>NC_141698.1:23329435-23724435 GCF_964263255.1 Lissotriton vulgaris
CTTAGCATACTGCATCACTGAAAACCACTGGCGGTGCCACAAGGTCCCAAAGGCATGATCTATTGGCTATGCCAATTCTCATTTTCTCTTCTTCCCATCAGTGCAACTATGGTTATCTTTCATTGGTCGAACCAGTCTAGTCCCCCCCCCACCCCCATTGTCCTGTCTTTGTTTCGTTTGTTCTTGCTCTGGGATTTTTTTGCCCCATTTGCCCCTTTCCTTCAATTGCTCTTTCAGGGCAACCCTCTCCTCTTGTCCTGTCAGCATAGCCTTCTAGCCTTTTCCTCTGGTCATGTCAGCATAGCCTTCTTCCCCTTTCCTCTTGTCATGTCAGCACAGCCTTCTTGCCCTTTCCTCTTGTCATGTCAGCACAGCCTTCTTGCCCTTTCCTATTGTCATGTCAGCATAGCCTTCTTGCCCTTTCCTCTTGTCATGTCAGCATACCCTTCTTGCCCTCTCCTTGTGTCATGTCAGCACAGCCTTCTGGCCCTTTCCTCATGTCAGCACAGCCTTCTTACCCTCTCCTCTTGTTCTGTCAGCACAGCCTTCGTGCCCTCTCCTATTGTCATGTCAGCATGGCTTTCTTGCCCTCTCCTGTCATGTCAGCATGGCCTTCTTGCCCTCTCCTGTCATGTCAGCATAGCCTCCTTGCCCTTTCCTCTTGTCATGTCAGGACAGCCTTCTTGCCCTTTCCTCTGGTCATGTCGGCATAGCCTTCTTGCCTTCTCCTCTTGTCATGTCGGCATAGCCTTCTTGCCTTCTCCTCTTGTCATGTCAGCACTGCCTTCTTGCCCTTTCCTCTTGTCATGTCAGCATAGCCTTATTGCCCTCTCCTCTTGTCATGTCAGCACTGCCTTCTTGCCCTTTCCTCTTGTCATGTCAGCATAGCCTTCTTGCCCTCTCCTGTCATGTCAGCATAGCCTCCTTGCCCTCTCCTGTCATGTCAGCATGGCCTTCTTGCCCTCTCCTGTCATGTCAGCATAGCCTCCTTGCCCTTTCCTCTTGTCATGTCGGCATAGCCTTCTTGCCTTCTCCTCTTGTCATGTCAGCATGGCCTTCTTGCCCTCTCCTGTCATGTCAGCATGGCCTTCTTGTCCTCTCCCGTCATGTCAGCATGGCCTTCTTGCCCTCTCCTGTCATGTCAGCATAGCCTTCTTGCCCTCGCCTGTCATGTCAGCATGTAAATGTAAATGTAAATGTATTTGAGCTTATATAGCGCACAGCTACCCACAAAGGGTTTCCCGGCGCTTGCTTAGGGAACCCGTCCTGGTATTCCCCTGTGAGATAACCCCGGCAGGGTATCCACAAGGTGAAAGCCAGGCATCCCGCCGCGAGGGGCCGTTGTGGAGATTAAGCAAGCTATTGCCCAGAGTCGCAGAGTGTGAACCCGTGAGTCAAGAAGGCACCGGAGCGAGAATTATCGAGTCCATGGAATTTTTGAGCCCAAGACCCGCCGAGGCGGGGAATTGAACCCTGGTCCAGGGCCGACCTCAGCTTCCGGGTCTGCCGCCTCTAACCCCTGAGCCACACTTCTCCACTAATGGCCTTCTTGCCCTCTCCTGTCATGTCAGCATGGCCTTCTTGCCCTCTCCTGTCATGTCAGCATAGCCTTCTTGCCCTCTCCTCTTGTCAGCACTGCCTTCTTGCCCTCTCCTCATGTCAGCATAGCCTTCTTGCCCTCTCCTCTTGTCATGTCAGCATAGCCTTCTTGCCCTCTCCTCTTGTCATGTCAGCATAGCCTTCTTGCCCTCGCCTGTCATGTCAGCATGGCCTTCTTGCCCTCTCCTGTCATGTCAGCATAGCCTTCTTGCCCTTTCCTCTTGTCATGTCAGCACTGCCTTCTTGCCCTCTCCTCTTGTCATGTCAGCATAGCCTTCTTGCCCTCTCCTCTTGTCATGTCAGCATGGCCTTCTTGCCCTCTCCTGTCATGTCAGCACTGCCTTCTTGCCTTTTACTCTTGTCATGTCAGCACTGCCTTCTTGCCACTCTATTAGTCTCTTCTCTTTTTCTCTTGCCCTGTGACTCTTGTCCTTTTTTCCTTTCTCTTGCCCTGTGTGTGCAGTCCTTCCTCGCTTTCTCTCGCCCTGTCAGTGTGCAGGCGCCCCCAGCTGCTGGTCCTCCGTCTTGTGCTTGTGCCCGGGTCCCATGACTCTCACCCTCAGTCTCCCTGCGCTCCGGCTCTTTCGTCTCTCCTCTCCCGGCCGCTCCAGCCGCTGCCATGGTGGCGACTGAGAGCCCCAGCCGAGGCTCTCCTCCTCCTGCTGCGGCGTCACCTCGGCAACCGCCTGCTTCCGGCTTTTGCGTGCCACGTCATCCGCGCGTCACTGGCGAGGAACCCCACCAGCGAGTCCACGCACGTGTAGAGTGGCTCCTGTGTCAATGAATTGCAGGCAAACGAGTCCTGCTTGGGGTAGAGCGTCTGAAAAAGACCAGCGAGTCTAAGTTAGTGGATAGCTTACAGCGGCTTCAGGAAAACCTGAAGAAAAGTAAACAAACACGAGAATACCGCTCCAAAAGGCAGGCAAACTACTTTTGTATTTGATGAAGAGACACCTTTCAAGTGCTGCACCTTTTTGGAGCACAACTTGAAGTATGTTTATGTTTGTAAAAGGAAGAGGGTCTGTTTTAAATGGCTTCAGAAAGTGCAGATTGATTAAATAAGCTGGATCTTGCATGTGTGTAACCCGGCTTATTAGTATTCACTTCACTTGGAAGCATTCATTGAAGAAGTGGAAGCCAATAGCTCTTGTTTACATGTCTGGCACGTTGTAACTCAGGTGTGCACTAGGCATTGATGATAGCGGGGTTTCAGGATAGTTGGTGACCTGCATGCCCTGCCTATCCATATTGTACTTTGGAGGAGGGGAGCACTAAATGTGTGGCTCAATGATTAGAGCGGCAGCCCCTGATGCAGAGGTCTAGCCCGGGACCAGGGTTCAATTCCCCGCCTCGGCGGGTCTTGTACTCCAAAATTCCACGGACCTGATAGTTCTCGCCTCGATGCTTATTCCAATCATGGAGTCCCAATCTGCAACTCTGGGCAATAGCTTGCTTAATCTCCACAAGGGCCCCCACAACGCTAAGGATGCCTGGCCTCCACCTTGTGGGTGCCCAGGAGTGGACGCCTCACAGGGAAAGCCAGGATGGGTTCCACAGCGGTATTCGTACAAGCGCCTTGAGACCCTTGCGGGTGAGTAGTGCGCTATACAAGTATCAATTTACATTTACAAAGCACAGACAGGCTATTGTAACAAACACTTCCACCTCTGTTGACGTAGTGTCACATTCCGCTGCCTCAGGGCACTCCTCTAACCCTTTCCGTGCTCCCGTCGGCCAAGTGCTGCCGACGCAGCCCGCCCACCTTTAGAATGCCCGCACCGCAGCAGAAAAAACGCTGCAGTTAAGGCGTTAAAGGTGCTCCTTACCCCTCCTGGAAGCAACACTCATAAGGGGCTTGTGTTCAGTTTTAAAAATCACTTACATGCCCCAAATATAAGTGTGATGGATCTTTTGAAGTGGACTGAGATGTCAAGGGAGTTATCAATAATAAAAATTCAACTTTTATGAAGCCCATTGGCCACACAATAAGAACCTGGAATCGGTTATTGAAGTTAAGGAATTTTATTTCCAATTAATAATCAGTCTAATATATTTATGCATTTCAGGAGATTATTAAAAAGATATAAAATAACAGTTGGCAAGCTCAAATATCGCAATCGGTTCAGTCTCAGTAGGATTAGAGACTAAATAATCACAGCCACTGCAATACAGAAACTGAGAATTGGAAATATGTGTTCTGTAAAGAAACACCAATTATCTCCCCTAAACATGAATAAGTTCTAAAGTTCATCTAAGCAAGGTTCTAAGAAGAAAGGTTTTTCGAGTGTGGTCTCAATGAAATTTAAAATATGGGAAGGTGTCAGCATAGTGAAGACTCCAGTTGAAGTCTTTTAGAATTGGAATAAGTGTTTATCATGAAGCTTCACACTTGCAAGAATAAAAGAAGCAGAAAGGTGCTTACCTCTCAAAGTCTAGGGGGATTTGCTCTGCCTTCTAAGTGTGAACACTAATTAAAACCCACAAAACAGCAACCATATCTCTTCCTGCTCACCACGAACCAATCATTTCACTTTTCGTGGTATGCATTTGCAACATCACTTGAATTTCCCTTCCAACAGAACTTGTACAGTTTCTGCAACCTTGAAAATTCCCCGTTCCTCATACACAATGAATAGGAGGCTTTAGCTGCTCATTAGATCTTCACATTTCTTGCCAAGATTCCTCTTTTCAGGCCTTACTATCAGTAAATGAATACATACAACAATACTTCTTTTCTATGGCTAATAAAACATTGAGAACACACCTGCACAGGAAAGAACAGTCTAACCAAGCAAAATACATTTCAGAATTAAGGTCTTCAGTCATGCTAACCTTCACTAAACATTTTTAATTGTGCACTTTAAATACATCGTTATATTGGTGCACATGTAACTCAAGAACAAATCCAAACGTGAATGAAAGCATATATGATTACACTTTCAAATAGGATTTTCAGAATATATGCAAATGTGACTTAAAGTATAAATAATGCAAATATGAATACCGAATAAATCATGTTTAAACTGAACATAAGTGCATACATTTATAAAGCTTCAATTTCTTAGTGGTTAGATTTCATTATTGTGTTTAAATGTTCTCACACAGTAATATTATTGAGGCATACAGAAAATATAATGTCAAATACAAATGCATAATTGCGCATTGATAACATGTAAAGTATGGAGTCTAAGCGGCTCTACTCCATGTGCAAAAGTATTCTATGCTCCTTGCAACCACCAATGCTTCTCACGATAATCAAATGTTTCCTTTAAGATTTGATCAAAGATTGAGAAGCAAAAGCTACTGTTTTCTCAGTTTCACTTTGATATTGTGGAAGGAAACACCTTTTCCAATGCCACTAGCATCTACAGTAACAACTGCGGCTTTCTTTACCTCGAATGGTATCTGAACACAGAGACGTTTTAAGGCATGGGCAAAGTGGGCTTTGGCCCAGAGCCCCAGCCTTTCAGGGGGCCCTCTGATAAAGCCAGCTCTGTTCTGCAGAGAGTCTTGCCCAAAGTCCTTCGATAATTATTAAACAGATTGTTTTAAATACCATTTTCCTTTCACTTATTTTTTAATGTGGGTGGTGTGTGAGAGTCAATTACAGACATTTTGCAGGGAAATGTTGTATTTATGTTTCATGCAATAGCCATAAAAAAGTTTATATTAGAACACGTTAGGACCTCACATATGAGAAATGGAAGGCGGTCACAAATATTATTTGCAGTAATATTACTGAGTTGCTGCTGTAGTGCAATATTGAAAGCACACGTCACTATCTCTAAATATCAGATGTAAACACATTCATGGTCAAAGAGGGCATGAAAGAGCTGAAATTGAATCATAAATTGAAAGCTGTTCTAAACAGGGGGACTCCAAAATACGTTTGGCCCAAACCCCCAAAATCATTAAGATGTCCCTGTCTGAACATTGGCATTAATGATGGGTTCCTTAATTTCTTTTGAAAACATCATCTTGGACCTCCCCAACTCAAGTGTTTTACCATTCCTTTGACCTCAGCTAATATAGTGTATTTATGATACACACCTCCTCCACCAAGAACTTATACTTGTACTTGCATAGAGTCAGACCTGTTTCCCCCAACCCACCTAATACACTCTTTAAATCCATGGAATACTTTTCAGCGGTCCACCTAATCACCAAGATATCCTGGAAAGAAATAACACTATCCAGGTCCCAAAATATTTCAGATATCATCGTTTGGAAGTCTCTTGCTGCAGAAGAAAGGCAGAAAGGTAGACTTGTGAAATGAGACATTGTAATAAAGGTTGTCAGGGCTCTTAGTTCTTGATGTAATTAGATGTGGCAGTAAGCACTCCTCAAGTCTGACTTCTAGAAATACCATCCACCTTTTAATAACAGTATCGTCTCATTGAAGTTCAGTTCGGGAAAACTGTCAGCACTGTATTCCAGGACAGGGATTGTAGATACATGTAAAACCTTAATATGCCACCAGCATTCTTAATGATGACTACTGGTTAAAGCCACTCTGTGGCTTCCACAGGCTCAATAATAGCCTCCTGATCTATCTCCTTCAACTTTCACATTACCTCCTTCTACGCAATGACGGGCACCCGCGTAACTTTGTGCTTAATAGTTTCTGCACCCGCTTTCAAGATTATTTTTTAACACACTCTTCTAGAATCTTAGCCATCCCCTGAAGACAGATTTGGAATTACACAGGATATCATTGAGATTTGTGTTTTCTACCAGTCTCCCTTGAACGGATGCCCTGTGATTAATGTATGCAGGTCATAATGGTAGACCCATTCCAATATTACCAATCCAGTCCTGGACAAGTATTTTTTATCACAGTGCAACGTTCTCTGAGCACAGTGTTGGTCGACATATATCCTAACACATCAATGTCCCCCACCCCTAATATTCTTTGAGGTCTATATCTTTGGTCTGAAACTTAACCTTAAGCCACCTCCCCAAAAGCATGACTTGAGAAATAATTGTATACATGAACCCCTAATCCCCCATCAGGATTATTCGCATCCTTTAATCTTAAACTCAGCCCTTGATCTGCTCTTCATTTTCTACTTGATTAGCCACAAACAACATCCTATCAGACTCTTCACTCTCTCCACCCACCAAACCTAATCTGTTCCTGCTCCCGACCGTGCACATGCGGGCAAAGTGACCCCTCGTCCCTTACTTCCAACTCTCTTTTCCCACAGAAAAACTATTTGTAGAGTCTGATTATGATAGTTACTCTCACACTCCTGGAACACCTTTGGACCTATCATTGTGTGTTGTTCATTTTGTTGTTCCCTGCTGCCCCTTTGCCACTAGCACCTGGTCATATTTCCATTATATGTCTCTGGACATGTCTCCATTGCACCTACCTCTAGTATTCTTCCTTCCTAGCATTCCATCCCTTTCATGAATAAGTTCAACTCTTCCGCAACTTTCTCTATGGCAATGGCCCCTTTTTTAGTGATGGACTACTTGCCGCCCACCATCTTTCTTGCATCTTTTCCCAGTAACATTGTTTACTTAACTGGTCTTTAATCAATTCAGCCATTGTGTTGCCAAACTGGCACTCCATGGCAAGCTCTCTTAACCTTCCCACAAACACCTCCACTGTCTGGTTTCTTTTGCTGTGTGTAGACTTTGTGATGTGTTGTGGCTCCATTACATTTACATTACATTTACATTGATTGCCTTTGCAAACTTGGTTTCAAGTTTAAATTGGACTTCTTTATAAACACCTACTACAACATCTCATGCACATGCACAGTCACAGCAGCTGGTGGTATATGTACAATCATGCTGCTCTTATTTTCATAACGCACTCATAAGCAACGCGTTCTTCCTGTTTAATGACAGTTTCGCTCCACCTAGTGCTTCTGAATAGTTTTCAAAGATCTCTGTCCATTTTTCCCATTCTGTGGTAGGTGGCACAGTAACCACTTGACAAGCTGCCATTTTGAATATAATGCTGGGTAATTAGCTTGTGTCTGAGGAAACAAATAGTCAGTCTTTAATGACAAAGGTTCTGATTTTTAATTTGTCGGACAGGTTTACCCAATTTTATAACTGGATGAACAGGACTGCAAATCCCAGAATGCATTGAAAAACCAAAACTGAGTTGGATGTACTACTCACAAATGGAACTGATCTATTGGTAATCTGCTGTAGATCACCAATGAGCTTGCAACTCACTGCGCCATTCTAATGGCCTAAGGAAATGCTATCTATTCAGACTTTATCAGAAAATAGGTTAATCCAATTTTATAACTAGATAAACAAGACTACAAATCCCAGAATGCAATGAAAAACAAAACTTAATTGGATGTACTACTCAAAAATGTCTGGTTGGAGGCTTTCCGACCCACAACATAATAGGGCCCTTAGTGTGTGCTTCTTAACCAGACACCAGCTACCTAGTGCATAGTCTCGGTATGCTTTGTTTTTATTTGGAAACGCCTTCTGATAGATGCCCATGTCACTCCTTTAGGGAGTCCTGACCTCTTTTCATACCTGCAGTAGCCATTCATGTGTTTTTTAATCCAGGCAGTAGAATGACGAAATCAAAACTTCAGGTTTGGGTATTGAAAGTGTTGTTGGGAAAAGCAGGACTGGCTGAATGTCTCACACATGGCATGGGACCTCTTGGCAACTATGCAGTAACATTGCAGCACATATGTGATGATGATGAAAGTACATATGATGATCAGATTGCTCCATGTTACAGCAACAGAAAATTACAGTCTTGGATTTTAAAAATCATTGCTGTTTAGTGTGGTTGTACATTTGGTTGAACTGAAACAAACTAGGACTACAAGTTCCAGAATGCATTGATATGTTAAATGTAAGCGTAGTAGTGGGGAAATGTGTTCCCAGGGTCAAGGATTCCAGTGGTGGCTGCCTCTGTACGGGGGTGTTGGGGCGGAGGGGTGGCCGCCCCACGTCTCTTCTCCGTCCTCATTCTCTGCCACCGTAAGCACCCAGGCCCCTGGATTCTCCCAGTAAATCCTGACGATGCTGGAGCAGCATCTTGATTGGTCTGAGCGGGCTGTTTAGCTGCTCAGGCAGTACCTGGGAGGATGGGCATGTTCTCCACTGGGCTGTGCAACTCAGCCCTGTATAGAACATGCCAAGTGCGCATGATTGTTTGGCCGGCCCCAGAGGGCCAGCCAAGCCGTCGTATGCACTTAGGGAGGGAGTGCAAACCACTCCTGCTCCCTCCGACGGCGGCGAGCCAAGCCCCACCCCACCCGACCTGGCTGGAGTCCCGCAAAGAAAAATAATAGCATGAGAGCAGTGCGGGGATTGCACAGGGAGTTTGATGTTGCCCCAGTACATGCCGGGACAAGAATAAAGGAAGAAGACCACCGAGGCGTGACATGGGAGGTGGCCGGCAGCTTCAGGTACGTTTAAAAAACATTATTTTTAAACTTCACCCACGCACTCCCGCCCGTGCCCCCCCCCACTTCGCCCCATTCACTGCGCCCCCTCCACCTGCCCATCACTTTATGTATGTGGCGGCCGCCACTGAGTTGACCCCTGTAATTTGTTCTGAACTTAATGGTACAATCTTCACAGAGTTTGAGACAATGCACTACAGAAAGCTTAGAGTCAAGTGGGAAATTTGGATAAGGAATATATTTAACATTATATTTCATTCTCCTAGAAATACTAAAAGAGATACAGTCTGGTGTAATTGGAAAGTCAATCAGGGGACTCCATGATATCTCTAGCAGGTGTGAAAACTATAGCTGTTCGTTCTAGATTGGTATCTGTAAGGCTAGATCTACCCTTTGCCATCTGACTTGCTGTGACATTCTTGGGCTCAACAGGAATGATGGGAATGCATCCTGCTGACTCATTCTCAGCCTTCTCCAAGCTGCACAGAGGACCATGTAGCTTGGGCCTGGGGATCTGGCATGAACCTGAAATTATAGAAACCTGTGATTCAGGCAAGGTGTAACAAAGCTCTATGGGTCAATGTCCCCAACTCCAAATCAACGCCTGGAAGAAGTCCACTTTCAGCCTCTAATCGCTTAGTTCTTTCAGATTCTGGGCATCCCAGTCTGTAGTCACATTTGTTTAACCCAGTACTACTTGTTGGGCATGGAACTCCTTACTTCTCTCACTTTGGACCAAACCTGTTCTCGCAAAGTTCAGAAAACAATGAAAAACCTACCAGTTCAATGTCATAATTTAATTCAATGGAACTATATCTTCTGTTAGGAGCTGCATTTCCCATTCTTTATTGCAGTGCATGGACACTTGGTTCTGTGCTAAGTGTGCACTTTATACACACGTTTTATTCATTCAGGTAGTCTGTAAATGTAAATGTAAATGTATAGGCATTTATATAGCGCACTACTTACCCGGAGGGTCCCAAGGCGCTTCGACCGCTGCGAAACCCTTCCTGGCTTCCCTGAGAGATGGTCCCTTAATGGGTATCTCCAGGGTGAGACCAGGCATCCCCGGCGGTCTGGTGGGGCCGTTAGTGAGGATGAGGCAAGCTAATGCCCAGAGTTGCCGAGTGTGATCGCTGATCAGAGTGGGCACCAAGGCGAGAGAATTATCGAGTCCGCTGACCCTGGTCCAGAAACCTGCCGCGCCGGGAATCAAACCCTGGTCCCGGGCCGTCCTCTGCTCTCGGGTCTGCCGCCTCTAACCAGTGAGCCACACTACCTCACCTCACCTAGTCTGCTGTCACTGACAACCATTGTTAAAGGCGGTATTGCTAAAAGTCCTTTGTGATCTCTGTCAGAATCTTATGCCCCAGCTTATATGTCAAATAGCGGAATGGTTGTACCTCTTCTCGAAGAAATAGCAGATTTTGTTGAGAGGGGAGAAGGTTTTCATGGTTAATGTGGCTGCCAGCAATTCCAGATAGTTAATGGGCAACTCAAGCTCGTCATAAGACCACCGACCTGTAGAGAGGGAGTTGTATCTGCTGCCTCAATCCCATCTGCTGGCATCCGATTCAATGATGACATCTAAAAGTGACCAGAAACTAGCCCTGCCATTCAAGGCCTCCGTATGGTCTAGCCACCAATGAAGTTCTTGTCTGGGTTCCTTCAAATAAATAAGACAGACCCTTTTGAAGAGTTTAGGTTTTCTTTATCTGGAGGACAGGGAGGAACACTTAGCTCGATGATGCCAAAGGGCTGCAAACCAAACAAGGAGATGTAGGAATATCTGATCCTGGAGCAGAACTGCTTTCATCTTCTCGATAGATGTTGGCTTTGATGTGTGAAGTTAGAGATGATTTGAAACAGAATCGATATGAAATCCAGGAAACTCCATCTGTTGATTTGGGCTGAAAGCCACTTGGACCTTTAGATGAAACCAAGTCTTCACCTCCTGCTGATCCTGTGATGTAAGAATCATGTCATCCAGATAAATTAACATGCATACCCCCACCGCCCCTTGAACCTTAAGTATTCCATGACCGGTTCATTGCCTTGAATAAGCAGGGGTAGGGCTGTGAGCTCATAATTTTTGTCCTCTCCAGGAAAGGTTATGGAAAAATGGAATATAGGGACCCCTACCTATGCACCTTGAGCTCCATGGGAACCTTCCAAACTCTTTCTCTTAGCAAGTCTCTTAAACGATGGAAACTGTCTATCTCGAAATGGTGATAAAGAATGCAACCATTGCGTTCCCAAAGGTTCAGAACTTACCTGAACCCCTGCCTTTCGTCTGGGCTTAAAGATGTTGCTGAACATGTTGCTGCTGTGTAAAAGCATTTTACAGATTGCATCCTTAGCTAACACATCTTGTTTTTCCCTTGTTGTTGATGGACTTATTTTGTAGGGAGAAAGAGAGGGTTCTTGGAGGTAGCGGATGAAAAGGAGTGTTATAAAGCTTTCCCGACCTCTCTGTAAACCTTTTAGTATTTTGGGTGAAAGTCTTCACATAGGATATCTTATTTGGATGTGCATCTGGCGTAACTGCAACCTTTCCCTTCAATTAATATTATTATTATTGTTATGAGTTTTATATAGCGCTAGCTAGATCCAGAGCGCTTTACATGCTATGTGATAACGCTCCCAAGAGGTACATGAGGGGATTTGTAAGAGTAATAGTTGAACAATACTGCTTTAATTGGTTATAAAGTCACACAAGTATAACACACAACATTGAGGTTTGGTATCGGGATGGAATAGGAAACTTAAAGAGTCATGCGTCCATCTTGAAGGACCTAGTCAAAGAGGGAAATGTAGAACAGCTTGTGCGCGAGTTGAAGTAGCTTTTGAGGAGTAGAATGAATATCTGGGGCATTCCGCATAGAGCTGATTACAGACCTCCTTGTCAAATGGCAAAACTGGGCTTGATCCGCCATTTCTAGTAAAGGCACCCAGTCATCCATTCTGTGCAGTGCTATGTCCTTCGGTTGAATGGAAGCAGTTCTGAGGGACAGCAAGATAGCTGTTGTAGGAGAGGGTTCTGGCCTTCTTTAAGAGGATCCCTCTCACTTTTTGCTCCAGAAGAGAAGGTACCTGAAGATGGCTGAGAGTGTGAGTGGTTGAAGGTGCCTGAGTCTGAATCATCATCATTTTTACTCCAGGAGTTAGCCTCAGAGTACGCAACCTCAGTAGGCTGCTCCAGTATGATGTTCCCTTGGATCTGCGAGAAAGGCCGACTTCAGTCTTCCTAAGGCGTGTGAATGAGCGGGTCAGATTGTCACTTTGCCTTTAACCTGGCTGACCAGATCCTTCTGAAGCTGGGGGTGAAGGGAACTTTGGAAGACATTCCACTCTTTGGCTGGAATGACTGAATGGTTTTAATGGTAATGCCATTACCGGTGAATGGATTGTTGCGCTATATAATCGGTGGCGTCAGGGAGGCCATCATGAAAGTAGTAGGAAGAGCCAGATGTCTCAAGGTGCTCCACATGCTCATTCAATGGGTAAGACGTGTCAGAAGCCATATTATATCTACCCCTAAAAACTGTAGTTTAGCTGTATGCCAAGCTATAACACACCGCATGGATACAAGTGCTAATTCGCCCGGCATTGGATTGCAACTGCCCACTATGGCAAATAGGGTGAACATACCCAGGGCGAGATATCAGTAAGAAAGTGCTACAGATAAAGTGACAAGCCAAAGGAGGGGCAGGGGGTACCAGGAAAAACACTCCCCCAGTCTGATCCCTACAGAAAAGGCCCTGACTTCGTCTTTCCTCCTCCAATGCCCAATGCTAGTACGTCCAGCCCCATCATAGTGCCCGTCTCCGGGTGTACCATTCCCCAGGGGTTGATGGTACCTTATCATGCCCATTCCCAAGAGGGCCTGATACTCTCCCATGACCTGCATTTCCCTGATGGGTTCCTGTGACCCACCGGCTTATTTTGTCATTGATTAAGGGTGTCCTAGGGCCCCCCATGCCCACCCCTTGAAGTCCATGGTCCACTGATGTGCACTTTACAAAGGATGTTCTCACCGCTCCCAAACCCTTTCAGCAGTCCCTGTTGGCATTGTTATGTTATGTTATAGCCGTACTTTTAGAGCGCACGGCTACCCCGAGGGGTGTCCCGGCGCTTTATATTGGATATTGTCCTTTTGAAGTAAACAAGTTCTTTTTATGGGTGTTAGTTGAAGTTATCCATTGAGTTGGCCCATGTTGCCCCTAATGCTTATTACCACCTCTTCACTCTCTTTTTGTTAGCCCAATAATGGTATACCAGCCTCCATCAAACAGTATTTTTATGGGCCAGCCGAGTTACACAAGATTTTCTCTAGCATCCTGCTCTGCCTCCTCACATGGATTCATTGATTGTTTATGCTTTACCAGCTGATCATACCCAATTTGTGTGTTTTCGACCTATCAAGAAGCAAAGATTAGCCACCCACCCTTGATGTTAACCCTTTTGGACTGAGTTTTCGCTTTCTGCTGGCTCGTTGTCCTGGAATGTGCATTGTTTCAATTTGATTATCTTTTTATTAACTTAGGAAGAAGGTGCCCCACGTGATCTTGGTGAAAGGCTATAAGCAAAGCATGGGGTGCAAAGGTAAGTTCTCTCCAGTTAATCTAAATTATGTTCATCTAGCAGAGTACTATAGAGCGAGATCTTATGTTTTCTGCATTTGAATTTGGAGAAGGTCCTGGCAAACCTTCTCCTACTCATGACTGTGAAGGGTCTGGAACCTTTCATCCTTGAGTAAGAGAGACTCTGAATATAGGATAAAACCAGTAACAACAATACGTTGTGTTTGTATGTCTTCAAACCAGACTTCTGCCATTTCCAAGCTGTGTAAAGACAGGGATACTATTAGCCTGGGGACAAGTGTGGTGGCATCTTGCTCTGTTCTAGGGTCACTGCTAACTGTCCAGGACTGGTGTCATCTGGGCACATGCATCTGATGGTACCTCTTTGTAGAAAAGAGCTGAGTCAGGCTTGGAATCCTTGCAGGAAAGTGCTGAGTCACAAGGCTCGGGGTCCTTGTGTACTGGATGACCTGTTCACTACTTGAATGGCTCTAAATAATAATAATAATAATATGAAATTTGTAATGCGCTCAGCTTACCCGGTGGGCATCCCGGCGCAACAGACCAGAAGGAGAGACTCAGCTAATCACTACTATGGAAACACATGGGTCTTAAGAAGTTTCCTGAATGGTAGGATCTTGGGCTCTGAGCGAATCTTGAGGGGCAGAGAGTTCCAAAGAGAGGCCACATGCACAGAGAAACGCCTGCCCCCAGAACGAGCTCTTCTTACTCTCGCTAACTGCAAAAGGTGTTTTTGGTCCGAGCGCAGCAGACGTGGGGGTTTGTAAGGACGGGCCATGTTAGCAAGGATGGGGGGGCCTTTGCCATGTAAAATTTTGTGGGCTGTACATAGCGCTTTAAATTTCACCCGCTCCTTCACGGGGAGCCAGTGAAGCGCTTTGAGGGCCGGAGCAGCAGGCTGCCTTCTGGGAACATCCATAAGGACTCTCGCAGCTGCGTTTTGCACCTGTTGGAGGGTTTTGAAGGTCGCTTCGGGAGCACTGAGAAACAGCGCATTCACATAATCGAGCCTCGATAGAATTAGGCTACGTATCAACAGCTTCCTTGCTGGATCAGGGAGCAGAGGAAGCACCTTTCGGGCTGATCTCAGTAAACCAAAGCAAACCCCTGCGGTCTTCCTGGCATGAGTCCTGAAGGACAGGTCTTCTTCCAACCATACTCCCAAGGACTTGATCTCCTTCTTGGGGGATGGTGGGTCACCAAGAGACCGGGGCCAACAGCTCGCAATAATGGAGGGGCTGGAATTGCCCAGGAGCATCAGCTCGGTTTTTCCTCCATTAAGCTTTAGGGCGGAGATAGACATCCAACGATAAACATTGGCAAGGCAGTCGTGTAACACCTCAGGTTGTTCCGCCAGCTGAGTGAGGCCCACCACCAGCTGAGTATCATCAGCATAACTAAAGATGGAGCAAAAGTGCAGACTTGTCTAACATAAACAGGATCGGATCAATTTGGGTTGAGTTAGACTCCTGCTGTATCCCCAAGATGGACCTTCATGTACATCTATGGTATGTTTGGCAATGGGCAGCATAGCCTGCAAGACTTTAAGAAATATAAGCTGCATTCATGACATTAGGCAAAAGAATAAAGGAATGTGTTGTCCCTCAATTGATAAAGTTTTATCTGGCACAAACCCAGGTGTAGGGTTAGTGTATTCCTGAGAGTCTGCAGTGACCAGGAACTGCAGCCAGTCAGGTTGAAAGACACGGTTGCAAACACACAGAACTGCTAAAGATGGAGTTTCTGCTCTACCTTTATGCTGAAGTTGAGACAGGCGTTGTGTATTCCAACAGGCAGCTCTGAGACTGGTTCTTGGCAGTTGGCACGTTTGTTTATTTCACTCAGACTGGTCCAGCCAAGGTCTTTATGACAAGATGCCAGCAGGAAGATGGGTTGTTGCTGGAGCTTTCTGAAAGGAAACACCCAAAACAAAGTGTTGTATTCTCATTTCATGTTGTATTTCTTTAAGTGGCTTGGTCATTGTCGCATGCCACTGCATGCGACATGTTTTCTTTCAACAGGGTTCTGGATTCCACATGCTAGTGGAACTGATATGTTACTGTTGGAGAAATCAGTTGTAGCTGTTCTCTGTTACCTGTGGATGGATTGCCATGCTGCTAATAAAATACATCACAACTTTATTGGTTTTCCATAATTATTCAACAAAATATGGCGACGAGGGAAATCACCACTAAGCAGCATGGATTTCAGTGGTGTTGAACTCACTGTTTTGCTTATTTTTTGCTGAAATTCTGGTATGTACTATTTACAATTTGTTTCATTACATGTACATTGATTGTACCTGCGGGTTCTGGATTCCACATGCTAGTGGAACTGATATGTTGCTGTTGGAGAAATCAGTTGTAGCTGTTCTCTGTTACCTGTGGATGGATTGCCATGCTGCTAATAAAATACATCACAACTTTATTGGTTTTCCATAATTATTCAACAAAATAGTACAAAAGAAAGGAAGGCTGCTTCACGTGCCTTCCTGCTCACCTGTGGGAGAGGGAGTAGCCCTTGACGTGAACAATGGGCCAGGAAAAGGCAGGAGAAACTCCTTACGCTTCAAATAGCCCTTTTCCTCCTCTCCTCCACACACAGGAGTCTGACCTACTACGAAGGTTCCCTGGAATGTCCTGAAGACCAGCAATCCACATCTGCTGGGGGGCCTCTCACTTGTTTGGGAGGTGAGGTTTTTGCTTGGTCCTGAGGAACAAACCCAAAGCACAAGTTCCACTGAGCTGTGAGCACCTCAACTCCACCAGAGCCTCTGTGTCTGGTGCTGCCACATCTTACCTGTAACACCATGCCATAGAGCAGTGATACGCAAAGTACGGCCCGGGGGCCGCCTGTGGCCCTCCCAACCTTCACATGCTGCCCTTGGGTTAACAGCAACACTGGGGGGCTGCTGTTTAATTCGGAGAGCACTAACATTCAGAAAGATGCTAATTCAGTTGAAAGCAAACCAAAGGAAAGTAAAAGAAGCAAATAAAGAATCCTACACCATTTAACCACAAAACAAAGCATCACTCCCATCCATCAATGCGGCCCTCAGGCCCACCACAGACCATACATTGTGGCCCCTGGGGAAATGTTTGTGAGAGTCTATGCCATAGAGGCTGCTTTTGCACGAGTTGGGAGGGCTTCGAGAGGTCACAGCTCTCCATAGGCCCTGAGTGCACACCCTGCTGGCCTGCGCTGCCCTGCTTGAACACCAGAGAATGCAGCTGTTGTCTGCAGTCCCTGCTGTGCAAATGGACACCAAGAGGCACTGTGCACTCGGCTGAATCCAGAAGCAAGGATCAAAGTGCATACCAACCAGGAGGAAGGAATCACAGGTGCCCACAACCAGTTCAGACGCCCCAAAGACTTATTGTATTCCACACCCCAGCAGAGGACTGTCACAGAGACTAATTGTGAACGGGTGCACAAGGCTGACCATAAATAGGTTGTGCCACAGAAAAGCCCAGACCCTCACTCCAGTAACAGCTGAAACTTACCAGTAATGACCAGCATCATTTGATGCCTCCTGGAATGTTACAGATTGCGTTGTCTATGAGTTGAGTAAAGTGCTTCTTCTTTCAAAGGGTTATCGCTGGCTGGCCATTGAACAATAACTGATTTGTTCAGAGTCTTTGATACCAGCCCACTTCCCTAAATAGGACTTGAACAGCTCAACTCTGCTGCCCTAGGGCTAAGTGCTAAAGGGATGTCTCTTTGGCTAAGGTTTGTGCACAATAGTAATGGAAGATCCCAGGACATCAGTGGTAAAAGGCTCTGATTGGCCCAGTCTGAGTCCAGTGGTGACTGTCTGCCCTGGGGCTCTAGCAAGTTCCTACAGCATCCATTGCCCAGTTCATAGGACAGCAACGTGAGCCGCTCATACTTTTTGTAAACTTTACTCTTTAGAAGTCATATTCTAAAATATTTGCTGTTTTTGCCTGGAAATGTTTACACTTATTCTTTGCTCGAAGTTGACTATGTGAATTTCACTTCAGCAAGGTGGCTCAGTGAGTTACTTCTGTGACCCGTAGATCACAAATCTGAATCCGAGCAGGGAACGTCAAACTTCAACCCTTCTGAGGGTCTGAAACTGAGTACCATTAAATTGGGTAATAGTAACACTTGTTATTTATTGTTCCTAGAAGTAGTAAAAGTGCAGTGTGAAGCACTGTGTAAAACATAAGTATGTTCAAATGCTAAAATCGTGTTTCCAGTTTGTAAGAAGTAAGAGGGATCTGCGCAAGCAAAGGAAATTTTCTTCTTGGTGTTTCCAGTGCTACTATTCCCTGTTCTCCTTCTCAACAATCACCTACCTATCCCCAAAGTGTATAGGATGTGGTTCAGCTGTGCATCATTAAAAACAAGATGCAGGAACTCAGTAGTGACAGCTGTTCACCCATGGGAATGGGAATAGCCTTGGCATGTGAAGGGATGCTCGCAGTTCAGGGCCGGACGGAGTGGCTGTAGCGGGCACCAGGCATTTTCCCAGTGGGCCAGAAGGGTGGGGGCTGGTTTTGTTACAGGGGGGTGGTTTTGTCGCTGTGCTGCAATTTCGACCGCCTGAATCAAAAGCGGGAGCGGGAGTGGTGCTCTCAGTGAGAAAAACATGCCCTTGTGCACACTGCCCCTAATGCAAGTCTGTGGGGCTTTCCTGGTCTTCCTCACAAAGACATAAAGATGGCTCAGTTTGACTTACAAATGCTGCCAAATAAACCAGGTCTCCAAGGCTTCTATGTCTAGAGTTGTGGTCTTCTAGCGATACATGGCACGGTCTTTCCTCTTTCGACATACAACACCGCCTTTGTCAGAGGCCTGAGTGGAAGTCTAGTAAGACTGCAAAGTTTCTCAGTTTCCTTTTCAAAGTTGGCCAACGCTTCCAAAACAGTTCATTCATTGGTAATATCTGCTCTTGGAGTTGATGAAATCTCTGGTTTTTCTCATATAGTTTCCCTTCAGTTGCTGCCACTTCAGAAGGAAATTGTGTGGACCAGAACCCGAGGCTACATCACCTCCAACAGATGAATTTACAATACTCACCTGATCTAAATGAGATTTTCACGTTGCAGATCAAGAAGAAGAAAATCAACTCGTGAGCCTGTTCTATGAAGCCATTTTGCAGTCACAAATTTTGCTAATTGCAAAACCACAGGCTTCACAACCACAACAATTCAAATTGATATGTATTAAAGGCACACTGTGAGTCAGAAATAGCTTTCAGCTTGCAATATACTATTTGCTACGCACCGGATTGTCAGACGCGGGGGCATGTTCCTCCGCCTCGTCCAAGTCGCAATGCTATGCATCATTGGTTTGCAACGGATATTGTGTTTGAGAGACACCCGATGCTGATACCTGACATGGAGCAGGGTCCATTGGCAGAGGGGTAGCTGTCTTCGACAGCCACTTTGAGAATGTGGGCTGTGGGCTTTGGGGCAACACACAGCAGTCCAAGGGGCGGCAACGTGCTCCACGCAGTGCCACTGACAGAATGCCTATTTCGTTTTTTTATTGCTACCTCTTTCTCTTTAAGGACATTGGGGGAGTCCATGTTCAGTCTTTCTGGGCTGATTTCCTGTGTGTTGTGCGTCTTGTTTCGGTTTCACCCTGTATGGGAGAGCCTCTGCCCTGGTGTTGTATAATCGACCTTAGTAACCGCAGCCTCTTCCAACCTGTCCTCCTGCTCCACCCTGTTCTGCTATGGCATTAGGATGTGGCTTTATGCTAGGGGTGGGTGTAACTCCCGTAATTTACTGTACCGTAATTACATTGAATTCAGTGTTAAATGCAACAGAACATGAACAGCAGCAGTCACTTGTCCCAGCTAAGTTTGTGGGTCCTGTGCTACTTTAAGTAGGATTTTTGTGCCAAATTTCTCATAATTACATGAATGGGCGTAACCGTAATCGACGCCCAGGTATTGTTGCAGTGGTGTAATGAAACTTGAGGGGGTCCCCCTGCAAGGTATATGGAAGTGCCTCCTCTGATCTTAATATGGAGCTCTCAGGTCAGGGTACTGTGCTGAGTGGGTCACTGGAGCTTGGGACCCCCCCCCCGCACTGAGGGGGCCTATGTTATGCTATTGAATTGTTGGTTATATTAACTTGAAAGCTCCCTATATTCCTGCATGTGTGCTTCTTTTTTGTTTAAACGTCATTGCTGGCACGAAAACGGCTGGATCGAGATGTGCTGGCGCTAACGCTGGTGCACCTCGAAGGGTGCACGAGCTATTTGCATGGGTGGCATTACCACATCCTGATGGGAGCACGTCCAGGCTCTGAAAGGGGGGCTGAAAGTTATACTTAGAAACTTTCTAGAGAACAGTTTGTGATGTGACTCCTGCACTGAACAAAGACATGTGTATTTACATACACCATTGTTTGCTTGCCTTCTTTGAGCGCCTTTGAAAGGAATGAACCTGTTGCCTAGCAACACTGGAGTCAGTGAAGGTATACTGAATGGAGTCGAAGAACTTGTCCAACCTGTGCCAGATGGGGCAGGCTTCCTTGTCTGGCCTCGCCTTGTCGCTGAGGCGTTTTGTGTTCACTCTCTCTTGTCTGGGTGCATTTATGCATTTGTTGTGCATTCATATAACGTGCAGCACATGTCAACAACGCAGGGTAGACCTGGAGCATGTTATGTTATGTTAGCAAATTCTTGTAAAGCGCACGTACACCAGATTGGTTTCATGGCACTGAAGAGGTGACGAAGCCATGGTGAATTACTCATATGCTTATCTAAACAGCCAAGTCTTGAGGAGATTCCTGAAGCTCAAGAGGTTGGCGCAACATCTGATTTCAAGGGGGAGGGAATTCCAATATCTGGGTGCTAGCCTCCCTCACAGAAACTAAGCATCATCATCACACAAAGCGTAAAACAAAGAGACTACATCCATTGTACTGTTGTGAGAATTAGGAAAGAGAGGGGAATAGTCACAGAACTGAAAGAACAGTGGGCAGGTGTGCAAAGGGAGAGGGTGGAGATAGGGAGCATGTGGAAGTAGAATAAAAAGAGAGCAGCAGATTCAAGCGAGGGCAACCGGATTAAAGGGGGCGAGTGGAAGAGGAAAACAAAACATGACTAGAGAAAGTGAGGAAGAGAATAGCGGCGGCTCCGCCGCAATGGCGGAGGAGCGTCACCCTACTGCCTCGCGCAGAGCCAGAAAATGAAAAATAAAAGGATGTTCTCAGGCCGACCAAAACACACATGCGCACTTAGGTTTCTCCAGCCTGACTGCATTGAGTAGCTGGGCTGGAGAAACCCCACATACTCCCTGACCTGAGCGGAGTGGCTTTTCAGCCCGCTCAGGCAAATCCCTGCACTTCTCACATACACTGTGATTGGATGGGAGTCAGGCCAGGCACGTCACAACTCGTCCCGCGTTCCCTCCACCCGTGCCATCACCCTTTGTTTGTGGCAGCCACCACTGGAAGAGAAGGCAGGACAGAAGAATAATAGAGCAAAGCAAAGAGACTGGTGTGTAGACCAGAGACCTGGCCACCCAAGTGGCGAACAACTGTCTCTGGGTATAAACTGTGCTCTCTGTAGTGTCGTGGGACAATGAGCGCAAAGACCCTTGTGGTTCTGGGTGCACTCAACAGAGGAAGTATGGAACTTGCTGGGAGGTGTTAAGAGTTGGTTATTAACTGTGATGATGTAATGAGAGTGCAGAGTGTGATTGTATGCGGAGGAATAAAGGCGGCTCTTACAGAGATCCATGTGTGACCTGTTCATTTGCATGCGTTGATGCTGGGGAGGACACTACGCACTCAAGCCACCCACCCTACCAATGTTCATGTAACCAGTGGCCAACTATTCCAACTATTCCAATCTCCTGCTACTCCTGCAAGTTCAGCGACACCAAGAACAACCCCTCATCTACGAACACACAACAGATGTCCGACCCCAATCACCTACAGTGCATCCTGCTCAACACCCGCTCGGTCCACAGGCACGCTATTGACCTCTGGAATCTACTAGACACCATCTCTCCGGACGTCGCCTTCCTAACAGAAACATGGATGAACGCCTCCTCAGCCCCAGACATCACCATCGCCATCCCGGAAGAATATAAGATCATCCGTAAGGACCGCACGGACCACACAGGAGGAGGCATCGCTATCGTCCATAAGAATTCCATTCGCATCTCTACCAGCTCAGACGTCAATCTCGCCAACTCCGAACACATGCACTTCCAGATCCACATCGACCCTAAGACCACACTCAGAGGCACCCTCCTTTACAGGCCACCAGGACCCCGTGCACAATTCAGTGAAGACATCACAGACTTCATCACTCCACACGCGCTCCCCTCCGAGGAGTACATCCTTCTGGGAGACCTCAACTTTCACCTGGAGAAGAACAACGACCGCAACACCACCACCATTTTGGACAACCTCGCCAACCTCGGACTTAAGCAGCTCGTCACTGCCCCCACCCACATCGCAGGTCACACACTCGACCCTATCTTCACCTCCAGCAAACACGTCTCCTTCAGCCACACCACAGCCCTCCTTTGGACTGACCACAGCTGCGTTCACTTCTCCTACAACAAACCCACATCCAACAACCACCCCCAACCGACTCTGCAAAGAAACTGGAACAAAGTCACCATCGACCAGATCTCCTCATCGCTTCTCCTAAATCCCCCAGCCCACTCCTCAAATCCAGACCAAGCAGCCACCAACCTCACCCAATGGCTATCCAACAGCGCCGACATCCTAGCACCACTGAAAAAACGACAAATCAAACTAGGCAGCAAGAAGGCCTCCTGGTTCAACGATGATCTTAAAAAATCCAAGAAACTCTGCCGCTCTCTTGAGAAGACCTGGAAAAAAGACCCAACCACCAGCACCAAGGACGCCTTCAGAAACGCCACCCGCATACACCACCAACTGATCCGGAAGGCCAAGAAAGCCGCTTTCAAGGACCGTCTAGACAACAACGCCCACAACAGCAAGGAATTATTCAACATCGTCAAGGAATTTACCAACCCCTCAGCCAACTCCAACGACATCACCCCCTCTCAAGCCCTCTGCGACTCCCTTGCCTCATTCTTCCACAGCAAAATTGCAGACATCCACAACAGCTTCGACAACCGACCCGAAGACCAACCCACCCAACCCCCCACAGGACCCCCTCCCCCCCTGAACACCCTCAATGACTGGAAGACAATCTCCACTGAGGACACCATCCGTCTGATGAACTCCATCCACTCAGGATCCCCCACAGACCCATGCCCTCACCACATCTTTAACAAAGCAGACTCCATCATAGCACCGCACCTCCGAGACGTCGTCAACTGCTCCCTCAACTCCGCAATCTTCCCGGAAAGCTGGAAACATGCCAAACTCAGCGCCCTTCTGAAAAAACCCACAGCTGACCCCACCGAACTCAAAAACTACCGCCCTATCTCACTCCTGCCTTTCCCGGCCAAAGTCATTGAGAAAGCGGTCAACAACCAGCTCGCCGCATTCCTCGAAAGCAACAAATCCCTCGACTCCTCACAATCCGGCTTCCGAGCCAAGCACAGCACTGAAACTGCCCTCATCGCAGCAACAGACGACATTCGAACTCTATTGGACAATGGAGACACTGTCGCCCTCATCCTCCTCGACCTCTTCGCTGCCTTCGACACGGTCTGCCATAACACTCTTTTACAACGCCTCAAAAACGTCGGAATCCAAGGAAAAGCACTGGAATGGATCACCTCGTTCCTCACCGGAAGAACCCAGAGAGTCCGCCTTCCACCATTCAAGTCAGAAGCCACTGAAGTCATCTGCGGCGTCCCACAAGGATCTTCACTCAGCCCCACCCTCTTCAACGTATACATGAGCCCCCTCGCGGCCATCGCACGCCAACACAACCTCAACATCATCTCCTACGCCGACGACACCCAACTGATCCTATCACTCACCAGAGACCCTAACACTGCCAAAACCAACTTACATGAAGGAATGAAAGAAGTAGCAGAATGGATGAAGCACAGCCGTCTGAAACTGAACTCGGACAAAACAGAAGTTCTCATCCTAGGCACCTCCCCCTCCGCCTGGGATGACTCTTGGTGGCCAGAGGCCCTGGGAAAAGCACCCATCCCGACGGACCACGCACGGAACCTGGGCGTCATCCTGGATTCCTCACTCTCGATGAACAGACAAGTCAACGCCGTCTCTTCATCTTGCTTCAACATTCTTCGCATGCTCAAAAAACCATTTCGCTGGATCCCCACCGAATCTAGAAAGACGGTCACCCACGCACTGGTCACGAGCCGACTGGACTACGGAAACACCCTCTACGCCGGTACCACTGCAAAACTCCAGAAAAAACTCCAACGCATCCAGAACGCCTCAGCCAGGCTCGTATTAGACATCCCGCGTAGAGAACACATCTCTGGTCACCTAAGAAACCTCCACTGGCTCCCCGTCAACAAGAGAATTACTTTCCGGCTCCTTACCCACGCACACAAAGCACTCTACGAAATTGGACCTGAATGCCTCAACACACGACTGTCCTTCTACTCCCCCCCTCGCCAGCTAAGATCCTCCAACCAAGCCCTTGCCACTGTACCTCGCATCAACAAAACCACCATGGGAGGTAGATCGTTCTCCTACCTTGCCGCTAAAGCCTGGAACGCACTTCCCACTCACCTTCGCCTGACTCAGAACCACCTAGCATTCAGAAAGCAACTTAAAACTTGGTTATTTGACAAATAACTCCCCATCCTTCTTCAAGCACCTTGAGACCCTCTGGGTATGTAGGGCGCTATATAAATTCACTGACTTGACTTGACTTGACAGGAGACTGCCTTTGGAGGTATAAGGCACAGTTTTAATAACATTTCTTAAAGGCCACCACTTGCAGGTGGGACAAAACGTTCTTCACGCATATCAATGACTGAATGAAATTAATGAAAATATTTATAAAGTGCACAGCTGCTCCAGAGAGTGTTGTGGTGCTAAAAGACAATGGATATTGCAGATCAAGGTCCATTATATTGATGCGAAGAGTCAGCTTTTCAGTAGCTTACGAATATGCTATTCATTTTTGATCCTGCGAAGAATGATTGGAAGCTGATTCCAGGCTTAGACCGCCAGTATCTGAAAAGTAAACCAGACTTGTTATATTACTCTTTCGTTTACAATCTCAAGTATGTGGGGTGGGGGTGCTGACCACTTGCAGGATTTTAGCATAACTTGCTACCTTTTTTACTTTCCTTCTGCCAGCTTTTATCGTGCTTGTTCTGAAAGTGTTGTGACGCGCCCTCCCCTTAATTTTCAGGTCTTCTGCCCCCCTCCCCATTAGCATTGTCATTCAGTATCTCAAAGCCCTTGGGTAATGGATGACGCCCCATTGTGACTGTTCTTGCGACTTCACCAATGGTCTCTTTGGGGCAGGCTGCTGCTGTTACTGCTGTTCAGTCCTAATCCCAGTTTCCCTTAGTATATATGTGTGTCATTGGGGCTTTATGGGCATTGACGTTAGCGTTCAGTGCCTCTGCCTTCACGCCCTTGATGCTGATGATTGTGGACTTGTAAGTGTTCCCCTAAAAGATTGTCTCTCTTTAATACTCTTGGAATGGAGTCACTGTGCCTTTTTTCCAGTTTCTGCAGCATATGATTTTCTCTTGAGACATTTCCTACTCATAACTATTTACACAACCTTGTCAGAGGATCACACAAGCCAACTTCCCCTTTAGTTGGAGTTTGGCATCCAGACTGTGTAAATGCTTAGACTTACAAATCAATGGCCAAAAAGATAACTCAACCCCTAACATACTCCCAGCTAGGAAACACAGACCATGGCATAAACTCACAAAGTACCATGAAGGTTACATACCTCCCCTAAATTCAGAATCTGAGAGTGCAGAGGGATACCTTACCTCTTTAACAGCCAATATGCTATCCACCATCGACCGCTTAGCCCCGCTGAAACCACTACCGACCTCCATCAAACATCGACAGACCCCATGGTACTCCCCCAATCTCAGAACCAAGAAAAGACATTGCAAAAAACTTGAACGGCTCTGGCGTCTCTCCTACAACCCACTAGATAATAAACTGTATAAACACACAGTAGTAACTACCATAAAAACCTAAATTCTCCTCGTAAACCACACATTGCACTACTAATCGAAAAAGCGGATAATTCCCTGCGCAGATTGTTCCAGGTCCTAAAAACCTTTACTAATCCAAGGGCATGTAACACTGAAGATTCCCCCTCTCAAACATTATGTAATAACATTACCACCCATCTCTCTCAGAAAATAGAAAACATATATCAAAAGACCACCACTTCCACCCTCCCCGGGCAGGACCTAGCATAGACCCTCCCTCAATCACATCTGATGCTCTAACGCTAGGAAACTTTCCAGCTCTTACGACTATCAAAGTGGATGTTCTCCTAAGAACAGTCAAGTCAGGGTTTCCACTTGACCCTATACCCGCTAAGACCTCTGCCACACTATCCAAAACACTTGCTGCCCCCATCTGCACTATCCTCAATAGATCCATGGAGGAAGACATCCTCCTCTTAGAGTGGAGCGCTGCCCAGATCATTCCTATCAGGAAGAACCCTGAAGCTGCTCCAGAAGATGTTACTAATTATCGCCCCATCTCTCTGCTTCCCTTACAGAGTAAGCTCTTAAAGAAGCACTTAAACAAGAATCTATCCGAATTTGTCGAATCCTCCAACCACCTTGACCACTCACAATCCGGATTTCAACCTAGGCACAGTACTGAGTCAGCGCTGGTGGAAGTCACCGACAACATACGAATGCTAGTAGACAATAGTAGGGCAGTGTTTCTGGTACTGCTTGACCTGTCTGCAGCTTTTGATATCATCTCCCACCAGATCCTGCTCAAACGTCTTAAGGCCATAGGCATCCCGGGCAAGGCCTTGAAATGGTTGACCAATTTCTTAACCGATAAAACCCAAACCATCAATCTAGGTTCTTTCCGCTCACAGACCACCAAAGTCACCAGGGGGATTCCACAGGGCTCCTGCTTGAACCCCACTTTATTCAACATCTATGTTACCCCCTTGGCTGGCCTACTGAGGAAATTAGGCTTTATCCCTATCCCTTACGCCAATGACACGCAACTCCTCCTCTCCTTCGATACTCTGACCCCGACATTCAATTCACCTTTTCAGAGGGTATGACAGGCATCGCGCATTGGATGCGAGAAAATTTCCTTCAACTTAACACTGAAAAATCCGAAATCATGTTTTTCGGAGATGCAAGAGTAAGATGGTCCCCCAGCTGGTGGCCTGAGGAATTAGGATAAGCCCCCCCCCCCCTAAACAAGTAGTGAAGAATTATAGGAGTGCGATTAGACCAGAAATGAACATTAGAGGAGCACGTGAACATTACTGCCAGGGCATGCTACCACACACTCCGAAGGGTCTTCCCTCTCCAGCCACTACCCACACGCAAAACCCTGATCCAGGCACTGATCATCAGCCGCCTGGACTATTGCAATGCCTTACTGATCTCTGCAAAGGAAATCTCCCTAAAAAAACTACAAGTAGTCCAAAACACCGCAACCCATTTGGTGACTAATGCCCCCCCAGAACTGCATCCGTCCTGATACTTCAAAAACGACACTGGCTGCCTGTAAAAAAGAGAATTATGTTTAAAGTCTGTTGCATGGTCTAGAAAGCCCTAAACAACATGGGCCCAAGCGCTCCTCCACACCCGCGCTTCAAATTATCCTGCATGGGGGGCACAGCTTACTCCAATCTTGCCCCACGCTCCTGGAACCAGCTCCCCATCCAGTTGTGCCTATATACCAACTTCATGGCCTTTAGAAGGCTGATCAAAACTTCACTATTCTGAATCCTCTCCTGAGTGGTCACGAACAGTCACAGCGCGGAGATACCCCGATGGGGGTGATTCAGGCGCTTTACAAATCACATAAATAAATAAATAAATGCATCTGCAGATTAGCTTTCTTTCCTCTTGCCATGTGGTTGTAGCCTATTATACAGCATGGTTAAGTGCTTTGTTGGCAGCGGTTGGGTAGTGTACATGGCAATGGCTAGATGGTGGCCACCTGCCTCAAGTACATTTATGTTCTTGTGGTTGGTAGTAGGCCAAGTGGCAGGTCTTCAGGAAGATTTGTTTTAGTTTCTCATCTGGAGTGTGTGTCGTGGTCTAAGCTGATCTTCCACACTGCTTCTGAGATCATGAGGTTCACTTATTTGCCTAAGCAACACTTCTTTTTGTGGAATGTAAGTGGAGCGGTTCATGTTCCTTCCGCCCTTTTGCAGCCATCAGTTCTCGTCACTTTGCAGTTGACATTGTTGTTGTGGTTACTTGACTCGCTGTCATTTGGAGACGGTTTGGGCTGTTGTTGTCTCAACAGCGGCTCCATCAGCATTCCATCCATAGCCACTGAGTGCCTTCTTCTCTGCACTCACATGCATACTCGCGCACACTCACAAATCTCCTGTCCTTGAAATGTCATCTTCCTCTTGTAAACCCTCTCTCCTGAGGGCTTCTGTCCTCCTTCTGGCTTCCCACTGGAAACTCTCCCCTCCCAGAAAAGTTCCCTCTCCCCGGTAAATCCCTCTCACAGGATCTACTCTCATTTTCCTAGGCTGCCTTGGCATGTTTCCTTTCTCAGATAGGGTCCCTTCCCCAGGGAAACCTACTTTCCCCTTTCCGGTCTCTCTTTGAGAACTGTCCCCTCCCAGACACTATCTCTCCCACTCGTAAATCTTCTTGCCTGAGGACCTTTCTCCCCTTTCTGCCTTTACCTTGGAAACTCTGCTCTGCCACAAATATTTCCTCCCCCTGGTAAATCCCCTGTGACTGGAGCTGCTCTCCCTTTTCTTGTCTATCTTTGAGAACCATCCTCCCCAGAAAAATTGTCTTCCCCAGTAAATCTTGTCTGTCGAGGGCTCTCTCCCGTTTCTAGGCTTCGCTTGACACATCTCCTTTCCAAGAACGTTTTTCTTCTCTTCTTAAAGCTTCTGACTTGGGGGCTGTTCTGTCATTTGTCCTCTCCCCTTTGCAATTCTCCTCTCCAAGAATGTTTCTTCAACTGGTAAATCTTCCCTCATTAGGGCACCTTTCCTCAGTCTGGGCCCCCCTTTGCATCTGTATTCTCCCAGAATTTTTTTCTTCAACTGGTTAGTCTTCCCTCATTGGGGCACCTTTCTGGGCTCCCCTTGGCACTTCCTCTCCCAGAAAGTTTCTCTTCCCTTGGCTACTATCCTATCCCAGAAGCTCCCTCTCTCCCACTTCTGGTTTGAGCTCCCCTTTATAACTAGCCCAGAAATGTTCTCCTCCTTTTCTGTTCCAGTCTCCGACCTTCCAACTTTGAACACTAATCTCACAGTCAGAGGAAGGGGCAGGGCTGGGTCTGGGTAGGGAGCAGGACCTTACTCTAGTACTCTGACCAGCCAATAGGGACCTTCTGAGGGGTGGGCCATGGAAAGGGAGCAGGGCATTTTCCCAAGCAATGTCTGAGAGCCTCTACACCCTCCCCTTTACCCCAAACCAACAACAACATTTTATGAGGCTGCTGCTGATGTCTTAGGGAGGTTGGAAAACCCCAGATGGATTTCATCTCTGTGCAGCCTCAACACAGTGGCTGGAAACCCCTTCTGTGCAGGGGTTTCCAGCTCACGTCTCCCACCATGTGATATCAGCCCCTCGCTTGGTGACTGCATGAACAGAGCCTATATCGTGCGTCACGCTGTACCACTGTGTGAGTTGGAAAGTCTGGGAGTCTCTCTTCTCCCAGAAAGTTTCTTTCCCTTTCAACTCTCCCCTCTCCTTTATTTTGTGTAGCAGCAGACTGTAATCCTTAAAAAAAAACAATGCTCTTATTTGGACCTATTAGAAAACAGGAAGCTTTTCACAATCAGAAGGTTAAGCGTATAATCTTTGTCAAATCAAGACAATGTAAAATGAGAGGACCACTGCCTTTATTTTATTTATTTATTTTGAGGGTTTTATATAGCGCGAACAAGACTCTTACGAGTATCAGAGCACTTTACAAGTACAATGTAAGACAGAAACCAAAATGTAGCAAAAACAAGAGGTAGGTACAATAATACAAGAGCTAACAGAACGGTCAAGATCACGTGAATTGAGCCATGAGGATCGCTTTCACTTCTTTTTTGAAGGAGGCAGGGGACAGGTTTGTTCTAGTTTCCGTGGTCAAAGTGTTTCAAATCCTAGGAGCCATGCCAGAGAATGAGCGAGAATAGGTTTTTTTCTTGGCAAATTGTTGTGGTTTTAGAAGAAGTGTCTTGGCACCCCTGGAGGATCTACGGCCTGCAGAGAGCTCCAGTTTCTGGGCTTGATAGTGCGGGGAATTGTTGCTGGGCTTTGTGAGTCATACAAGCGATTTTAAGATGAATTCTGGCTTCCAATGGTAGCCAGTTGAAGGCTCTGAGGTCAGGCGATATGTGTGAGTTTCTCTTTGAGCCTGTGATGAGTCTTGCTGCAGAGTTGATGGTAGCTCTTAACCCCTTCGATGCTGATGACGAGCTCAGCTCGTCATCACCCACGGGTGTCGTGTGCTGATGACGAGCTGAGCTCGTCATGGTGCCACTAAAATGGCATTTTCCAGCACAGGGGGGGGAAAACGCCTAGCAGCCAAGTGGTTAATGGGGCTGTCGATGACCTAGGGAGGCCACATAAGGTTACAGCACCATATTCCACTCTAGGTATAACTAGAACTTTCACAGTTTTGAGTGGTTGCCACCACATTTAATAATAAATAAAGCAAGCCTATTGGCTTTAATATGAACATAAATAAGCGTGATGGTGCAGTCTAACCCTAGAGAGTCCCATCAAGCACTTTAGGTTGACTCCTTGTACACATTGACATGAACCTTAAGTCTGGCTCTCGTGATAGCACGCATTTTCCGAAGCCAGAGCAAGAAAAGGGACATACGCTTTATACCCCTTCCTATTGGATTAGTCAGATAGCTGAACAGGTTAAGCTCCTTGTTTGGCCCAGAACTCACAATGTAAAATCCCTTGCTATTGAATTAAACCCAGGGCTCACTATGAAAAACGTATTGCTATTGCTTTTGCCGAAGAGTTGACATAATAACGAGAGGCCCAACAAACAATTTAAGCAGACCCAAAGTATTCAAGGACATGAACATTAACTCTCTTTCTGGAGACGCCAAGCACGTACTGTGGCCGGACCTAAAAAGGTGACAAATTAAAACCCATTCCTATTGAATTTGTAAAAAAGTTCAAAATATAAGGCCTCTTCCTCTAGTGTCTGATATTACATTCTTAATGTAAAATCCCTTCCTATTGTATTTGTCAAGGAGTTCCCAGTGTGAAACCCCAACTGTAGTGGTCCATGATGACAATGTCCCCATTAATTACGAGCAATAGAATAACTTTTTAGGTCGATTGACAGAACTATTTTCAATCAAATAATTGTGGAAAAGAAGAAGATCAACACGGGGTAAAACTACAGACGACGGTTTTTGCATACGCAAACAGGTTTGCAAACCCGTTTGCGCATGCAAAAACCAATAGCGGCATGTACCATACAAAAATAGAGAATCGCAATTTATTTGCGACTCACTATTTTGGAATTGCGAGTCGCTATTAGGAAGGGGCGTTCCCTTCCTAATAGCGAGCGCAACCCCATGAACAAATGTTTTGCAACCGCAATTGTGGTCACAAAACACTAGCAAATTACCATCCTTTTCAAGGGGGTGGTAAGGGGGTCCCAAAAGGGAAGGGGTCCCCATGGAACTCCTTCCCGTTTACAAACGCCCAGGACATTTTTTTTTTAAGGGCAGACAGTGTACCCAGGCAGTGGTCTCCTGGACTACTGCATGTCCTTAAAAAATGAAACAAAAACGTTTCATTCCTTTAAGGAAAACAAGCTGCATTTAAATAAAAAAAAAACTGCTTTATTTAAAAGCAATTCCAGACATGGAGGTCTGCTGAGCCCAGCAGGCCACCACACCTGGGAGGGCCTGCGATTCCCAATGAGGGCACAAATTGCGAGAGGCTCTTTAATATTCATGAGCCTGCCGATTTGCGACCCCATTGGGAATCTCTAACTGTGTGTTACATTGTCGGAGTTTGGTGTGGTTGGATTTACTATTCCTTCTCCAGCGTAAGTACCAGTAGTGAAAGTGTCGGAGTTTGGTATGGTTGGATTTACTATTCCTTCTCCAGCGTAAGTACCAGTAGTGAAAGTGTCGGAGTTTGGTGTGGTTGGATTTACTATTCCCACTCCAGCGTAAGTACCAGTAGTGAAAGTGTCGGAGTTTGGTGTGGTTGGATATACTAATGCCGCTCTAGCCTGAGTACCAGTAGTGAAAGTGTCGGAGTTTGGTGTGGTTGGATTTACTATTCCAGCTCCAGCGTAAGTACCAGTAGTGAAAGTGTCGGAGTTTGGTGTGGTTGGATATACTAATGCCGCTCTAGCCTGAGTACCAGTAGTGAAAGTGTCGGAGTTTGGTGTGGTTGGATTTACTATTCCCACTCCAGCGTAAGTACCAGTAGTGAAAGTGTCGGAGTTTGGTATGGTTGGATTTACTATTCCAGCTCCAGCGTAAGTACCAGTAGTGAAAGTGTCGGAGTTTGGTGTGGTTGGATTTACTATTCCCACTCCAGCGTAAGTACCAGTAGTGAAAGTGTCGGAGTTTGGTGTGGTTGGATTTACTATTCCAGCTCCAGCGTAAGTACCAGTAGTGAAAGTGTCGGAGTTTGGTGTGGTTGGATTTACTATTCCCACTCCAGCGTAAGTACCAGTAGTGAAAGTGTCGGAGTTTGGTGTGGTTGGATTTACTATTCCCACTCCAGCGTAAGTACCAGTAGTGAATGTGTCGGAGTTTGGTGTGGTTGGATTTACTATTCCTTCTCCAGCGTAAGTACCAGTAGTGAAAGTGTCGGAGTTTGGTGTGGTTGGATTTACTATTCCCACTCCAGCGTAAGTACCAGTAGTGAAAGTGTCGGAGTTTGGTGTGGTTGGATATACTAATGCCGCTCTAGCCTGAGTACCAGTAGTGAAAGTGTCGGAGTTTTGAGTGGTTGGATTTACTATTCCCACTCCAGCGTAAGTACCAGTAGTGAAAGTGTCGGAGTTTGGTGTGGTCGGATATACTAATGCCGCTCTAGCCTGAGTACCAGTAGTGAAAGTGTCGGAGTTTGGTGTGGTTGGATTTACTATTCCCACTCCAGCGTAAGTACCAGTAGTGAAAGTGTCGAAGTTTGGTGTGGTTGGATATACTAATGCCGCTCTAGCCTGAGTACCAGTAGTGAAAGTGTCGGAGTTTGGTGTGGTTGGATTTACTATTCCCACTCCAGCGTAAGTACCAGTAGTGAAAGTGTCAGAGTTTGGTGTGGTTGGATATACTAATGCCGCTCTAGCCTGAGTACCAGTAGTGAAAGTGTCGGAGTTTGGTGTGGTTGGATTTACTATTCCAGCTCCAGCGTAAGTACCAGTAGTGAAAGTGTCGGAGTTTGGTGTGGTTGGATATACTAATGCCGCTCTAGCCTGAGTACCAGTAGTGAAAGTGTCGGAGTTTTGAGTGGTTGGATTTACTATTCCCACTCCCTCGTAAGTACCAGTAGTGAAAGTGTCGGAGTTTGGTGTGGTCGGATATACTAATGCCGCTCTAGCCTGAGTACCAGTAGTGAAAGTGTCGGAGTTTGGTGTGGTTGGATTTACTATTCCCACTCCAGCGTAAGTACCAGTAGTGAAAGTGTCGGAGTTTGGTGTGGTTGGATATACTAATGCCGCTCTAGCCTGAGTACCAGTAGTGAAAGTGTCGGAGTTTGGTGTGGTTGGATTTACTATTCCCACTCCAGCGTAAGTACCAGTAGTGAAAGTGTCAGAGTTTGGTGTGGTTGGATATACTAATGCCGCTCTAGCCTGAGTACCAGTAGTGAAAGTGTCGGAGTTTGGTGTGGTTGGATTTACTATTCCAGCTCCAGCGTAAGTACCAGTAGTGAAAGTGTCGGAGTTTGGTGTGGTTGGATATACTAATGCCGCTCTAGCCTGAGTACCAGTAGTGAAAGTGTCGGAGTTTGGTGTGGTTGGATTTACTATTCCCACTCCAGCGTAAGTACCAGTAGTGAAAGTGTCGGAGTTTGGTATGGTTGGATTTACTATTCCAGCTCCAGCGTAAGTACCAGTAGTGAAAGTGTCGGAGTTTGGTGTGGTTGGATTTACTATTCCCACTCCAGCGTAAGTACCAGTAGTGAAAGTGTCGGAGTTTGGTGTGGTTGGATTTACTATTCCAGCTCCAGCGTAAGTACCAGTAGTGAAAGTGTCGGAGTTTGGTGTGGTTGGATTTACTATTCCCACTCCAGCGTAAGTACCAGTAGTGAAAGTGTCGGAGTTTGGTGTGGTTGGATTTACTATTCCCACTCCAGCGTAAGTACCAGTAGTGAAAGTGTCGGAGTTTGGTGTGGTTGGATTTACTATTCCAGCTCCAGCGTAAGTACCAGTAGTGAAAGTGTCGGATTTTTGAGTGGTTAGAGTTACTATTCCTGCTCCAGTGTAAGTACCAGTAGTGAAAGTGTTGGAGGTTGTTGTGGTCGGAAATACTAATGCCGCTCTAGCCTGAGTACCAGTAGTGAAAGTGTCGGAGTTTGGTGTGGTGGATTTACTATTCCCACTCCAGCGTAAGTACCAGTAGTGAAAGTGTCGGAGTTTGGTGTGGTTGGATTTACTATTCCAGCTCCAGCGTAAGTACCAGTAGTGAAAGTGTCGGAGTTTGGTGTGGTTGGATTTACTATTCCCACTCCAGCGTAAGTACCAGTAGTGAAAGTGTCGGAGTTTGGTGTGGTTGGATTTACTATTCCAGCTCCAGCGTAAGTACCAGTAGTGAAAGTGTCGGAGTTTAGTGTGGTTGGATTTACTATTCCCACTCCAGCGTAAGTACCAGTAGTGAAAGTGTCGGATTTTTGAGTGGTTAGATTTACTATTCCTGCTCCAGTGTAAGTACCAGTAGTGAAAGTGTTGGAGGTTGTTGTGGTCGGATATACTAATGCCGCTCTAGCCTGAGTACCAGTAGTGAAAGTGTCGGAGTTTGGTGTGGTTGGATTTACTATTCCCACTCCAGCGTGAGTACCAGTAGTGAAAGTGTCTGAGTTTGGTGTGGTTGGATTTACTATTCCAGCTCCAGCGTAAGTACCAGTAGTGAAAGTGTCGGAGTTTTGAGTGGTTAGATTTACTATTCCCACTCCAGCGTAAGTACCAGTAGTGAAAGTGTCGGAGTTTGGTGTGGTTAGATATACTAATGCCGCTCTAGCGTAAGTACCAGTAGTGAAAGTGTCGGAGTTTGGTGTGGTTGGATTTACTATTCCTGCTCCAGTGTAAGTACCAGTAGTGAAAGTGTCGGAGTTTTGAGTGGTTAGATTTACTATTCCTGCTCCAGTGTAAGTACCAGTAGTGAAAGTGTCAGAGTTTTGAGTGGTTGGATTTACTATTCCTGCTCCAGCGTAAGTACCAGTAGTGAAAGTGTCAGAGTTTAGTGTGGTCGGATATACTAATACCCCTCCAGCGTAAGTACCAGTAGTGAAAGTGTCGGAGTTGGGTGTGGTTGGATATACTAATGCCGCTCTAGCGTAAGTACCAGTAGTGAAAGTGTCGGAGTTTGGTGTGGTTGGATGTACTATTTCTGCTCCAGCGTAAGCACCAGTAGTGAAAGTGTCGGAGTTTGGTGTGGTTGGATTTACTATTCCTGCTCCAGCGTAAGTACCAGTAGTGAAAGTGTCGGAGTTTGGTGTGGTTGGATTTACTATTCCAGCTCCAGCGTAAGTACCAGTAGTGAAAGTGTCGGAGTTTGGTGTGGTTGGATTTACTATTCCCACTCCAGCGTAAGTACCAGTAGTGAAAGTGTCGGAGTTTGGTGTGGTTGGATTTACTATTCCCACTCCAGCGTAAGTACCAGTAGTGAAAGTGTCGGAGTTTGGTGTGGTTGGATTTACTATTCCAGCTCCAGCGTAAGTACCAGTAGTGAAAGTGTCGGATTTTTGAGTGGTTAGATTTACTATTCCTGCTCCAGTGTAAGTACCAGTAGTGAAAGTGTTGGAGGTTGGGTTGGTCGGATATACTAATGCCGCTCTAGCCTGAGTACCAGTAGTGAAAGTGTCGGAGTTTGGTGTGGTGGATTTACTATTCCCACTCCAGCGTAAGTACCAGTAGTGAAAGTGTCGGAGTTTGGTGTGGTTGGATTTACTATTCCAGCTCCAGCGTAAGTACCAGTAGTAAAAGTGTCGGAGTTTGGTGTGGTTGGATTTACTATTCCCACTCCAGCGTAAGTACCAGTAGTGAAAGTGTCGGAGTTTGGTGTGGTTGGATTTACTATTCCAGCTCCAGCGTAAGTACCAGTAGTGAAAGTGTCGGAGTTTGGTGTGGTTGGATTTACTATTCCCACTCCAGCGTAAGTACCAGTAGTGAAAGTGTCGGAGTTTGGTGTGGTTGGATTTACTATTCCAACTCCAGCGTAAGTACCAGTAGTGAAAGTGTCGGATTTTTGAGTGGTTAGATTTACTATTCCTGCTCCAGTGTAAGTACCAGTAGTGAAAGTGTTGGAGGTTGTTGTGGTCGGATATACTAATGCCGCTCTAGCCTGAGTACCAGTAGTGAAAGTGTCGGAGTTTGGTGTGGTTGGATTTACTATTCCAGCTCCAGCGTAAGTACCAGTAGTGAAAGTGTCGGAGTTTTGAGTGGTTAGATTTACTATTCCCACTCCAGCGTAAGTACCAGTAGTGAAGGTGTCGGAGTTTGGTGTGGTTAGATATACTAATGCCGCTCTAGTGTAAGTACCAGTAGTGAAAGTGTCGGAGTTTGGTGTGGTTAGATTTACTATTCCTGCTCCAGTGTAAGTACCAGTAGTGAAAGTGTCGGAGTTTTGAGTGGTTCGATTTACTATTCCTGCTCCAGTGTAAGTACCAGTAGTGAAAGTGTCAGAGTTTTGAGTGGTTGGATTTACTATTCCTGCTCCAGCGTAAGTACCAGTAGTGAAAGTGTCAGAGTTTAGTGTGGTCGGATATACTAATACCCCTCCAGCGTAAGTACCAGTAGTGAAAGTGTCGGAGTTTGGTGTGGTTGGATATACTAATGCCGCTCTAGCGTAAGTACCAGTAGTGAAAGTGTCGGAGTTTGGTGTGGTTGGATTTACTATTTCTGCTCCAGCGTAAGTACCAGTAGTGAAAGTGTCGGAGTTTGGTGTGGTTAGATTTACTATTCCTGCTCCAGTGTAAGTACCAGTAGTGAAAGTGTCGGAGTTTTGAGTGGTTAGATTTACTATTCCTGCTCCAGTGTAAGTACCAGTAGTGAAAGTGTCAGAGTTTTGAGTGGTTGGATTTACTATTCCTGCTCCAGCGTAAGTACCAGTAGTGAAAGTGTCAGAGTTTAGTGTGGTCGGATATACTAATACCCCTCCAGATAAGTACCAGTAGTGAAAGTGTCGGAGTTTGGTGTGGTTGGATATACTAATGCCGCTCTAGCGTAAGTACCAGTAGTGAAAGTGTCGGAGTTTGGTGTGGTTGGATTTACTATTTCTGCTCCAGCGTAAGCACCAGTAGTGAAAGTGTCGGAGTTTGGTGTGGTTGGATTTACTATTTCTGCTCCAGCGTAAGTACCAGTAGTGAAAGTGTCGGAGTTTGGTGTGGTTGGATTTACTATTCCTGCTCCAGCGTAAGTACCAGTAGTGAAAGTGTCGGAGTTTGGTGTGGTTGGATTTACTATTCCTGCTCCAGCGTAAGTACCAGTAGTGAAAGTGTCGGAGTTTTGAGTGGTTAGATTTACTATTCCTGCTCCAGTGTAAGTACCAGTAGTGAAAGTGTCAGAGTTTGGTGTGGTCGGATATACTAATGCCGCTCTAGCGTAAGTACCAGTAGTGAATGTGTCAGAGTTTTGAGTGGTTAGATTTACTATTCCTTCTCCAGCGTAAGTCCCAGTAGTGAAAGTGTCGTAAATTGGTGTGGTTGGATTTACTATTCCTGCTCCAGCGTAAGTACCAGTAGTGAAAGTGTCGGAGTTTTGAGTGGTTAGATTTACTATTCCTGCTCCAGTGTAAGTACCAGTAGTGAAAGTGTCACAGTTTGGTGCAGTCGGATATACTAATGCCGCTCTAGCGTAAGTACCAGTAGTGAAAGTGTCGGAGTTTGGTGTGGTTGGATTTACTATTCCCACTCCAGCGTAAGTACCAGTAGTGAAAGTGTCGGAGTTTGGTGTGGTTGGATTTACTATTCCAGCTCCAGCGTAAGTACCAGTAGTGAAAGTGTCGGAGTTTTGAGTGGTTAGATTTACTATTCCCACTCCAGCGTAAGTACCAGTAGTGAAAGTGTCGGAGTTTGGTGTGGTTGGATTTACTATTCCAGCTCCAGCGTAAGTACCAGTAGTGAAAGTGTCGGAGTTTTGAGTGGTTAGATTTACTATTCCCACTCCAGCGTAAGTACCAGTAGTGAAAGTGTCGGAGTTTGGTGTGGTTGGATTTACTATTCCTGCTCCAGCGTAAGTACCAGTAGTGAAAGTGTCGGATTTTTGAGTGGTTAGATTTACTATTCCTGCTCCAGTGTAAGTACCAGTAGTGAAAGTGTTGGAGATTGTTGTGGTCGGATATACTAATGCCGCTCTAGCCTGAGTACCAGTAGTGAAAGTGTCGGAGTTTGGTGTGGTTGGATTTACTATTCCCACTCCAGCGTAAGTACCAGTAGTGAAAGTGTCGGAGTTGGGTGTGGTTGGATATACTAATGCCGCTCTAGCGTAAGTACCAGTAGTGAAAGTGTCGGAGTTTGGTGTGGTTGGATGTACTATTTCTGCTCCAGCGTAAGCACCAGTAGTGAAAGTGTCGGAGTTTGGTGTGGTTGGATTTACTATTCCTGCTCCAGCGTAAGTACCAGTAGTGAAAGTGTCGGAGTTTGGTGTGGTTGGATTTACTATTCCAGCTCCAGCGTAAGTACCAGTAGTGAAAGTGTCGGAGTTTGGTGTGGTTGGATTTACTATTCCCACTCCAGCGTAAGTACCAGTAGTGAAAGTGTCGGAGTTTGGTGTGGTTGGATTTACTATTCCCACTCCAGCGTAAGTACCAGTAGTGAAAGTGTCGGAGTTTGGTGTGGTTGGATTTACTATTCCAGCTCCAGCGTAAGTACCAGTAGTGAAAGTGTCGGATTTTTGAGTGGTTAGATTTACTATTCCTGCTCCAGTGTAAGTACCAGTAGTGAAAGTGTTGGAGGTTGGGTTGGTCGGATATACTAATGCCGCTCTAGCCTGAGTACCAGTAGTGAAAGTGTCGGAGTTTGGTGTGGTGGATTTACTATTCCCACTCCAGCGTAAGTACCAGTAGTGAAAGTGTCGGAGTTTGGTGTGGTTGGATTTACTATTCCAGCTCCAGCGTAAGTACCAGTAGTAAAAGTGTCGGAGTTTGGTGTGGTTGGATTTACTATTCCCACTCCAGCGTAAGTACCAGAAGTGAAAGTGTCGGAGTTTGGTGTGGTTGGATTTACTATTCCAGCTCCAGCGTAAGTACCAGTAGTGAAAGTGTCGGAGTTTGGTGTGGTTGGATTTACTATTCCCACTCCAGCGTAAGTACCAGTAGTGAAAGTGTCGGAGTTTGGTGTGGTTGGATTTACTATTCCAACTCCAGCGTAAGTACCAGTAGTGAAAGTGTCGGATTTTTGAGTGGTTAGATTTACTATTCCTGCTCCAGTGTAAGTACCAGTAGTGAAAGTGTTGGAGGTTGTTGTGGTCGGATATACTAATGCCGCTCTAGCCTGAGTACCAGTAGTGAAAGTGTCGGAGTTTGGTGTGGTTGGATTTACTATTCCAGCTCCAGCGTAAGTACCAGTAGTGAAAGTGTCGGAGTTTTGAGTGGTTAGATTTACTATTCCCACTCCAGCGTAAGTACCAGTAGTGAAGGTGTCGGAGTTTGGTGTGGTTAGATATACTAATGCCGCTCTAGTGTAAGTACCAGTAGTGAAAGTGTCGGAGTTTGGTGTGGTTAGATTTACTATTCCTGCTCCAGTGTAAGTACCAGTAGTGAAAGTGTCGGAGTTTTGAGTGGTTCGATTTACTATTCCTGCTCCAGTGTAAGTACCAGTAGTGAAAGTGTCAGAGTTTTGAGTGGTTGGATTTACTATTCCTGCTCCAGCGTAAGTACCAGTAGTGAAAGTGTCAGAGTTTAGTGTGGTCGGATATACTAATACCCCTCCAGAGTAAGTACCAGTAGTGAAAGTGTCGGAGTTTGGTGTGGTTGGATATACTAATGCCGCTCTAGCGTAAGTACCAGTAGTGAAAGTGTCGGAGTTTGGTGTGGTTGGATTTACTATTTCTGCTCCAGCGTAAGTACCAGTAGTGAAAGTGTCGGAGTTTGGTGTGGTTAGATTTACTATTCCTGCTCCAGTGTAAGTACCAGTAGTGAAAGTGTCGGAGTTTTGAGTGGTTAGATTTACTATTCCTGCTCCAGTGTAAGTACCAGTAGTGAAAGTGTCAGAGTTTTGAGTGGTTGGATTTACTATTCCTGCTCCAGCGTAAGTACCAGTAGTGAAAGTGTCAGAGTTTAGTGTGGTCGGATATACTAATACCCCTCCAGATAAGTACCAGTAGTGAAAGTGTCGGAGTTTGGTGTGGTTGGATATACTAATGCCGCTCTAGCGTAAGTACCAGTAGTGAAAGTGTCGGAGTTTGGTGTGGTTGGATTTACTATTTCTGCTCCAGCGTAAGCACCAGTAGTGAAAGTGTCGGAGTTTGGTGTGGTTGGATTTACTATTTCTGCTCCAGCGTAAGTACCAGTAGTGAAAGTGTCGGAGTTTGGTGTGGTTGGATTTACTATTCCTGCTCCAGCGTAAGTACCAGTAGTGAAAGTGTCGGAGTTTGGTGTGGTTGGATTTACTATTCCTGCTCCAGCGTAAGTACCAGTAGTGAAAGTGTCGGAGTTTTGAGTGGTTAGATTTACTATTCCTGCTCCAGTGTAAGTACCAGTAGTGAAAGTGTCAGAGTTTGGTGTGGTCGGATATACTAATGCCGCTCTAGCGTAAGTACCAGTAGTGAATGTGTCAGAGTTTTGAGTGGTTAGATTTACTATTCCTTCTCCAGCGTAAGTCCCAGTAGTGAAAGTGTCGTAAATTGGTGTGGTTGGATTTACTATTCCTGCTCCAGCGTAAGTACCAGTAGTGAAAGTGTCGGAGTTTTGAGTGGTTAGATTTACTATTCCTGCTCCAGTGTAAGTACCAGTAGTGAAAGTGTCACAGTTTGGTGCAGTCGGATATACTAATGCCGCTCTAGCGTAAGTACCAGTAGTGAAAGTGTCGGAGTTTGGTGTGGTTGGATTTACTATTCCCACTCCAGCGTAAGTACCAGTAGTGAAAGTGTCGGAGTTTGGTGTGGTTGGATTTACTATTCCAGCTCCAGCGTAAGTACCAGTAGTGAAAGTGTCGGAGTTTTGAGTGGTTAGATTTACTATTCCCACTCCAGCGTAAGTACCAGTAGTGAAAGTGTTGGAGTTTGGTGTGGTTGGATTTACTATTCCAGCTCCAGCGTAAGTACCAGTAGTGAAAGTGTCGGAGTTTTGAGTGGTTAGATTTACTATTCCCACTCCAGCGTAAGTACCAGTAGTGAAAGTGTCGGAGTTTGGTGTGGTTGGATTTACTATTCCTGCTCCAGCGTAAGTACCAGTAGTGAAAGTGTCGGATTTTTGAGTGGTTAGATTTACTATTCCTGCTCCAGTGTAAGTACCAGTAGTGAAAGTGTTGGAGATTGTTGTGGTCGGATATACTAATGCCGCTCTAGCCTGAGTACCAGTAGTGAAAGTGTCGGAGTTTGGTGTGGTTGGATTTACTATTCCCACTCCAGCGTGAGTACCAGTAGTGAAAGTGTCGGAGTTTTGTGTGGTTGGATTTACTATTCCAGCTCCAGCGTAAGTACCAGTAGTGAAAGTGTCGGAGTTTTGAGTGGTTAGATTTACTATTCCCACTCCAGCGTAAGTACCAGTAGTGAAAGTGTCGGAGTTTGGTGTGGTCGGATATACTAATGCCGCTCTAGCGTAAGTACCAGTAGTGAATGTGTCGGAGTTTGGAGTGGTTAGATTTACTATTCCCACTCCAGCGTAAGTACCAGTAGTGAAAGTGTCGGAGTTTGGTGTGGTTAGATATACTAATGCCGCTCTAGCGTAAGTACCAGTAGTGAAAGTGTCGGAGTTTGGTGTGGTTGGATTTACTATTCCTGCTCCAGTGTAAGTACCAGTAGTGAAAGTGTCGGAGTTTTGAGTGGTTAGATTTACTATTCCTGCTCCAGTGTAAGTACCAGTAGTGAAAGTGTCAGAGTTTTGAGTGGTTAGATTTACTATTCCTGCTCCAGCGTAAGTACCAGTAGTGAAAGTGTCAGAGTTTAGTGTGGTCGGATATACTAATACCCCTCCAGCGTAAGTACCAGTAGTGAAAGTGTCGGAGTTTGGTGTGGTTGGATATACTAATGCCGCTCTAGCGTAAGTACCAGTAGTGAAAGTGTCGGAGTTTGGTGTGGTTGGATTTACTATTTCTGCTCCAGCGTAAGCACCAGTAGTGAAAGTGTCGGAGTTTGGTGTGGTTGGATTTACTATTCCTGCTCCAGCGTAAGTACCAGTAGTGAAAGTGTCGGAGTTTGGTGTGGTTGGATTTACTATTCCTGCTCCAGCGTAAGTACCAGTAGTGAAAGTGTCGGAGTTTGGTGTGGTTGGATTTACTATTCCTGCTCCAGCGTAAGTACCAGTAGTGAAAGTGTCGGAGTTTTGAGTGGTTAGATTTACTATTCCTGCTCCAGTGTAAGTACCAGTAGTGAAAGTGTCAGAGTTTGGTGTGGTCGGATATACTAATGCCGCTCTAGCGTAAGTACCAGTAGTGAATGTGTCAGCGTTTTGAGTGGTTAGATTTACTATTCCTTCTCCAGCGTAAGTCCCAGTAGTGAAAGTGTCGTAAATTGGTGTGGTTGGATTTACTATTCCTGCTCCAGCGTAAGTACCAGTAGTGAAAGTGTCGGAGTTTTGAGTGGTTAGATTTACTATTCCTGCTCCAGTGTAAGTACCAGTAGTGAAAGTGTCACAGTTTGGTGTGGTCGGATATACTAATGCCGCTCTAGCGTAAGTATCAGTAGTGAAAGTGTCAGAGTTTGGTGTGGTTGGATTTACTATTCCCACTCCAGCGTAAGTACCAGTAGTGAAAGTGTCGGAGTTTGGTGTGGTTGGATTTACTATTCCAGCTCCAGCGTAAGTACCAGTAGTGAAAGTGTCGGAGTTTTGAGTGGTTAGATTTACTATTCCCACTCCAGCGTAAGTACCAGTAGTGAAAGTGTCGGAGTTTGTTGTGGTTGGATTTACTATTCCAGCTCCAGCGTAAGTACCAGTAGTGAAAGTGTCGGAGTTTTGAGTGGTTAGATTTACTATTCCCACTCCAGCATAAGTACCAGTAGTGAAAGTGTCGGAGTTTGGTGTGGTTGGATTTACTATTCCCACTCCAGCGTAAGTACCAGTAGTGAAAATGTTGGAGTTTGGTGTGGTTGGATTTACTATTCCAGCTCCAGCGTAAGTACCAGTAGTGAAAGTGTCGGAGTTTGGTGTGGTTGGATATACTAATGCCGCTCTAGCGTAAGTACCAGTAGTGAAAGTGTCGGAGTTTGGTGTGGTTGGATTTACTATTTCTGCTCCAGCGTAAGTACCAGTAGTGAAAGTGTCGGAGTTTGGTGTGGTTAGATTTACTATTCCTGCTCCAGTGTAAGTACCAGTAGTGAAAGTGTCGGAGTTTTGAGTGGTTAGATTTACTATTCCTGCTCCAGTGTAAGTACCAGTAGTGAAAGTGTCAGAGTTTTGAGTGGTTGGATTTACTATTCCTGCTCCAGCGTAAGTACCAGTAGTGAAAGTGTCAGAGTTTAGTGTGGTCGGATATACTAATACCCCTCCAGATAAGTACCAGTAGTGAAAGTGTCGGAGTTTGGTGTGGTTGGATATACTAATGCCGCTCTAGCGTAAGTACCAGTAGTGAAAGTGTCGGAGTTTGGTGTGGTTGGATTTACTATTTCTGCTCCAGCGTAAGCACCAGTAGTGAAAGTGTCGGAGTTTGGTGTGGTTGGATTTACTATTTCTGCTCCAGCGTAAGTACCAGTAGTGAAAGTGTCGGAGTTTGGTGTGGTTGGATTTACTATTCCTGCTCCAGCGTAAGTACCAGTAGTGAAAGTGTCGGAGTTTGGTGTGGTTGGATTTACTATTCCTGCTCCAGCGTAAGTACCAGTAGTGAAAGTGTCGGAGTTTTGAGTGGTTAGATTTACTATTCCTGCTCCAGTGTAAGTACCAGTAGTGAAAGTGTCAGAGTTTGGTGTGGTCGGATATACTAATGCCGCTCTAGCGTAAGTACCAGTAGTGAATGTGTCAGAGTTTTGAGTGGTTAGATTTACTATTCCTTCTCCAGCGTAAGTCCCAGTAGTGAAAGTGTCGTAAATTGGTGTGGTTGGATTTACTATTCCTGCTCCAGCGTAAGTACCAGTAGTGAAAGTGTCGGAGTTTTGAGTGGTTAGATTTACTATTCCTGCTCCAGTGTAAGTACCAGTAGTGAAAGTGTCACAGTTTGGTGCAGTCGGATATACTAATGCCGCTCTAGCGTAAGTACCAGTAGTGAAAGTGTCGGAGTTTGGTGTGGTTGGATTTACTATTCCCACTCCAGCGTAAGTACCAGTAGTGAAAGTGTCGGAGTTTGGTGTGGTTGGATTTACTATTCCAGCTCCAGCGTAAGTACCAGTAGTGAAAGTGTCGGAGTTTTGAGTGGTTAGATTTACTATTCCCACTCCAGCGTAAGTACCAGTAGTGAAAGTGTCGGAGTTTGGTGTGGTTGGATTTACTATTCCAGCTCCAGCGTAAGTACCAGTAGTGAAAGTGTCGGAGTTTTGAGTGGTTAGATTTACTATTCCCACTCCAGCGTAAGTACCAGTAGTGAAAGTGTCGGAGTTTGGTGTGGTTGGATTTACTATTCCTGCTCCAGCGTAAGTACCAGTAGTGAAAGTGTCGGATTTTTGAGTGGTTAGATTTACTATTCCTGCTCCAGTGTAAGTACCAGTAGTGAAAGTGTTGGAGATTGTTGTGGTCGGATATACTAATGCCGCTCTAGCCTGAGTACCAGTAGTGAAAGTGTCGGAGTTTGGTGTGGTTGGATTTACTATTCCCACTCCAGCGTGAGTACCAGTAGTGAAAGTGTCGGAGTTTTGTGTGGTTGGATTTACTATTCCAGCTCCAGCGTAAGTACCAGTAGTGAAAGTGTCGGAGTTTTGAGTGGTTAGATTTACTATTCCCACTCCAGCGTAAGTACCAGTAGTGAAAGTGTCGGAGTTTGGTGTGGTCGGATATACTAATGCCGCTCTAGCGTAAGTACCAGTAGTGAATGTGTCGGAGTTTGGAGTGGTTAGATTTACTATTCCCACTCCAGCGTAAGTACCAGTAGTGAAAGTGTCGGAGTTTGGTGTGGTTAGATATACTAATGCCGCTCTAGCGTAAGTACCAGTAGTGAAAGTGTCGGAGTTTGGTGTGGTTGGATTTACTATTCCTGCTCCAGTGTAAGTACCAGTAGTGAAAGTGTCGGAGTTTTGAGTGGTTAGATTTACTATTCCTGCTCCAGTGTAAGTACCAGTAGTGAAAGTGTCAGAGTTTTGAGTGGTTAGATTTACTATTCCTGCTCCAGCGTAAGTACCAGTAGTGAAAGTGTCAGAGTTTAGTGTGGTCGGATATACTAATACCCCTCCAGCGTAAGTACCAGTAGTGAAAGTGTCGGAGTTTGGTGTGGTTGGATATACTAATGCCGCTCTAGCGTAAGTACCAGTAGTGAAAGTGTCGGAGTTTGGTGTGGTTGGATTTACTATTTCTGCTCCAGCGTAAGCACCAGTAGTGAAAGTGTCGGAGTTTGGTGTGGTTGGATTTACTATTCCTGCTCCAGCGTAAGTACCAGTAGTGAAAGTGTCGGAGTTTGGTGTGGTTGGATTTACTATTCCTGCTCCAGCGTAAGTACCAGTAGTGAAAGTGTCGGAGTTTGGTGTGGTTGGATTTACTATTCCTGCTCCAGCGTAAGTACCAGTAGTGAAAGTGTCGGAGTTTTGAGTGGTTAGATTTACTATTCCTGCTCCAGTGTAAGTACCAGTAGTGAAAGTGTCAGAGTTTGGTGTGGTCGGATATACTAATGCCGCTCTAGCGTAAGTACCAGTAGTGAATGTGTCAGCGTTTTGAGTGGTTAGATTTACTATTCCTTCTCCAGCGTAAGTCCCAGTAGTGAAAGTGTCGTAAATTGGTGTGGTTGGATTTACTATTCCTGCTCCAGCGTAAGTACCAGTAGTGAAAGTGTCGGAGTTTTGAGTGGTTAGATTTACTATTCCTGCTCCAGTGTAAGTACCAGTAGTGAAAGTGTCACAGTTTGGTGTGGTCGGATATACTAATGCCGCTCTAGCGTAAGTATCAGTAGTGAAAGTGTCGGAGTTTGGTGTGGTTGGATTTACTATTCCCACTCCAGCGTAAGTACCAGTAGTGAAAGTGTCGGAGTTTGGTGTGGTTGGATTTACTATTCCAGCTCCAGCGTAAGTACCAGTAGTGAAAGTGTCGGAGTTTTGAGTGGTTAGATTTACTATTCCCACTCCAGCGTAAGTACCAGTAGTGAAAGTGTCGGAGTTTGTTGTGGTTGGATTTACTATTCCAGCTCCAGCGTAAGTACCAGTAGTGAAAGTGTCGGAGTTTTGAGTGGTTAGATTTACTATTCCCACTCCAGCATAAGTACCAGTAGTGAAAGTGTCGGAGTTTGGTGTGGTTGGATTTACTATTCCCACTCCAGCGTAAGTACCAGTAGTGAAAATGTTGGAGTTTGGTGTGGTTGGATTTACTATTCCAGCTCCAGCGTAAGTACCAGTAGTGAAAGTGTCGGAGTTTGGTGTGGTTGGATATACTAATGCCGCTCTAGAGTAAGTACCAGTAGTGAATGTGTCGGAGTTTTGAGTGGTTAGATTTAATATTCCTGCTCCAGCGTAAGTACCAGTAGTGAAAGTGTTGGAGGTTGTTGTGGTCGGATATACTAATGCCGCTCTAGCGTAAGTACCAGTAGTGAATGTGTCGGAGTTTTGAGTGGTTAGATTTACTATTCCTGCTCCAGTGTAAGTACCAGTAGTGAAAGTGTCAGAGTTTGGTGTGGTCGGATATACTAATGCCGCTCTAGCGTAAGTACCAGTAGTGAATGTGTCGGCGTTTTGAGTGGTTAGATTTACTATTCCTGCTCCAGTGTAAGTACCAGTAGTGAAAGTGTCAGAGTTTGGTGTGGTCGGATATACTAATGCCGCTCTAGCGTAAGTACCAGTAGTGAAAGTGTCGGAGTTTTGAGTGGTTAGATTTACTATTCCTGCTCCAGTGTAAGTACCAGTAGTGAAAGTGTCAGAGTTTGGTGTGGTCGGATATACTAATGCCGCTCTAGCGTAAGTACCAGTAGTGAAAGTGTCGGAGTTTTGAGTGGTTAGATTTACTATTCCCACTCCAGCGTAAGTACCAGTAATGAAAGTGTCGGAGTTTGGTGTGGTTGGATTTACTATTCCTGCTCCAGTGTAAGTACCAGTAGTGAAAGTGTCAGAGTTTTGAGTGGTTGGATTTACTATTCCTGCTCCAGCGTAAGTACCAGTAGTGAAAGTGTCAGAGTTTAGTGTGGCCGGATATACTAATACCCCTCCAGCGTAAGTACCAGTAGTGAAAGTGTCGGAGTTTGGTGTGGTTAGATATACTAATGCCGCTCTAGCGTAAGTACCAGTAGTGAATGTGTCGGAGTTTTGAGTGGTTAGATTTACTATTCCTGCTCCAGTGTAAGTACCAGTAGTGAAAGTGTCAGAGTTTGGTGTGGTTGGATTTACTATTTCTGCTCCAGCGTAAGCACCAGTAGTGAAAGTGTCAGAGTTTGGTGTGGTCGGATATACTAATGCCGCTCTAGCGTAAGTACCAGTAGTGAATGTGTCGCAGTTTTGAGTGGTTGGATTTACTATTCCTGCTCCAGCGTAAGTACCAGTAGTAAAAGTGTCGGATTTTTGAGTGGTTAGATTTACTATTCCTGCTCCAGTGTAAGCACCAGTAGTGAAAGTGTTGGAGGTTGTTGTGGTCGGATATACTAATGCCGCTCTAGCCTGAGTACCAGTAGTGAAAGTGTCGGAGTTTGGTGTGGTTGGATTTACTATTCCCACTCCAGCGTGAGTACCAGTAGTGAAAGTGTCGGAGTTTGGTGTGGTTGGATTTACTATTCCAGCTCCAGCGTAAGTACCAGTAGTGAAAGTGTCGGAGTTTTGAGTGGTTAGATTTACTATTCCTGCTCCAGCGTAAGTACCAGTAGTGAAAGTGTCGGAGTTTGGTGTGATTGGATTTACTAATGCCGCTCTAGCGTAAGTACCAGTAGTAAAAGTGTCGGAGTTTTGAGTGGTTAGATTTACTATTCCAGCTCCAGCGTAAGTACCAGTAGTGAATGTGTCGGAGTTTTGAGTGGTTAGATTTACTATTCCTGCTCCAGCGTAAGTACCAGTAGTGAAAGTGTCGGAGTTTGGTGTGGTCCGATATACTAATGCCGCTCTAGCGTAAGTACCAGTGGTAAAGTGTCGGAGTTTTGAGTGGTTAGATTTACTAATGCCGCTCCAGCGTAAGTCCCAGTTGTGAAAGTGTTGGAGTTTGGTGTGGTTGGATATACTATTGCCCTGCCAGCTTAAGTACTAGTAGTTAAAGTGTCGAGTTTGGTGTGGTTGGATTTACTATTCTCACTCTAACGTAACTACAAATATTGAATGTGTCAGAGTTTGGTGTGGTTGGATATACTAATGCCGCTCCAGCGTAAGTACCAGTAGTGAAAGTGCCGGAGTTTGGTGTTTACCATTCCCACTCTAATGTAATACACAATAGGGAAGTGTTGTACTTTGAAAGATTACCATACCCACTCCTAAATAAAATTAAATAAATGTGGATAAAATAAATAAACTTAAATATATCTCTAGAAATACAAAATAAAACAAGTATAGTTTTGCGATTCTCAAATAGCGAATTTTTGGGAATCGCTATTTGAGAATCGCAAAACGCTAGGTATGTAGGATTTACAATAAATTTAGCGAATCCTACATATTCCTTAATTGCAAAACCGCAAATTGCAATTCACCATTAAGGAATACCTCCTCATTCATTCCTATTGGCCTAGAGGCCCATAGGAATGAATGTGAAGACATTCTCAATTTGCGATTCTCAATTAGAGAATCGCAAATTGAGAATGCAATTTCAAGTGTGCCAGGGTGTCAAAAGGACACCCTGTTGCACCCCTGAAATGAGCATGGGTGCACATGTGGCGCACACACATGTCCTTAAGGCATGTATGCCACTTTGAAAAATGCACAAATGTGCATTTTTGAAGGAAATCACAAATTACCACCAACCTGTAGTTGGTGGCAATTTGCGATTCCTTATGCCATATTCGCACAACTTGTGTGCCTCATACATTCCATTTAAGGAATCGCAAAATGCGATTCCTTAAATGCATTCGCAAAATCAGAAATCGCAAATTTTGCCATTCCTTATTTTGGGAGGCAGTTTTTCTTTTATACATACCATTAGGCCTAATTGAGATCGCAAATGCCGAAATTCTGCGAATTTCGGCGTATGCGATCGCAATTTTGAATGATACATATGGCCCTCAGTTCTCAGGAGGTAAAATCAGTTTCCACCTTCCACAGAAAGTTACACTACAACAATAGTGTAGGAAGATGGCTGTGTATATACTATCACAAAGTAAGGTATGGTGTGCAGTGTGCACAGAGTCTAGTAAATCCCCAGAGGGTTACAGAGGCTCAAGTAGATAATACTACAAGCTCTATTTGTGGTTGCGTGGTCGAGTAGTTGGGCTTATCAGAGGACTTTGTTAAGCATTTGTTGTACACACACAGGCAAGAAATGATTAGACGCACTCAAAGACTGAATCCAACACCAATTGTTTTGTATAAAAAGTTATGACTTTTTTTATTTTGATTGTAGATCCAAGATGAACTCAGTTGCAGGTAAGTAACAGTTTCAAGGATCACAATAGTTTTCAAAAACAGAAGGTATTGGGTTGTAAAGGCCTAGAAGTGCTTTACAGGAGTATTAAAAATACTTGGCCAATGTCAATCAAACAGCAGCAAACTTAGCAAATGTAATATTTAGTGCAATAATCAGAAATGCAATGCAATCCTATGGAAGGAAAAAGTTATGTACATTTACCAGTAAGTACTCGACTTACACATCCAGTCTTCGGGGGTTTAGACCAACAATGGCAGGGGTCAGACACCATCGGCGGCACTGGGTTGGCCGGCTGCCAAGGTCCCTGGGCCCAATGTTAGCCATTGGAGACTGGGCACCCACAAGAGGTGCTGGTTGTAGGTAAGTACCAGCGGTTTCAGAGCAAAGTCCCTGGGGGGTTCAAGCAAGCACGGGGTTGGCCACAAGGCAGCACCAGTCATATACCACCAGCAGCACAGGGACGGTCGGGTACAGGTTGCAAATCTGCAGTGGGTCCCCAATGCAGGCAAATGGGAATCTCGGTTGCACAAAGAGGCTGCAGCCTCAGACCAAGAGACTGAACGAAGGTGACCAACAGCTGGGCACGCAAGTAGAGGTGTCAGAGGACACTGGGCACCATCAGCAGGGCTCCCCAAAGTTGGGGGCGGAGGATGCAGAGGTGCCTTTAGGTGTTGGATTCTCTTTATCGGAGCCGGTCGTGTTCAGTGGGACCCTTCGTGATGAGGCTGCAGGCGTCTTTGTGGAGTCCAAAAGAGATTAGTCACCGATGGAGTCAAGGTCAGGATCACTGAGGAGACTTCACTGAGCAGGTGAGCCACTCAAACTCAGGCCGACGGCGTCGGGTGCAGAGTGGGCAGTAGACTCCGATCTGGATGGATCCAGAGTCCTTGTAGTTGGATTCTTCTGGACTGGGCCGCTGTCTTCGGGAGATCTGGTCTTTGTTGAAGAGTGGGCAGACTTCCTCAGGTTTCTGGAAGTCGCTGGCCACATGACATGTGTTGTCTTCTTTGCAGGCTTTTTAGGCTGGAGACAGGCTGGTAGGACTTGGGCCAAGTAAGTAGGCATCTTCAGGCCTTGCTGCACGGCGTCTTCTTCGTCCTTCTTCTTCGTAGGTTGCAGGAATCTCAAGCTCAAAGTTCAGGGGTGCCTCTAAATACTGAATTTAGGGGTGTTGCAGGTACTGGCAGATAGTAGACAATGGGCTACTTGCTTTTAGTGTGACTACACCCTTTGTATGCCTCCTCCCTTTGGGGAGGGGGCATGCCCTAACCTGATTGGCTAAAATCCTTCCATTCAAGGTGGAGGATTTTCTAAGGAGGTGTTATCTTGGTCCAGTGCTCCTTAGGGGTGGTCCTGGCAGAGAGCGGACACACCTCTCCTGGCTACTAATTTTCCCAACGCCTTTGCCGCCAAAAGTGGGGCTTGGTCAGAGGGGCGGGCATCTCCACTGGCTGCAGAGGCCCTGGCTAGCATAACAAAGGGCGGGCAGTCTTGGAGGGCACCGCCCTGAATGCTGTTCCTGGTTGGGGGTAGGTGAGAAGCACCTCCACCCAAGCAGCCTTTGTCCTGACCCACGAGAGCACAAGGGCTCCCACCTCAGGGGGTCAGAAACATGTCCGTTTGTGGCAGGCTAGTGCAGACCAGTTAGCTAGGCATGAAGGAGTTGGACGTTTGTTCAGGGGGCATCTCTAAGATGCCCTCTGAGTGCATTTTGTAATAAATACAGAACTGGCATCAGTGTGGGTTTACTGTCCTGAAAAGTTTGATACCAAACTTCTAAGCATTCAGTAAAGCCATCATGGAGCTGTGGAGTTCATAATGACAAACTCCCAGCCCATGTACTCAAAATGGCTTCACTGCACTTACAGTGTCTAAGAATGCACTTAGGGGCATATTGCTCATGCATATATGCCCCGCCTGTGGTATAGGGCACCCTACCTTAGGGCTGTGAGGCCTGCTAGAGGAATGACTTACCAATGCCAAACCCAGTGTTTGTGGACAAGGCACACAGGGATGTGTGCTATGTCAACTTTTAAGTTTTATCTGCACCAAAACACACAGTCTGCAATGGCAGTGTGCATGTGTTAGGTGAGGGGTCTCTGAGGGTGGCACAATACACGCCTCAGCCCTCAGGGACCCTCTGTGGTCACAAGGCCCTTGTTACCAATGCTATCTTTTACAAGTGACTTCTATATGTGCCAAAGGTGTGCCAATTGTGGAAACCAAGGTACAGTTGTGGGACAGAACACAGTCACTGGGAATCTGATTGGCAGAAATCCAGTGCACATTCACTCAAAGTGCATCAGATATCAGGTAAAAAGTGGAGGGAAAACAGAATAGAACGTAGGTGGAGGGAAAGGTAGATTAGTGTTCATTTCAGAATAACTTCAACAGGGTAGGTGTTTTGGGAATGAAATCCTTTGGGGGCTTCTTACTGTGACTCCACTGGCAGCAACGTGCTGGTATTGTGTACACCAGCCAGTGAATACTTGTGTAAAGTGTGATCCAAGGGGGAGGGGCGTGGAGCCCCCCACCCCCCCAAAGCCTGCATCATTCATGTTTCCCTTCTGGTGCTCTATTGTCACCCCAGCTTCATTTGGGGGACTCTTAATAGTCTAATAATGACTTGGTGGCCACACTACTGATACAGAGATTCATTTAAGGGAGAAGAATGTGGTCCACCCAGGCCTTTGGCACTGACCCTCTGATAAGGGCGGTGCCTACTTTTGACATGAGGTAACTGGGCCCATGCCTGGGGTGCCAAGACTTAGAGGGGCGCACACAGCTGACCTTGTGAGTTGCCCTAAATAATGGTTCCATTGGTTCAATACATTCAGGCTGGGTATACAATCTTCTTTTCTTTACGTTCCTTAGCCTCCCTCAGATTGACTTTCTTGCACTTTCCCTTCCTTCGCCCTCTCACCCTCGCTCCATCCCATAAACTTTCACCTTCAGTTTAGCCGCTGAATAGGTGATTCTAGTTCAAGGACAAGGTGCAAATGTGTGTTCACAGTCTGGTCACTGCTCTGACGTATTCAAGTGGGACACCTGTGAGCACGAGCGGGCCCCCCACTAGGATCACCAGTGGGAGGGGGCAGATTAGGACGAGTTGGAGGAAGAAAATTCAGTTGTGCCCCTGGGCAGCCTACATGGAGAAAATGCCCTCCCATAGCCCCTTGCTGGTCGGCGTCCCAACCAATCACAACGCTGCTTGATCAGCATTGTGATTGGCTTTGGGGAGGGAGGGAGCTTGGATGCCTGCTTCTGCTTCCTGTTCCTGGAGAGCAGGAGAGCAGAGAAGACGCAGGTTCTGGCCGTCGAAAAGGTAAGTTTAAATATCTCCATTTTTTTATTGAATTAACCCCCCTCCTTGCGACCCCCCGCGCCTCCCACCCACAAATCGTGTCGCCGCGACTGCTTACCAGTGCTTAATTTGAAAACAAATAAGGGCCAGGGCCCTTGTCAGGGGGCCACTGCAGCTTGCACCGTGCATTGCCCCTGCCAGCAATGCCAACGACAGTACCTAAACAACTGCTAATAATGGCACTCCTACAAGTGTGACAATTCAGACTGTTCCAGCCCTCAAATCTATAAGAATGGCTTGGGTGCTGCATGTAGTAGTCGTTTTTAATGTATATTGAATTCGGAAACAACTGTTGTTCTGCTTATCTCTAAATTACACAAACAGCTCCACCAAGTGGCAGTCTGTCATAGGTGCCAGTGTTGTCAATTAAGAGCCAGTGCCGAGCACCGGAAACCACCAGCTCAAATTAAGCACGCCTCCTTACCCTCAGATGAGGTGGGTGTCTGCATGGCCTGTCCTCTCTTTTTCTCTGCACAAGGAGAGAAGTTGGGCTTGCACTGTTCATCAGTGCTGCATTACAAACTGCAACATCACAATCCAGTCATTACAAGCTATTACAAGGAAGGTTTGACGTCATTCTGTTATATTGTGCTAGTTCTGTTGTTACCTCTTAGGTAATGTAAAGAAAATAGGCTCCATAATTCATAAGGGTGTTACAACTTCCTCTATTATTTATGCACAAGGTATCTACCTCCTCAGATCTGTGGGAGGCCGAACAGCAGGTGCGCCAAGTTTGAAGATGGATAATGAAGAGGGTGGAGATGCTGTAATTAACCTGATGCGAAGAATGTCCTCAACACAAATAGACTAACATAGCGTGTATTTGTAAAGCACACGTTCACCCAGAAGGGCACCTTGGGCCTAATAATAGATGTTTATTTTTACCCAACTCAGTGATACTCATTTTATCGACCTCAGAAAGATGAAAGGCTGAGTAATCCTGCTGGGATTTGAACCTGTGACCATGAGGTCCAACACAGGCCCCTACAGCAGACACATTAGTCCATTAAGCCATCAGACCCGCCCACTAACCCATCAGACGCTGCTTGAAATACTCAGGTGTATATGTGGAACTAATCGCCTTACCGGAGGTGCAGGTGGGATGCAACAGGCTGCTCTCCATTCTGTGACGTGGATGCTGCTCTTCACAAGGTCTGGTAATATATAATTGTGTGGGTGTTGTCACTCTCAACCCATGTTGTAATTCCTGTTGTAATTCATCCATGTCCACACTCGTAGGCGCTCGTTACAAGCGGCCAAGCAGTCCTTCTGGTAACTGCCACCACATTTACTGTCTGACACTAGGATAACCTTAGCTCCGGGGTAAGGAGCGGAGGAGCTCCAGGGAGATTGCAAGTCGCACTCTTGGGGCAGTTGAAAAATGAAGAATTACTGGTGCCAATGGTTATTCCAGGTCTGAGTCCCCCAGTAACTCCTCAGCTTAGCCAGGTGTTTTGCCCAGAGACTCCGGCTGCTGTTACTGAAGGAGTGAATTCAGCGCCCAGAGCTACTCAATGAGGCTGGTAGACGGGAAACATCCATTAGAACGCAGTCATTACTTCGCACTGCTTTTTCAACTCAAATGTTACAACGCAACTGCCTTTACATCGCATGCTATTACAACGCGTGTCAGTAGAATGCATGCCATTACAACGCATACCATTGCAACGGATGCCATTACAACAAGTTAAGTAATGGAGATTTCTTCGTTTTAGGGTGGGTATGGGTTTTGGGGTAGATGGGAATAGTCATTTTTACCCCTACCTAATCCAATACTTACTATTCCCCCTCTACTGTTGAACCCACTCGAGGGGGGAATAGTAATTTGTACCCCTACACTATCCAACACTAACCCTACTGTTGACCTAAAAGTATTATGCGTTGTAATGGAATGCGTTGTAATGGTAGTTTTTAAAAATGCGTTGTAATGGAATGAGTTGTAAAATCAAGGGATGTAATGGTAGATGCGATGTAAAAACCGCCTTGTAAGAATGTGCGTCGTAATTGTTTGCATTGTGACGTCATATAATCCTGGTAGCCCCTCAACAGCTCCCGGCTAATATAGTCTGTTGGCCCAAAATCTGAAAATACAAGCGAAACCTTAAATTAGAGGGCTGTTACCGCATATGGGGCCTGATTGACAAAGGTAAACTTACACTTTTATCTAAGTTTACTGTATTTTTGGTATTCACAGACTATGAGTTTAATTTTACTATAAGTAATTTTATGACTGCGGAGTCTCCGGTGTGGGGCAGAGAAGTCCGCACACAGAAATAAATAGGACAGGCCTATCTTTTTATTTGTAGAGGCGCTACAGTCCTAAAATTACTGTTAGTCAAAGTAAACTCATAGTTTGTGAATGCCAAAAATATAGTAAACTTACACAAAAGTGTAAGTTTGCCTTTGTGAATCAGGCGTTCATGGTTCCTGCACCGGATAACACTAGGTAAAGTGTAGAGGTGGTATTGTCTGAGGAGGAGATACCACTCCGAACCACTCATAAGGCCACAGTCGTTTGCATAAACCCAAAACATTGTTTTACATATTTCATACCAAATTTGAAACGAATTAATTCTCAACAGTTCAGGAATGTGCGGGCTCTTGACGGTGTTCGCCTCCTTTTAATGCACTTCTAATATTTCCGGCCTTGCTTCCTTAATGCAGGCTGAAGTACCACTCCTTAACACTGGAGGGCACTGCATACCTATAAATACTGTACACAAATTACATTTCAGCCTTCAGAGGTGTAAGTTTTTAGGTTTTGTTTCAGTCAGCTTGTAGCTGTTGTTAACCTATGGCTTATTGTATACAACCTCAATACTTACAGTGGGCTCGGAGTCAGCCTATTACTTAAAGTTGTTTGGCTCTCTTTTCAATTTCATTTGATTGTGTCTAATTTAATGATTCCTTGCCTGTTCTTGAGTTTGTCCCTCCCCTTTAGCTTACCTTTTTTTATCATCCTTTTTATTGGATGACTTATGCTCTTCACATTCAGAAAACTGTTTTTTTATTTACCTTTTGTTTTCAACATTCCATGGGAGTACATGCGTTTTCCTGCTGTCTCCCCGTGTAGATTCCCCTGTATGACTTTTAGAGTTTATCCATTTCTATCTCTTCCTTGAGTGACGTTATAACTTGTACATTTGCAATTTTTTTGTTTGTATCTCTTCCTTGTGTGACTCTACAACTTGTACATTTGCAATTTTTTCTGCTTGTATCTCTTCCTTGTGTGACTTTACCACTTGTACATTTGCAATTTTTTTTGTTTCTATCTCTTCCTTGTGTGACTTTTTTCTGTTTGCATCTTTTATGTAACTCATGTAATCCTTAATCCTTATGTATCACAACTGGTTCTTATGTAAAGCGCTCTGACACCTTCGGGTAATGTTCGCGCTCCCTGTCCCGCACAGCCAGTAACTTGTATTTATAATTTAGACTCCGTCCCACGCCAGAGCTTAATTTGTAGAGAAATAAGGGGCGGGGCTCTTATCAGGAGTCTACGGCAGCTTGCACCACAGATTGCCCCCGCCATACCTCCAATTACAGTACCAACACAACTACTAACCATCAGACTCCTACAAGTGCAGCAATTCAGACTGTCCCGTGCCCCAAAAGCTATAAGAACCGTGTGGCCGGCAGATATGTCATTTTAATGTTTGCTGAAATAATCAACAACTGTTGTTGTGCCCATCTTTAACTTAACAAGCAGCATCACCAGGTGGCAGACTGTCATAAGTGCCGGTGTTGACAATTGAGTGCCAGTGCCGAGCGCCGGACGCCACCGGCTCAAATTAAGCACTGGTCTCGCCTAACTCCTCATTTGCTTCCATGCACTCTGGACCCCCTCACGCCCCTTTGCTGTGCAACTTGTCGGTATTTACCTTTTAACCACCCATATGCTCTACTACTGCTCCCCTACTCCATTCCATCATGTTCTTTCTTTTCATATTTTCTCTTTGTAGGGGGGCTGGGCAGCTAAAATCTGCTGCAAGGCTGCTCTTTCTGACAAAAAATGCGCATTGGCAAACTTTTTTAATCAGTTTTAAGTATTGTTCCAAGATAGGCGTCTACCATGTTCACATCTGACCAACTCCTTGTTTTAAACATCTGGGATTTGTGTCTCCACCACAGCGCTTAATTTGAGCTGGTGGTTTGTGGTTCTTGGTACCAGTACTCAATTGTCAGCACCAGCTCTAGTGACAGTCCACCACATGGTGGTGCTGTCTGTTTAATTTTGAGATGAGCAGCAAATTGTATTGAACGTGAATAACACCAGCCTCTCATGCCATTCTTATAGCTTTGGGGGCCTGGAGTAGTCTGAATTGTCACCCTTGCAGGGGTGTGATGGTTAGGTGTTATGTTAGTACTATCATTGGCAGCGCTGGCAAGGGCAATGTTTGGTGCAGGCGGCAGTAGCCTTCCAAGAAGAGCCCTGGCACGTACTTTTTTTCTATAAATTAAGCACTGCCCACCAGGGAGCGCGTTCTGCAGAGGACACTTCCAGTACTTCTCATTGCGCAGCGAGGGCGATATGAAATGCCCCTCTTTGTTGTGCGGACGGGGGTGGGGGAAATACATAAACTTTCAGAGGGGGGGCAGCTGCAAAACAAGAAAATGTAAAGAAGCGATTCAGAAGCTGCAGCGCGCGGGTGTGCCAAGTATCATGACCTACACTTTTAATAATGTGTGTGTGCCCTACAGCTGCATGATCGCCATACACCAGATGATGCATCAGGCTGGTGGAGCTGGCATCTGCTTGAGGCCACTCCGTAAATGTAAATCCGTATTTGTAAAGCGCAAACTACTCACCTTTACGGGTCTTAAGGCACTCGGGCTGTTGTGGAAATTAAGTGAGCTATTGCCCAGTCACATGGTGCTGAGCTGCCGCCGGAGCCGGGAATCGAACCGTGAAGCCCTGAGCTCTAAAGGCAGCTGCCCTGGCCACTGCGCCACACCTCTCTGTGGAGCTCAGGGCAGACACGCAATGTCCCCCTGTAGTCAGGGATTGTGTTTGAGTGAGAGCTGCTGCTGCTGTTCCAAGTGGCTTCCTTTGGGGCATCAGGGGGTCAGATCGACTAGGGTGTGTTCGTTTGTTGTGCCCCCGGGGCTAGTAAGGCGGGGGCCTTGGACTGGGAAAGTCAATCAACGCTGTATCTTTTCTTAGCACTGTTGAAATGAAAAAATGAAGCCACATTCACTTCCGGCCGTGCTGCCACGTGCTATGAGCAGTGCTTTAAATGGGCCTGCACTTTTTTATTTTGAGAGGGAGAGTACCGGCACTTCTCAAGAGTGACGTAATACTTTTCATGGAAGAGTACCTGCACTTTTCAGAAACAGGCAGTCTGCCCCAGAGTACCTGCACTTCTATTTTTCCATTTCAAGCACTGGCTATGAGTAACTCCTCGTGCTCAGTCAGCACCACTGCACCTCATTCAATCATTAGAAGGATGAACTTCAAACCCGAGCATGCTCTCGGCTAAGTGTTCTCTGGCGCCCTCTGGCGCCCCCTGCCATCTTTACCAAGACTGGCTGGTCCTAATTTTATGTTGGTGCCCCTAAAAACATTTACAAATTTGTCGCAAAATTCACAGCTCACGTCCGATCTAAGAAAAAAGATTTGCAAAATAAAATAACAAAAAATAATACAATGGATTTTGTTGCAGAAAATATGTTTTTCACTAGTCATTTTGGCCCAGATGTATCAAGATACCCTTTAGCGATTCTCAAATAGCGATTTTTAAGGAATCGCTATTTGAGAATTGAAAATGGTATGTATCTAGAAATTCGCTATTTTTTTGTGATTTCTTAAAATTCCTTAATTGCGATTAGCAAATTGCTAATCGCAATTAAGGAATAATTTCCCATTCATTTCTATGGGCCAGGAGGCCCATAGGAATGAATGGACAGTTATTCTAAATTTGCGATTCGCATTTGCTAATCGCAAATTGAGAATAATTTCAAGGGTGTCTTAAGGACACCCTGCTGCACCCCCTGAAATTGACATGTGTGCGCATATGGCGCGTCACATGGCAACTTTACAAATTTCAAAAAGTGCTTTTTTTAAAGAATTCACAAATTACCACCAACTACAAGTTGGTGGTAATTTGCAAAGCTTAAATGCTACATACATAGCATTTAAGGAATCGCAATTTGCGATTCCTTAAATGCTTGTGCAAAATTAAGGAATTGCAAATTTTGCGATTCCTTAATTTTGCGGTGCGATTTTTAGATACATCGTATTTGCTGATTTTTTTGTCGCAAACGCTGCTTTTTTGCGATTTGCAGCGTTTGCGACAAAAAAAACGGATGATACATCTGCCCCCTGATGTCAAAAAACCTCTCCCAGCGCCTGCAGGAGAAGGTGGGCCGGGTGAAGAGAGGGGGGCTGGGGGTTGTTGTTACGCACTGAAAAGCGCAGAGCATTGCATAGGAGGTTTTTGCCCCCCCATACCTCACCCTCACTGTGCCCCCTACCCACAGGGCGCACATACCTTCTCCATCCGCGTCCCACGTGGAAAGGGTAAGAGATGGAGGTGAAAGGGACCAGTAAACCCTCACACTGGAAGAGCAGGAGAGCCCTCTCACGGTGAGGGAACCAGGTAAAGGAAAAAACACACAAAGAAACTACCGGTCTGGGAACAACGAGACAAGGACCGACAACAAGGCCAATGTGTCTGGGTCAAAGAAAATACCTATTCACAATACAAAAGAAATCCCATCAGCCCACCGTAGTGGCATCTCTCATCCTCTGGGATTGTCTCTTGGTTGCAAAGCTAGTACAACCAAAAGGGCTGGATGTCAAACTAAGCTTGGTTCAGATCCCAGTGATTGGTGGAGCCAAAACTTTGTTTTTGAGAGTGGTGCTGATGATTTGCAGTGCAAAAAGGTGCAAATAGAAAACGTGCAAATATTAAAATTGACTACTGGGACACAACATTTTTTTAATAGACGCTATCCTAGTGTCAAAAATAAAAATAAAATCAGTGTGTGGACGGTTTGAAAAAATAACCGTCAAAGAGCGATGAAATGGCAGGTCTACATGTTTCCGCCTAAAGGACAGATTAAATCCAGGTTTTCGTCAGGACCATTGCATTACAACACTACTGCAAATTTGGCATGCAAACTGTGCAAAATAAAAATGAAAATTAAAATATAAATGGTTGGTACGATACACCCTTCCATGACCTGTGTATCCCGAAATGTGGTCAAATATCACAGGATTCTTGGGTTGATTCCCGTCTTTGTACTGGAGTAATCCTCACCTAGCCTGGGATCCGCTCAGGGAAGGGGAACAGCCATGACAACCTGGGGATTACCCCGCACTGCCATTACAACGCAGGCATTACAACGAAAGTCGTTACAACGACTTTCGCTGGAGGGCGCTGTTGGATAGGGAATAGTTTAATTTTCTATCCAACACCTTCCCTACTGTCAACGTGGGCTGGAGTTGGAATAGAAAATTAAACTATTCCACTACCCAGCGCCCTCCAGCGAAAGTCGTTGTAACAACATTCACTGTAATCCCCGCGTTGTAATGGCACACGTGGTAATACCACGCGTTGTCATGACATACAACCCTCAGGGAATGAGGCACCGCTCTGTCCGTCGGTAACCCGCGCGGTGCTGAGCTCAGGAACACTAACATAAAATTAGGACCAGGCAGTCTCGGTAAAGATGGCAGAGGGCTCCAGAGAATACTTAGCCAAGAGCATGCACAGGTTTGAAGTTCATCTTTCTAATGATTGAATGAGGTACAGTGGTGCTGACTGAGCACGAGGAGTTACTCATAGCACGTGGCAGCACGGCCGGAAGTGAATTGGCCTTTTTGTCGGTCCTTGTCTCGTTGTTCCCAGACCAGTAATTTCTTTGTGTGTTTTTTCAGGTTTTAGTATGGGGACAGAATACTGCCTGGTCTTTAAATATTAATCCCTTGGACCCTATGTGTAAAGAATCTGTTAAGTTAACCAGGTAAATGAGGCTGCCCGCGGCCCACGCAGGGGGCCCCCAAAGGAGGGTGGCCACCTTAGTGCCACAATAGGCACAAACCCGACGGGTCTGGTGCCTGCACCTCCGGGATCCAGCACTTCCTGTCATCATTTTGGGCGCACTGAGTGGGTGCTCTCAGCCTGTCATCCTTCCGAGGTCGTTCAAATGAATATCATTGAGTGGGGGGTATCAAACATCTGTTTCAGCGCCAACATGCCTAAGGATGTACCGACCACGGGGCATATTATTATATACATATACCAATGAATATCGCTAAGCGCATTTAGCGTGGTTTTATTTATCGTCGGCTGGATTTTATCGTCCGGTTAGCGAATTATTAACAACGCTTATCACCAGGGCGATAAAAAATCCAGCAATAGCAGCGTTTTGGGGGGATATCTCTGGATATAGAATTTTCGTCGCTTCAGCTGCAAACTGTGCCGCTAAAGCGGCGATTAAGCCCTTGATAATATGACCCCAGATTTTTAGCCTAATGCCACTGCACAGGAAGGATAGAGGGTGATTTCAAAGGGCACAGGACGGGGACGGCTTGGTCAACTGTCAGTCTTATGCTGAGTAAAATGGTTCATATCTTTTACAAAAAAAAAAATGGTTCATATCATTTATGACAGTGTTAGGTGCCGCAGCCTTCAGTGATGCATAGTCATTGCAGTCCAGATCACACTATCTCCTCTATTTTGCAGTCAGAAGTGGATAATGTAAGAAGTTACCTGGGAAGGGACTGGGCACGCTCAGCAGTCAAGAAAGCAATAGATTAAGCATTTGTTCAGGGGCGGCCTTAGGCATGTGCAAGCTGTGCACCTGCACACAGGGCCACCAAACCCCAGGGGCCTCCACGCCAATATACATCCTTAATATAATAATCCTCTGAGGATGGATACATATTTGCGTGGCGGCCCCTGGCAGGGATTTGGCGGCCTCCGGCACTGTTCCACTTCCAAACACCCTGGCCTCCGCGACTGCATTCCTCCTGGTTCCTGATTGGCTTCAGACTCACTATGTTGCTGGGGCCCCCTACCTACGCTCCCTGCCCAAGGCCGCCATGAGCCTAGAGCCGCCCCTGATTTGTGTAATCCTGAGATGTGACGGAAGCAACTATTTTAACACAGCTAAAACAAATCAAGGTATTTATTGGCCAAGGCACATAATACAAACATTTTCTGAAACCGGGTTTGACACATTATTAATTTGTTTGCAATTGTTTTATCATAAGACTGTCTGTGCCAATGTTTTGGACTTTTCAACAGCATATGTGCTATGTTACAAGTGTGTGTTACAGGTTGCTTCAGTTAAGCTAAATTCCGTCCGCCTTATCGCCATTGCGGCTAGGCGGGTTGCATGAGCTGGTCGTCCTGAAAGTGTGCTGTGGATCCAAAGTTCAGGGAAACACTGGGCGGAGCACATAGGCTACAAGTTATTGGAAATCATTCGGCTTTCCCCTAATTTGAGAAAGGGCAGGTGATGTACATACTGTTCTCCTCCGGTTCTCACCATAGAGGAGCATCTATCCACGTGTCTGCCTTCTGGCATACTTAGCAGAAGTTGGCGCGGGGCAACTCACGCCAGGGTGGGGACATCAGCATGGCGACAGCATTTAAATATCGCAGTCAGAGGGTGAGGGGTGCATGCACCCTGGACACGAAATGAAGCCGAATACTAGGGGTGCAGCCCCCCTATTATCGCATTAGATGGTAGGGCGTTGGGATCCGCAATGCTATAGGTGTTACATTTGCCCACATATGGGCAGAAGGGTAAGTTATCAGGAACCTGTATATAGAGTGGGTTTTAATAGGTTTTCCTTTTGCCCATTTCTATAGAAGAGGTGCACTCTGTAAACATGAGTATGGGTACCGGGATCCTGCATTTAAGCAAAAAAAATAAATAAATCAGGTATCCCAGCGGACGAGGTCGAAGGGAGTGAGTACATGCCCAGACAATTACTGCGTCAGATGTCATTTAATTTCAACACTGGGACTAGTACTGCAAACTCCTTTCATGGTGCATTTTGAGAAGGAAAGGGTGTAGATACCAGAAGTTTAGTTTGAATAAACTAAGCAGGAGACTGACTGGGTTAGTCTGGTTGGGTTCCCAGGCATGCGATGCCACAGCTGGCTGTAGACGCTGCGGCACAGACTAGCAGGAGGCGGACCCCCTCCTAACATCTTGGTCATCCACCGGAGAGGCAAGGTCTTGACTTTCATTGGTTCTGCTGCAAAAAATGAACTCCACAATGTGTAAGTTAAGCAACCAATTAGGCACATGTGAGTTAGGGTGGTCCAAGATCACCCCACGGTTAGTTTGGCACGAGTCAGGTCTGGAGAGTTCATTGAAATTTCTGGCAGGAGGATAAACAGCGCCATGTGCAAATTCACAGAACAGAAGGGTTTTGGTTTTATAAGACACAGTCTCCAAGACCACGGAATGTTTTATGTGGCTGGTGTCCATTTGTCTAGAGTGGGCATGGCAACGGACACAGAAAGGTAGGAGGAGGGCCTGAGGGATTTTAAAGACCAAGACACATTCCCTAGCTACATGTAGAAAAACAAAAGAGTGTCAGAGGGTCTAGTTAATCTATGTGTGGGTCATTAAACTAACAGAACCGTGTCAGATCATCTAACCAAAACAGAAAGAAGAATTGTTGGATACCAGTGATCACTTACAGGTTATCCATCAGTCACCACACGGAACCGCCCTTCATCATTTGGCATTCCTGTTGTTCACAATCATTGGTACGTCACTGGCTCAGGCAAGGGGAGGTCAGATGGTATAACCTCCTGAGAGCCAAGTGGCGGCCAAATAGTGGTAGAGTGTCACAAACTACCCATCAATTCGTTTGGTGGGTGACTGATTTGCAGTGCTGTGAAAAGGGGTGTGTGAATAGGGTGAGTGAAGATGTATAAAATTGGGTGAGTGAGCAATAATAAGAAAACTTTATTAGGTCATATGCTCGCTCCGCCAACATTAAAAAGCAGCATAGGTAGTTTCAACAAATATCTACCCTGATATTAAATTGGTCGACATGTTTCAGCAAACTTCTGGGGACTAACGAGTCCATTGCTTTCATCAGGACCGAAAAACGTATAGATGCTACTGCAAAAAGTGAAGTGAAGTGAGTGTCACAAACTACCCATCAATTCGTTTGGTGGGTGACTGATTTGCAGTGCTGTGAAAAGGGGTGTGTGAATAGGGTGAGTGAAGATGTATAAAATTGGGTGAGTGAGCAATAATAAGAAAACTTTATTAGGTCATATGCTCGCTCCGCCAACATTAAAAAGCAGCATAGGTAGTTTCAACAAATATCTACCCTGATATTAAATTGGTCGACATGTTTCAGCAAACTTCTGGGGACTAACGAGTCCATTGCTTTCATCAGGACCGAAAAACGTATAGATGCTACTGCAAAAAGTGAAGTGAAGTGTAGAGTGGGCATGGACCTGTTTCTGTTGGACCGGGGTGATGCCCTAGAGTCAGTCGGGTGTAGGTAGGAATGCCTTCCTTGGTGAGGGGCCCAGGATGTGAAGGGTGCCACACCCAGACCAATGACAGAGATACAGGGCGATCCAGAGACTGAATGGTACCCACTTCAGGAGCACATGAAGGGTGCAAATGCCAAACAACCGCAGGAAGTTCTTACAGCAGAACCCTGAAGGAATGACGGCACCCCGTTAGTCCTTCGGGCGGTTGTAAACCTGATCAACCGGGGCTTGCCTGGATACGCTCCGCCCCCTCAAGGGGCGTGAGTAAATGGGTGGACTGGTGGTCCACAGCATGTAAGAGGTAATCCCCCAAAATGGTTAGCACCGATTGGTTAGGCCACAGTGCAGTTTGGCTCATCAGGTGGCAGGGTCGAGTAGGGGTTGCCTGCCCTTTGATGCCAGTAGGTTGACCCATAATATTGGCATATTTCTTATGCAAAATAAACCTGCAGCAATATTTTCTCCCAAAACTATTTCTGTGTTTGCTGGTGGGGTGAGTTGCCGATATTGGAACTAAAAGGCTTGCTCTTGTCTCAATTAACTCTGGGCCTAGGACTACGCTACGCTTGCATAGTTTGCATAGTTTGCGCAACTACGCCCTACACGAATTGCACTTAGCACAGTGCAAAAATGTGTAGCAGCATTTTTTTCTTGCTCGCGGTCCTCAACGTCAAGTTGGTGACCGCGAGTGAGCAAAATAACATCCTGGCAAGACTTTTTCCTTGTTCGCAATCAGCAACATCAAGTTGCCGATCGTGAAAGTGGAAAATAAACCTCCCGGCGAGATTCTCAACTCGGGGAGGTCAGGTTTCTCATTGCGAGTGGTCGTGTAGGCTCGTGACCGCTCGCGATGAGAAACTACCAGTCCGCGTTGAGAAAGCTGCTGCTCGAGTACAAATCTACTCGAGCGGAAGAAAACGACCGCTTGCACTGTGCAAGATGCGGTGTGCAATGATTGCACAGTGCGGACAAGCCTCCGGCATTGTCCAATCAGTGCGAACAGCATTTTGCACAGTGCTCTACGCAGTTCATGTAGCTACGCGTAGCTCGCGTAGGGCGAAGTGCACTTCGCGTAGCTACGCGTAGCGCTACTATGCGAACTACGCCCAGGGTTAGTTTTAATAACCATTGTCTGCCCCCACATCCGCCTGGAGGGAGGACTGCAGACGTTCTCAGAAAAGAAGTGGTGCATCTGGCATGCTGCTCTGGACCACAAAAACACCTCCTTGGCTGCCTCATCTTTCAAGTCCTTTCAAAGAGGGCCGCAAATGAACACATGTGAACGTCCTGTGCTCTGATACAAAAAAATCTAAAATCTATAGTGGGATACTCCAGGGGGAAAATAGGAAAGTGGCGCCCACTCCACCAATCCATGGAGAAGAAATGTATGTGCTCCAATTCCAAACTGAACCAAAGCGTATAATTTTTGGGGAGTTCCCGAAACAAGTAAATAGTCCACAAACAGAGGTGTAAGCCCACGTATGTAAATTGCATCTTAAATAAATTAATGATTTAGATCAGTTTTTGAAGTGTGAGGGATCGGAGGGTCACGGCTGCCCATACGTGTTTTAACTTAAGGAAAACAGTTCCCCAACTTTTTGCCAGAAGTCAACCGTCCTGGTGTGGTGTCTTCCTCCATTACATGTTGTTAAAGTAAGTTCTATGGAATGTGAAACTCAGAATGTAAGGTCAGGCTGAAGGAGAACTTGCAGCTGCTGACAACGACTTGATGGATGAGGTGCTTTCATTAAACCCTGTTTCACAACTTATCATGGTGTCCTGCCTCCTAATTAAAAATCTTTTACTGGCGATGAGCATGTGAGGTGTAATGGAGGCAGCATGAGGAGGGAGCACAAACGCACACATTGTTGAGTGGTGCAGCAGTTGGAGCGAGGGAACGGCACCACAGCGCGCTTGTGCTACGAGTCACGGTGCCTGCTCCGTAGTAAAAGGAACTGACAACATGCTTAAAAAACTAACTAAATGAATAAATCAAGTTACCTATTTCATTGGGTGTTGGACAGCAGGATTTATCATGAACCTCCAGTTCAATTTCTTTGTGGAGGCAGCGAGGAGTACTGCGTGGGGGCAAGACGGAAGAAAATAAGTGAAGAGCAGCCACGCGCACACTCTTCCAGGCACTTTTATTGGTTGAAAGCAAAGTCCTCCTGGTGATGAGCACACCAAAAGTCACTTTGTCAACGTCAGTGTTTCATGTATAGTGGCATCTTTGATTGTGGCATGGAACACTGTGGAGTCTTTATTTGACCTTTGATCTTTTTGAACCTTCAAGAAAGAATTGTCCTGCGATGATAGGCACACCTGTGTCTTCATCGGTGATAGGCACAAAAGCTGTGATAGGCACATCGGTGCCTGCATGGGCGACAGGAACATATATAACTGGAACATCATTTTATGGCGATGACTACAACGTATTATAAACAGTTTCGATTAGAAAGAAGAAAAGGATAATAATGAACAGTTTTTTTTTCTTACCACTTTCATATTCTTTAAAAAAAATATTCTTCTTTAAACTCATATTCAAGTCTTGCAGTGTGGTTATATTTCCAATTTAGGAACAACATGCAAAATGTACCAGCTCCTCCGTTTTTTCTGAATAGTCCAGGTGAACCTGTTATTAAATGGAGCAAATGGAAAAAAATTAGGCATTAAGCACGTGTATGTGGTACTAATTTAAGCACAGAAAAGAAACATTCTTTGGTACTACATTGCCTAGGTGGTGAGGGACAAGAGGGGTGAACAGCATGACAATGCAGGGATTACCCCGCACTGCCATTACAACGCAGGAATTACAACGAAAGTCGTTACAACGACTTTCGCTGGAGGGCACTCTTGGATAGGGAATAGTTAATTTTCTATCCAACTCCTTCCCTACTGTCAACGTGGGCTGGAGTTGGAATAGAAAATCAAACTATTCCACTATCCAGCGCCCTCCAGCGAAAGTCTTTGTAACGACTTCCGTTGTAATTCCTGCGTTGTAATGGCATGCGTGGTAATACCACGCGTTGTCATGTCATACACCGGTGCTAGAGAATCTCCCAGAGTTAAGTACAGAAGAACAAAGGGGGCTAAATGAGTGTGAAATCAGTATTGCACAGCTAGATAGGCATTATTTGCCTAGAGTGAGTACGATAATGGAAAGATATAATTTTGGTTTAATGGAACAGGGAAAGGATGAGACAGTTGAAGATTATTTAACCAGTCTTAGGAAACTTATGTTAACTTGTAAGTTTGAAGCAGATAACGAAGAATGTAATAGAGATCGGTTTGTTTTAAAGTGTAGAAAAGATAAAATTTGTGAAGAAATATGGCTAAAAGATGAGCCTCCTTTGGAAGAGGTGATTTTAACAGCAAAAAGGGTAGAACATTTGCTAAAATGTGTTACAGAGTTGAAAAGTGAAAAAACAAGGGCCAACTGAGTGTGGAAGAATTAGAGGAAAATTTATGTGTTATAAAAAATTAGAAGTCTAATTATAAAGGGGTGGTGAAAGAAGAAGGAGTTAAGAATTCAGTTGAATTTGTTTGCAATGGGAGAAGTGGACACAAAGCTAATGCTAGGACGTGTCCTGCATTGAGTGCCATATGTCATAGGTGTGGGAAAAGGGGACACTTTATAATATTTTGTAGAAATAAACAGAGAAAATACCAGAACAAAGATGTGAAAGAAATGTATATCAGGTCAACGATACTGGGGGACAGGATCATCCTCTTGGTACAGTAAAAATTGAGGGGGTAGATTTGGAGATTAATTTTGATTTATGCTCTCATCTTACCGTTATCTCAAAAGAAACGTATAGCTAGTGGTTTCAAAGTAAACACAAATTGCATAAAATGGAAGTACGTCCTGGGTGGTATGGGGGCCAACCTATAAGTATGTTAGATTATTTTGATGCATGCATAGAGTTGAGCAAGAAATAATGGTTGGTAAGATTTATATCTAAAAAAGGGGATGGTTTGCTTGGATGGTCTCATCAACGTTTATTGGGGGTTACACTGAATCCTAATGCCGAGCCACAGGTGCAGATTCAGAAAATTGAAACTAAGTCTAATGATTTTGTATCTGAATTTCCTTACTTATTCAAAGAAGGCATAGGATGTTTAAAAGGTTATAAGCATTGTACAAAGTTAAAAAAGGGGCAGTTCCAGCTGTAGCCAAAGTATGAATAATTCCAGCTGCACTGCAGGAAAAAGTGGAACAAGAATCGGAAAAACCTCTACATTTACAAATTATAACACAAGTGGAGACTGCTGAATGGTTGGCACCAGTTGTCGTTGCCAGCAAAGCAAATGGTGATATCAGGTTATGTGTGGACCATAGGATATTAAATAAGGAGGTGGTGGTGGATACATTTTCACTTCCGAATATAGATTAATTGGTGTCATCTCTGGCTGGGGCAAGCATTTTCACAACTCTTGATTTCACACAAGCTTATCATCAAGTGGAACTTACTGAGATTTCTCAAGACTTTACTGCATTTATAACACCTGTGGGTGCTTTCAAGTTCCGAAGAATGCCATTTGGTCTGGTGTCAGCGACCACTGTTTTTCAGAGAGTGATAACTTCTATTTTAAAGGGGTTGAAAGGTGTCAATTGCTATCAAGATGATTTGTTGATTTTTGGCATGACTCAAAAAGAACATGACACCAGAGTGAGAGTGGTTCTAGGAAGACTACATAATGCCGGTCTTACAATAAAAAATGAAAAATGAAAAATTGCTGTTCAAGAGATTAACTATTTGGGATATCTTATCCCGGGTACAGGTGTTGCACCAAAGAAAGAGCTGGTAGATACTAATACAAAGCTAGTGTCACCAAGTTCTAAGGAGGAAGTTGCAGCATGTTCAGGATTGGCTGAATATCCCTGGATTGGTTTCAATCCTATCTTTCTGGCAGGGGTCAGGTAGTGGCTCTTCCTAACATATATTTGAGCCCATTGACTGACATTATTCCGGCTCACAATGTGAAATTAGTCAACTATGCTGATGACACCCAGATTATCTTATCTTTGGATGGAACCCATTCTAACGCTCTGGAGAATTTTCATGCCTGTATGCTTGATACTGTAAAGTGGCTACTGAACAAGTTTCTACCATTTAATTCAGATAAGACCAAAATCCTATATTGTACAGGTGGGAAGGTCCCTCCAGCCCCCCTGCCCTCCCTCATAACTTCTGGCCCCTTGCAACTTCTACCCCTGTGGCCCTGACCAAAATGGCACGAAATTTGGGAGTCACATTTAGCGCCAACCTGTCTTGGAGTTACAAGTGAATAAAATGGTGGGATGTTGCTTTGGTCTGATCAGGGCTCTGAGAAAGATCCTCCCTTTGCTTCCCAACTCGACCAGAGCCTTACTAGTACGAGGCGTTATTTTAAGCAGCCTTGATTACTGCAATGCTCTACTGTTGGAGTCACCTAAGTATCTGGTTCAGCGACTGCAACACGTCCAAAATGTGGCAGCAAAATTGGTGTTGTCCAGACCACGAGACTCTTCTGCATCACTGTGTCTAGCCGAGTTACATTGGCTGCCAGTGCTGCAAGGAATACACTTCAAGTTCCTATGCATAGTGTTCAAGGCTTTGCATGGATCTGGCCCTAATCCTCTACAGAAGAAACTGGTTTGGTACACTCCTACTCCGAGACTCCGCTCCTCTTCAGCTTGTTTGGCAAAGGTCTCTGGATTCAATATGGTTAGAACGGGAGGGAGGGCTTTTAGCCTTGCTGCTGCGAGGCTATCGAATGAGCTACCACTTGAAATTAGACAATGCAACACCTTGTCTCTGTTCAGGAAATGGATTCAAATGTGATTGTTCCCCAGAAAATGATCTCTTGTCATTAAGTGCTGTCCAATCGGTTTCTACCCTCTTCAGGTTCTGATGGGTTGCATCTTGTACCACAGCACCAGGGTACCCGTATGGTGTTTGTTGCACTTTATAAATGCTATATACAATACAATACAATATTATGGAAAATTCATAGAAAATTTGGAGAGCAAATTCTGTAACATGAGACAACTACTTGGAAAGAACAAAGGGGCATATTATCAAGGGGATTTATCTCTGCTTTTTTGGCTTTAAAAGCCAAGAAAGCAGAGATAAAATGATCTCCCTATTACCTAGCTGTCGCTAACACCAGTTAGCAACAGCTAGTAGGAGAGAGCAACCATTTGGGCCCCGCTGTGCATGTCAGTGATATTTATCACTAATGACATGCAAAGTGGGCGTGCCAAGATGTTTGCGACTGGAAACAGTCGCTAACATCGCTATCTCCTATTACCAACTTTTGGAGATATTCGCGCTAAGCGCGAATATCTCCAAAAGCTAACACCTGCCCTGAGCAGTTCTTAGCCATGTTATCCAATGGGAGGTGGATAACATGGCTAAGAGCATTAGCTCAGTAATGCATGAATATCGCTGACTTTTCAGCGATATTCATGCATTATTGCCGATTTTTATCGCATTTGCGATAACCCTTGGTAATACCAAGGTTTATCTGCGATAAAAATCGTCGCAGCTCGGCGATAATTTTTTATCTTTAACCAAGCAATAGCGATAATTATCGCTATTGCTTGGTAATATGCCCCAAGGAGTTTAGGTGGATCCAAGAATGTGAAAAAGAATTTGTGCAATTTGAAGGATGCTCTCAATCATCAAACGTTTGTTCCAGGGTGTGAAACTATAGTGGTAACTGATGTGAGTTCAAAAGGTTTGGGAGCAATTCTAAAACAAAGCAGAGATGGCAAAGAACAACTCATTGCGTGTGCATCGAGAAGTTTACGAGGAGCAGAACTAAATTACTCTGTAGTAGAAAGAGATGCCTTAGCTATTTATTGGGTGTTAAATAAGTTTTGGAATTTTATAGGAGAAACCAGTTTTAAGGTGTGTTCAGACCATAAACCTCTCAAAGAGATTTTCCAAAAGAAAGGTCTTGATTTTATTTCCTCTAGGATTAGGCGTTGGGTGATTGGTCTACAAGATTTTCATTTTTCTGTTGAACCTTTACCAGGAGTTGTTAATATAACAGCAGATTGCCTATCTAGGTTAGTATCTGATAATGAAGAAGACATGTTAGTGGAAGACATTCCAGAGGAAGAAGTTAAGGTATGCGAAGTTACTTTGGGTGTTGTAACAGAAAAAGAATGGAAGGAGGAGATGTTAAAAGACAATGAGTTGATGGAGGTTGTAAATAAAATACATGCTGGTTTGTCTGCAGATAGGACTTTGTCAAAGAATTGGCAGCTGAATTCTGATGAGTTGGCTGTAGATAGCGGCATTTTGTTGAGGGGTACAAAGTTGGTTCCTCCCATGTCGCTAAGGAAGAAATTAATGGAGGAAGCACATCAAGGACATTTAGGTATAGTTAAGACTAAGGAAAGGTTGAGAGACAGTTTTTGGTGGGCGGATATAGATTTGGAAATTGAACGTGAGGTTAGAGATTGTTTGCAATGTAAGATCAGTGAAAAATGTTAACTCCTCGGACCATGCCCATGGTTTGTTGTAAGTTACCTGATGCTCCTTGGTAAGATGTGGCAATAGATATTGTTGGTCCACTTAAAGGTGAGCATGCTACTCCCTACTTGATTTAAATCTTTTGCTAGATCTATACTCCAGATGGGTGGAGGTTTCAAGTGTACGAGAAGTGTCTACTGAGAATATGTCTTTCCACTCCGCAAAAAAAAATCCCGCATACCATCACTCCGCATTTTTAACTCCGCAAAAACCATTACTCCTCATGCCATGATTCCGCCAATTTTCACATAGCATATGACTTCACTCCGCATGCAATTATAACGCAAATGCATGTTTGGTGAAGTCATATACTTTGTAAAAGTACTTTATCTTTAAATATATATATATATATATATATATATATATATATATATATATATATATATATATATATATATATATATATATATATATATATATACACACATATATATATATAATTTTAAATAAAAAGAATTTAGTCTTTAAATTTACATTATATTTAGAACTATATTAATAATACACACATATATATATATATATATATATATATATATATATATATATATATATATATATATATATTATATATATATATATATATATATATATATATATATATATATATATATATATATATATATATATATATATATATATTAAAACCCTAAAAACTAATTCCACCCTAGTCCCTTAAAATACCCCAGCACCCTTAAACACTAACCCATCCTGACCCTAAAAATACCCCTGTACCCCAAAATCCAAACATACCCCTGAACCCTAAAAATACCCCTGTACCCCAAAACACAAAACAACACCTGAACCCTAAAAGTACCCCTGTACCCCAAAACCCTAAACAACCCCTTAACCCCAAAAATACCCCTGTACCCCAAAACCCAAAACAATCCCTGAACCCTAAAAATACCCCTGTACCCCAAAACCCAAACCTACCCCTGAACCCTAAAAATACCCCTGTACCCCAAAACACAAAACAACACCTGAACCCTAAAATTACCCCTGTACCCCAAAACCCAAACCTACCCCTGAACCCTAAAAATACCCCTGTACCCCAAAACCCAAAACAATCCCTGAACCCTAAAACTACCCCTGTACCCCAAAACCCAAAACAACCTCTGAACCCTAAAAATACCCCTGTACCCCAAAACCCAAAACAACCCCTGAACTCTAAAAATACCCCTGTACCCCAAAACCCAAAACAACCCCTGAACCCTAAAAATACCCCTGTACCCCAAAACCCAAAACAACCCCTTTACCCTAAAATACCCCTGTACCCCAAAACCCAAAACAACCTCTGAACCCTAAAAATACCCCTGTGCTCCAAAACCCAAAACAACCCCTGAACCCTAAAAATACACTTGTACCCCAAAACCCAAAACAACCCCTGAACGCTAAAAATACCCCTGTACCCCAAAACCCGAAACAACCCCTGAACACTAAAAATACCCCTGTACCCCAAAACCCAAAACAACCCCTGAACCCTAAAAATACCCCTGTACCCCAAAACGCAAACCTACCCCTGAACACTAAAAATACCCCTGTACCCCAAAACCCAAAACAACCCCTGAACCCTAAAAATACCCCTGTACCCCAAAACGGAAACCTACCCCTGAACCCTAAAAATACCCCTGTACCCCAAAACGCAAACCTACCCCTGAACCCTAAAAATACCACTGTACCCCAAAACGCAAACCTACCCCTGAACCCTAAAAATACCCCTGTACCCCTTAACCCTTAAATACCCCTGCACCCCATAACTTAAACCCATATACTTACCTTACAACTTACCTTAAAACATATACTTTTACCAATCATGCTTTTAAAATGATTTTCGTCATAAAAGCATGCGAGATAAAAGCATATAATATATGAAGGCATGCGGAATGAAAAAATGCGGAGTAAAGGTACCTGCGGACTAATGGTATGAGGAGTGAAAGTATGAGGAGTAAAAAATGCGGAGTGATGGTATTTTACCGTCTACTGAATGTGTAATAAAGTTTTTGCAGGAAGTGTTTAAAAGGGAAAGTTTCCCAAAAACACTCTTTTCTGACAATGGTCCCCAATTTTGTTCTAAGATGATGGATGATTTTTTGACAAAGTGTGGTATTAACACACAAAAAGTGTTCAGTTTATCATCCCGAGACAAATGGAGCGGTTGAGAGATATAATAGGGTAATGAAGGAAAATATTCAACTGTCTAGGGCAAATGTTTTAAACTAGAAGGAGGAGTGACAAAAATGTATCACAGCTCATCATATGACACCTCATACCACGACTCGTAAATCACCATTTGAGTTATTCAAAAGCAGGATTCTGTACACCATGTTATGTCCTGGTTGGATGACTTGGAGTAAAGGTATCAAGGATAATGGTATAGGAGCTTGGAGAGAGAGGGAGGAAAGGGTTCAGTTAAGAAACTAGAAACACTTTGATGAAAGAAAAAGCGGCAAACAGGTTGCTGTAGGTGTAGGTGATTGGGTACGTGTGAAAGCTACTATAGGTACACTGTCTTGGTCGAGATGCACCAAACCTACATGTGTGATAAAATGCTTTAAAATGCTGTTAAAGTAGAAGATGGCAGGGTTTGGAATCTGAGTCGGGTGGTGGTACTCAAGTCATAGCTGGAGTCGGATAATTATTTTCAAAACAATCTGAATTTCCCAGACAGGTTGTTAATTCAGGATGTTAGACGAAGTGTGTGTAAGACTAATCCCCCATCTTATCTTATGGACTATGTTATATAGGCCTTATTGGTGTTTATGAATTGTTCTCTTGTTTTTATTTATATTGTATATAATATCTTACACATTCATTTCTATTTCAATGTCTTTTTGTATTTACTCTCAACATGTTTCATGGTTATTTTTTAATGTAAGAAGGGAGATGTGTGGTATCTTCCTCAATTACATGTTGCTAAAGTAAATTCTATGGAATGTGGAACTCAGAATGTAAGGTCAGGCTGATGGAGAAGTGGCAGCTTCTGACAACGACTTGATGGATGAGGGGCTTTCATTAAACCCTGTTTCACAACGTATCGCCGTGTGCTGCCTCCTAATTGAAGATCTTTTACCTGGTTAATTCCAACGGTTGAAAACACTTCAGCTGCAGCGTAAGGCAGGGACTCTCCTCTGCTGTGAAGCCGAGGGAGCCGCACACAGCTAAACATCCTTACTGCCAGGGAGCCTGCTGCCTGCAAGAAAGTTAAATGCATGCAACTGGTTAATCTGCAAATGCAAAGGGTGCGTTGAAGACGGGATTGGCTTTAATCATCGCTTGAAGCTTCCTGATGACACATATTTATCTTTGTAAGTAGTACTGCAAGGGAGTTACCAGCTGAGCTGTGAAGTGTGTGCTTTAAAAGACGGTTCTAAAAACAATATGCACTGCATACAGTCTGGGTATTACTAAAACTATATTTTGAAAACACTTTTGTTAGCTTAAATCTTTTTGTTTATTTTGTAGCAGCCTATTTTCTTTATCTGTGTATTGCAAGTTTAAAATAATAACACACACGTTCACAGTGCTTTCTGTCACAGAATGGACCTTGTAGCACTAAACAAGTACAAGTCACTATTCTCCACTGCACCAAACAAGATTAAATTCTGTGGCTCTCTGGTTACGCACAGACCTCTGCAGTGCATTAACTAATAGAGGTTTCATAATGTTCGACAGTGCGTTTCCAACTGATTAGCTTAACTTGCATTTATTTTTCATTTAAGTTGTGTGTAATTTTATAAGTTGAGGATGCTCACAGCGTCACAGTTCCCATATTCTTTTAATGCACTTCGATTGCTAATTTAGGTCCCAAATGGACTGTACCTTGACCAGCTTGCAATGCATGTCTAATACCAGACAGTTGATGTCTGATGACGATGTAATGCTTTTATATAACTCTAGATGGCGCTGCTACCACACGACAGAAATCCCATCCTTCTAGGCAATGCTGGCCTCCTGCAGGATTCCGATTGAAAACCTGAATTTCAGTATTTTAAGTTTGAAAATAAGCAACAGCCGTTAGAGGGTGGAGCCTCGGTCTTTGTTGAAGGTGTGTGCTAGGCAGTGGCGTGTGGTCCGTCAGAGTTTTAGGGAGCCTTGATCATGACATTGGTAAAATGAGTCACTGAGCTGGTTACATTTCTTCCTTTTAAATGTTGATCTCACACTAGGGAGCTCGCTCCCACGGCCCGGCTCACAGAACTAATCTGAGATAAAATCCTAAACTTACTACTTTTGGTATTCACAGAAGGCATTTAGCAGTAGTAAAGTTAGGAGTCCTAACTTTACTACTACTAAACTGAGACAAAATCCTAACTTTACGACTTTTGGTATTCACAAAAGGCATTTAGTATGAGTAAAGTTAGGAGTCCTAACTTTACTACTACTAAATGCCTTCTGTGAATACCAAGAGTAGTACGCTTAGGATTTTATCCCAGATTAGTTCTGTGAACCGGCCCCTATGTCACGGGACTGACCGCTCGGACATGCAGGCTACAGACAAGTTGCTGCTGTAGGAGCATCAAGTCGCGGTGTTCAGTGCGGGACTAGCAGCTGTCACTCAAGCAGTAGGTGCCTTAGCCCACTGCGCTATCTCACAAGCACTGGTAACAGGGGTTACAAACAGAACTCTGCAATAGGCAGACCGAGAAGCGACCCCACTTACGTTTTGACCTGTCACTCGCAGCGCGTTTCTTAGTCTGCTGTTGTCTTTCTACTTTCCTTTGCTTCTCCTTCCCCGACCTCTTTTCAAGCTTCTCTTGATTCTAGTCTCTTCTTCACTTACCTCAATTTTTAAATGTTTTTTCTTATTTCTTTATTTCTGTTCCACTTGTACTGCTCTGCCCCCCCGTTCTGCTTACTGTTCCTTTCATCTCCAAACCTTTGTGTGTTGTATAATGTTTACTTTCTCTTCATGTCATTTTCCTCTTTCTTTTCTTTTGTTTCCCATTTCAGACTTCGTTATCTGACTGCCCCATCTCTTAATTTCATTTAATCCTTTTTATTTTTCTGCCATTGCTGGCTCTTGTCGCTGTTTCACTCCCCTCGGCCTTCTTTCCCTGCTCTGCCCTCTTGTCCCATGGTTTCCTCCCATCCGCTCTCTTTTCTGCCTCCTTGCGTTCAGGAGAGCTGGTGACGTGTCAAGTGCAACTGCTCAAAAGCAAAAGGTGCCGTAGCCTAGGGTTTTTGTTAGCCTGCCCCAGCACTGTGCAATGCGGAGTTGTGGATACTGAGGCTGGGGCTCATGTTAGTTCCACCTCAGGCCTCTTTCTCAGAACACCAGACACACCATGGGGCATATGTACAAGCCCCTATCGCTATGGAACGTCACTTTTTGTGACATTAGCGTGGCGATAGGGGCCTTGCCTTATGTATAAGGCAGTGTTAAGCCACTTAAGCTAACTAAGCGTGAAAGGTGCGTGCAGTGGGTGTTGCGGTGGGCGTTCCAACACAACACCCATTGTATTTGACAAGTCCCCTATGTACAAGGATGGCGTACATAGGAGGCAGCGCCAAAATTAAGACCAGGAAAATTCTGGTCTTAAGTTGGCGAAACGAGGAGAAATTAATTATTTCTCCTCGTTTTTGCTTTTTCCATGTGTGCTGCCTTGAGCAGCACACATGGTAAAAGCAAAATGCCTTTGATTGTTTATGTGTAGGAAGGTGTCCCTTCATGTACATAAACAAACCTTTAAAAAAAATACAATTGTGTCACTTTCGTGTGTGCTGCATGAAGCAGCGCACATGAAAGTTATAAAATGGCATTTTAGGATTGTTTATGTGCAGGCAGGGACCCCTTCCCACACATAACCAATCCTCCCCTTCACGCAGACACCCTTGCACTATGGTGCAGGGGGGCCTGCGTTGGTGTACGTTGGGGATGCAAGGCTGCACCACATTCTTGTAAATATGGTGCAGCTTTGCGTTTCCGAAGTGGTGGAGCGTGTGGTTAAGCCAAGGGGGCTAACGCCGCGCTCCGCCACTTCATTGTACGTATCCCCCCATGTAACTTTATCTGACTCTTACATGTTCTTTTTCATCCCTCCTTTCTCCGTTTGTCTCCATTCTCCTCCATTTCTCATCCTCCTTCTTTAAGCCCTTTTCTGCATTTCTCTGTCTTGCTCTGGGTCAAAGCTTAATGATGACAAATAAGTCCCGGTCACCAAAAAAGAGCGGCGGTGCCCTCCACCTGCAAGCACCGGCACAAATAAAGCACAGATGGCTGCAGAGCAGCTGCCTGTGAGTTTGTACAGACTGTTCTCCAGGGCACAGCAGCACTTCATAGCACTTCCCTGGTCCTTTAAATCAAACTCTACACACTTATCTTTCATCATGTTTTTACATTAATAATCAGTGGTCACTATGAACTCTCAGTCCAGGCTGAGGGAGCTCGAGATCTTTGACTTGGCAACATGACCTGACGTTGCAGCTCTCGAGTCTCATTTCAAAATATCCTGTGAGAAGCAGGGTTGGACCGGCCTGTAGGGCACTCATGCAGTGCCTGAGGGGCTGGTCTGAAAGATCACTGTGTGAACTGGTTTTTGGTTGTTTGTGAGCTTTTATTTATGGGCTGGTAGGCCTTTTTTTGCAGCTGTATATAAAGACCAAACTTGACCCAAAGGTACTGGAGCTCTTTCTGGGCCTTGAGACAGACTTAAGTTAGGATTTTGTCTTAAGGCTGTCTCAAGTCTGTCTTAAGACAAACTTAAGGCAAAATCCTAACTTCTGTGAATACCAAAAGTAGTAAGTTTAGGATTTTGTCTTAAGTTAGTTTTGTGAATCGGGCCCTATGTGAGCACCAGTTACATTACACAAGGACACATTCATCACAGGGATATTGCACGAGTTGCCCAGAATCACAGGCTTTCGAGCCGACGCCGAGACTCAAACCTGGTTCCCCAGTTCCAAAGTCGGCAGCTCTGGCCGTATCGCAACATTGATTTATGTTTGATTTCTCTACTATTGCCTCAAACATTGCCCACAGCCAGCACATACAGTCTCCCACACTTTGCTAAACATCTTAACATCTTGTCTTTACAAGTTGAAAGCTGCCCAGATTTGCAAATGTGAGACACTTTTTGAGCTATCTGATTGGCTAATGGGGCCACTTTGAATTTGGTGCCCGGGGATATTTTCCGTCCCAGTCAGACCCTGGTGAGAACACTTTGTGCAGACAACCCTTGCCACACCGCGGCGCGCAGCGGAGACGTTCAGGTGTTGTCCTCTGTCGAGAGAAGCTCATACGGCCCCTCTCAGGAGGTCACGGCAGCTTGCACCACGGGTTGCGCCTGCCAGCGCTGCCAATGCCAGTACCAACACAACTACTAGCCATTACACTCCTACAAGTGTGACAATTCAGGCTATTCCAGACCACCCAAACTGTAACAAACATTGGCAAAGCCAATAAGATTCGCCTAAGCAAGACCTATTAGTGCTGTCAGTGTTTTTTAAAGATGTTGCACAGCAGAGTGGGCGGCTGTACAAACGGCTCCAAGCAAATAAAAACCAAGCGCTACGGTCCGTCCTGCATTGACCACAGTGGGCTGCTGTGCAACATGGCTCCAAGCAAATAAAAACCAAAGCGCTATGGTGCGTCCTGCATTGACCACAGTGGGCTGCTGTGCAACATGGCTCAAAATAAACCAAAGCGCTATGACACGGCCAACCCTGGGCTCATCATAGCACTATGTTTGGGGCTGCCTTTAGAAAGTGATAAGGGGCCCCCGATTCTCCAATTGCTCACAAATATTCATTGGCTTTTTATTGAATGAGGAACATCTCAAGGGTTGGGGGGCTGTGCCACAGGGGCTGCAGGGGCCTGCGCTACGCCCCTGTTTTCTCTCCTGGAGGCCGCACCACCAGAAGTACAATGCTCCATCATCAGAATGAATATGTTTAAGAGACGCACCCCTATCGGAAGTCACCACCACCAATCACATTAAGCGACTGAAGACGTGCCTTACCTTCAGACTGAACAGGATGTCAACGAACTAGCTAAAACCTAACCAGGTCAAGACTAACGGCCAGATTCATCAAGCGAAATTGCGCTCGCAAAGGGCCAGATTCTGAGAATCTGGCCCTTTGCGAGTGCAATTATTGCATTTGGGATTCATCATCCCAAATGCAAAATTCGCTATTTAAGAACTCGCAAATTTGCGAGGAATAGCATTTAAGGAATCTCTATTAGAGATTCCTTAAATGCTATTCTTGAAACATTTGAAAATTGCGAATTCGCAATTTAGAACCGCTATTTACCACGAAGTCAAACCTCGTGGTAAATAGCGAAAACTTAGAAAAATGCATTTAAATGCATTTATCTAAGTTGCATGTTACACACATACATGTCCTTTGGACATGTGTGTGTGTAACATCTGTGTAAATTTACATTTCAGGGGTGTTACAGGGTGTCCTTTGGACACCCCTGCACCCTTGAAATCGCAATCTCATTTGCGATTAGATAATTGCTAATCGCAAATAAGGAATAACTCCCCATTCATTCCTATGGGCCTTTAAACCCATAGGAATGAATGGGGAGTTATTCCTTATTTGCGATTAGCAATTAGCTAATCGCAAATAAGGAACCTGTAGGAATCCGAAAAAATATTGCGATTCCTACATGAATCCCGTTTTGCGAGTCTGGAATAGCGATTCCTTAATAATCGCTATTTCAGACTCGCAAAACTTCACAATGATGAATCGGGCTCATAACTCCTCCTTGTAGCTAGCAGTATGAAACAAGCTCAGACCCAAGAAAGGATGCATAAAGTGAAGATGATTTGGAAATCTGGGTCTATTCTGAGGAGCTCTTGAGGTGGGCACGTAGCCTCTGAAATGTGATGAGAAGTGAAATCTCTGCTGTCTTGATGGAAGTTTTGCAGAATCTGCATTATCTTTGGCGCAGATATGACTCTCCGCGATCGCACATATTGTCTTTGAGTCCTCTGGCTTCTGATTGACATAGCTTTACATGTGAAGGGAGCTATCACGCTTTCCACCAATGAGACGGATCAGGAGTTGTTTTGAGTGGATCCGCTGCGCCATGCACCTTTGTCATGCAGCAGTGATCTGCTTTAGGCACTTCACTGGATCCCAGAGTACTAAAGCAGTGACTTCCGCTTGGAAGGATCTCAGACTGGATTCCTTCCAGCGTCTAGTAAGAGAGCCTCTGGCAGAAGAGGTACCATGCACCGGCGGAGATCGAATTGATGGTTTTGTGACCACTCCAGATGGTGACGTTGTTTCCTGTGACTGATATTAATCTTCTCGACCCCTAGGTAGCGTTGAGAGTGTGGCCTCCGGAGTGTGGGGACCCAGTGACTGGTTGATGGGAGTCTACTGGTTCATGGTTAGTGGGAAGCGATGAGGTTGGCTACAACTCCAGGTTGCCCTGTTCCGATCTCTTAGGATACAGAGATTTTGGTGGTGAAGAGTAAAGTCCAGATTGAATCTTGGCCAGCGTCAGAGAAGGACGGATTGTGTGAGGCAGTCGATAGATGATGAGGAATGAGGCAACAAAAGATAAGGCAGATGAGAAGCGAACATGTAAGGATTTGCACTCCAAGCCTGAAGATACTTCATTGCTGGGATTCTTTACTGTGTTTTTGTGTCTCCCCAGGCCTCCGGTCTCTACTTACTTGGACTGTTTCTAAAGAAACGTAGGTAACTTGAGGCATACAAAGCATTACCTCGGGTAGTTTATGTGGAGCATCAGGTCCTAAGCAGGTTTGGTGATGAAGAGGGTGTCCTGGTTGAGATTAGATAACAGTTTGTAAAGGTAGATTCTGGTTCTGGTTAAGGATATGGCACTGGTTAGCATGAGAGACAGGTGAATCTTGGTCCACCCAGAGGGTGGGATATTCTCAGGTTAGTTTGTCGCTCATGGGCTGATTATGGTGACTCCTCTGGTTGGTTTGGCGGCACCGATGGGATTGTTCATTCCTCTTGCCTGGCCAAAGAAATTCTCAAGACCATGGCGGTAAAACATGGGTGAACCGATGAGAGCTTCAGAATTGAGGAGGAGACGGGAGAGAGGAGTGATGTGTGGAAAGACCAGAGTGAGCAGGGAATGATTGAAGCAGAAGTTGATGGAGTTCAGGTGGAGGATCGAGCGTGAGGCAGCGCCTCTGAGGATAGTGTGGAGGCAGCAAAATTGGCATTATTCTTACTGGATGGAAATATTTTTTCCATTTGATATATTCTGGAGCTCTTAAATTCTTGACGTTCCTGCATTGCCCTTACTCTTAATAATGCTTGCTCTCTGGCAGAAGAAGCTCAGGTACCAGGACCACTTGGGTTTTACTTTAGTTGTAAGTCTTGGGGGGGATTAGAGGTTTTCAATGAGGTGGTGATGCTTGGATCTGGATCAGCGAATGTTCATCTACCAGGACCACTTCGAGATGTCGGAAGTTGGACGACCAACGGAGGCTTTGAGGTTTTGAGGTAGATGAGGGTCAGTAAACATGGTCCTGATGAGGGTCAACTTGAGAACCTCTTGGACCCAAATTGACCCAAGACATGGCTTCTTCCTCTCTGCTTGTATTCTTTCTGTTGTAGATAAACAGTGAGGTCCAAGAGAGAGTTCAGGTATTCATGCAGCAGAACTGAGGATGCTCACCTGGCCAGGCGGTTCCTTCCCGCCCCCGGGCGTCCTGCCAAAGGTACAGCTGCTTCTGTCCCTGATACCTCCAGGTAGAGGAAGGCCTGTGCCAAATTGTTCTACCGGAAAACAAACCCTCTCCACCCCCGATGTGTCCCGACCTACAAAGGGCAAGGCGACAGAGCACGTCAACACAGGGCAAGGCTGCCAAGAGCCGCACTCTTTCGCAACGCGCACTTTATTGAGGTTTGCGAAGCAAACACTAGGCCACCTTCTCACAACTTTGGCGAATATTCCTGTTCCGAGACAGACTCCAGAGCAGGTGCCTGAGTTGAGCAATCGGATTCAGAGAGTGTCCGGTGGAACTTGTTCTCTGATGCTCTCACTCCCATAGCTACTCTCTGATGTGAACTCTACCAAGGACATGTATGAAGTCAGAATCACGTGACAATGAATTGTCGCATGATCATTATTTTCCTCCAGATTCGCATGCAGCATCCCCTACTCCTCCCAGTTCAGAGCCCATGTTGGCAGCTAATGGGTTTCTGTCTTTCATGGCTCTGGCTGACAGAGCATCATGGCAGGAAGTACACAGACACTTCAGCCATCTTGGAAAGGGCCTTTTCACGTGATCAGGTGATGCTGCCCAAAGGCATGTCCGTCTCATTAACCTCTGTGCCTAGGCAGGTCCCTAACAGGGGCCTTTGTGCATAGGTAGGTTCCTCTATGGTGCCTCTGTGCATAGGTAGGTTCCTCTACGGTGCCTCTGCGCATAGGTAGGTTCCTCTAAGGTGTCTCTGTGCATCGGTAGGTCCCTCTCAAGTGCGTCTGTGCATAGGTAGGTTCCTCTAAGGTGCCTCTGTGCATAGGTAGGTCCCTCTCGAGTGCCTCTGTGCATAGGCAGGTTCCTCTAAGGTGCCTATGTGCATAGGTAGGTCCCTCTTGAGTGCTTCTGTACATAGGTTGGTTTCTCTAAGGTGCGTCGGCGCATAGGTAGGTCCCTCTAAGGTGCCTCTGTGCATAGGTAGGTCCCTCTCGAGTGCCTCTATGCATAGGTTGGTTTCTCTAAGGTGCGTCGGTGCATAGGTAGGTCCCTCTAACGTGCCTCTGTCCATAGGTAGGTCCCTCTCGCATGCCTCTATGCATAGGTAGGTTTCTCTAAGGTGCGTCTGTGCATAGGTAGGTCCCTCTCAAGTGCCTCTGTACATAGGTAGGTTCCTCTAAGGTGTCTCTGTGCATAGATAGGTTCCTCTAAGGTGCCTCTGTGCATAGGTAGGTCCCTCTTGAGTGCCTCTGTACATAGGTAGGTTCCTCTAAGGTGCCTCTGTGCATAGGTAGGTCCCTCTCAAGTGCCTCTGTGCATAGGTAGGTCCCTCTCAAGTGCCTCTGTGCATAGGTAGGTTCCTCTGCGGTGTCTCTGTGCATAGGTAGGTCCCTCTCAGGTGCCTCTGTGCATAGGCAGGTCCCCCTGGAGTGATGCTGCACCTAGGAAGGCCCATCTCAGGTACCTCTGTGCATAAGTAGGTCCAATTAGAGGTACCTCTCTGCCTATGTAGGTCCCTCTCCGGTGATGGTGTACATAGGCCGGTCCCTCTCAGGTGTCTCTGTGCATTAGTAGGTCCCTCTCATGTCCCTCTGTGCAGTAGTAGATCCCTCTCAGGTGATGATGTATCTGAGCAGGTTCCTCTCAGGTGCCTCTGTGCCTATGTAGGTCCCTCCCAGATGACACTGCACATAGGCAGGTGTCTTTCAGGTGCCTCTGTGCATTAGTAGGTCCCTCTGAGGTAGTGGTACACATAGGCAGGTGTCTCTCAGGTGCCTTTGTGCATAGGGAGGTCCCTCTGAGGTAGTGGTAAACATAGGCAGGTGTCTTTCAGGTGCCTTTGTGCAGAGGTAGGTCTCTCTGAGGTGATGGTAAACATAGGCAGGTGTCTTTCAGGTGCCTTTGTGCATAGGTAGGTCCCTCTAAGGTGCCTCTGTGCATAGGTAGGTCCCTCTGAAGTGGTGCTACACATAGGCAGGTGCCATTGATGTGCCTATGTAGGCCCCACCCAGATGACATTGCACATAAGCAGGTGTCTCTCAGGTACCTCTGTGCATTAGTAAGTCTCTCTCAGGTGCATTGGTGGATAGGTAGGTCCCTCAAATGTGCCTATAGGCATAGGTAGGTCCCTCTGGCTCTGTGCATAGGCAGGTCCCTCCCAGGTGCCTCTGTACAGTGATAGGTCCCTCTCAGGTGAAGCTGTATCTGGGCATGTCCTTTTCAGGTGTCTCTGTACATAGGCAGCTCCCTCTCAGGTGTCTCTGTGCATAGGTAGGTTCATCTCAGGTGAATGGGTACATGGGCATGTTCCTCTCAGGTGGCGCTGCACAGGCAGGTGTCTCTCAGGTGCTTCTGTGCATAGATAGATCCCTCTAAGGTGCCTCTGTGCATAGGTAGGTCCCTCTGGGGTGATGTTGTATCTGGGCAGGGCCCGCTCAGGTGCCTCTGTGCATAGGTGGGTCCCATTGATGTGCCTCTCTACCTATGTAGATGCCTCTCAGGTTATGGTGTACATAGGCCGGTCCCTCTCAGGCGCCTTTGTGCATTAGTAGGGCCCGTTCGGGTGATGCTGAATCTGGGCAGAGCCCTTTCAGGTGCCTCTGTGCATAGGCAGGTCCCTCTGTGCATTGGCATGTTCCTCTCAGGTGATGCTGTTTCTGGGCAGGTTCCTCTCAGGCAATGATGTGCATAGCCAGGTCCCCTTCAGGTGATGGTGTACATAGGAAGGTCCCTCACACATTGCTACCAAGTTTTCAGTTGACATATGTGTGACATTTCCATATTTCCAGTGTGTTTTTGAGTGACATTTCAATGCCTTATGCGTGACACTTTGAGTGACACTTTATCGTGAGTGGAACACAAGGCGATTTTGTTTGCGTAAACAGGTTATTCTTAGAATTATTGTTTTCTCAAGTGTAATGGTCGGGAAGGGCCTGGAGTGGGCTACGTTAACTGAGGTCAGTTGGCCCAACGAGAAACAGTGGCCGCTCAGAGCTGCAGGGTGCAATGACTTGGGACCCTTGGACAACAGACCGGCAGATGGAGGATGTATGAACCGGAAGTGGTGCTTTCGTGATGCATGTCTACGTATCAAGGGTCAGATACAGAGGCAGGTAGAGCTGCTGGCACCACGAATACAGGCTACCCCAAGCCCACGCCGGCCGCCCACATGTAGGTTTTCTTCTACCATTATACCTCTATGGTAAAGGAGGGTTCACCGGTGGATCAACTCCAGATCTATCCCTTCCTCCCGGGAATTGGGATGTTCAACTACAACCCACCTCTACGTCAGCACCTAGACTGCTGGCCCACAAGCAAACGAAGGTAGTGTATATAGGGCACCCGCTACCCTTTCCCTCTTTACAGCCCAGGACACCCCTAGCACCTTCTCTCCCGCTCTCTTCCCCATCCTGTGTCAGTCACTTCTCATTCCCTCACTTTGTCCTTACCTCCCTCTACTCTTTCTCTTCCCTCCCTCCTCCCTTCACTCTCTCCCTCTCCCAATGGCTTTCATTTCACTGCACTCACTCACATTCTTCCTTTTTGCTGTTCTCCCTTTGCCCTCCTTTCCCTTGTTCCTGCCTTCTCCCTCAGTGTTTCCTTCTCTTCTCTTCTCTTCTCTTCTCTTCTCTTCTCTTCTCTTCTCTTCTCTTCTCTTCTCTTCTCTTCTCTTCTCTTCTCTTCTCTCCCTCCTACAGCGTCTCCCTGCTCTGGCCTCTCACACCCCACATTTGATCTCTTTCCTGTTCCTTTCTCCTTTTGTGCTTCTCTCCTCCCGTCAAACTTCTCTTCCTCATCACTTCTCTCACTTTCCTTCCCACTCTTGTCTCCCTCTTGCTTCTGTCTCTCCCTCCTCCCATTTCATCCCTCTCCTTTTGCTTTTCCTTCCTTTCTAACCTGAACTTTTGTCACTGTCACCCCTCTCCATTTCTTTCGAGATTTTTTCCTTCCTTTGCTGCTCTTCCTTCTCGACATAATCCTTCCTTTAAACTCTCTCATGCCTTCACCTTTACCCCACCGCTCCCTTCATCTCTCACCCTCCTCTTTATGTTTTGCCTTCTCTCTCTTCTCAACTTTTGCTCTCTCTCTTGCACTTCTCCCCATCCCTCTCATCCCTTTCCTTAGTTGTTGGGTTTTGCCTGCACAGTGCTTGCTCTGTGCTTGATAAATCTATTGTTTTTAATATAAACTTAAAAGGGACTTACATTACGCTTCGTCCCTTTCCTGGCTTCTAATTGGTTCCTGAGCGTGCCACTTACCTTTCCTCTATTTCTATTGGCTATAGCATATTTTCCTGCATTTACCAATGCTTCTTCCTCATCTGCTTCCCATATCAGTTTCCCGCCCCCGAAATACTGTTAGCATCCACTTTGGTGGAACTATATTTTCGTAAAGTTTTTCCTTTTACTATTGCAGCATATTTATATAACAATGTATCTCCCAAAGACAGTAAGGGATTTGCATAGATCACAGGATGTTGTGCGGCCGCTGAGATTCGAACCGAACCGGGATCCCTAGCTCTCGAGTCAGCAGCTCTGGCCAATGCGCCACATCCCCTCCACTCCTGTGTTCTCTGTCAGGGAGCTCTATCCTGCTCCCGGACGATGATTGATGAAAACATTCATTACATAGGTGAAACCGATGCATTGCCAAAGCTTGTTCCATCCAGTGAAAGGGCTTCTACTTCCTGTGTATCCCCCACGTGACTTGTGTGAGACAGTTCAGGGACTTCTGGCCTCACCCCACCCTCACGTTGCATTCAAGGAGTTGTAGTTACAATTAAAAGTTTGAGTTTACACGTCCAATGTGCATCTATTTAAAAACACTGTCAGGGCGGGCAGAATGTATGTCAATATCATTCAACGTTACATAATTGTGTTATTTTCCAACCCACAATAATCCGTCTGAACACACCCTCTCGTGTTGAGTACTGGTGCTTCAGGGACTGTGTGTCTCGCACGTGCTCTTCGCTGCTAGACTTTCCATGAAGATTTCACTCAGTGGCCCTTGAAATCAGAGCAGGCGGTCCCTCCTCCAGATGCACCTCAACCCTCTGGACTTCATTCATCAGACTTGTAGTTACAAATAAAAGTGTGAGGTTACACGTCCTGGGGCCGATTCACAGAACTAACTTAAGACAAAATCATAAACTTACTACTTTTGGTATTCACAGAAGGCATTTAGTAGTCTTAAATTTGGATTTTGTCATAAATTAGGATTTTGTCTTAATTTAGGACTTTGTCTTAAATTAAAAACTTCAGTTTAATTTAAGACAAAATCGTAACTTAAGACAAAATCCTAATAAGACAAAATCCTAATTTAAGAAAACTAAATGCCTTCTGTGAATACCAAAAGTAGTAAGTTTATGATTTTGTCTTAAGTTAGTTCTGTGAATCGGGCCCCCAATCTGCAAAATGATGCTGATTTACAAAACATGCCTAGGAGTGAAAGAATGTGCCAAAGATCACATAGACATCCGGTAGGGACGAGAACTGACTTCTTTACCGCAAACCTGGCATTGTACCCATGGCCTCCTTGCTTCTCAGATGCTGGCAGTGACAGCTCTCATCTACAGTGCCAGGCGGTGCCACCTTTTTCCAGGTGACCATGCAGCCGGCTGGCAGGACTGGAGACTGATATGTGCACATGTGCGTGCCAAGCGGGAGAGGGGCATCTGCTAGTTATGACTCAGAGGGGCGACTAAGTGCGCCAGGGTTCCGGACCGTTTACCTGTGAGTAGAGATGGGCAAACTAACAAATTAAAAAGCAGAGCCGAGACAAGGGTCTGGCTCGGATCTTAGAGTTCATGCACGAGCCGAGCCCTGAACATGTTTGCTATGTAAATCAAACAAAAAACATCAGATAAAATATGATAAAGTCTCTTCAACATTACAAAAAGTATTTATTTAACATGTGGAAGTTTTAACATTAACATGTCACACTATAGCATTGCAATGAGAAGTACTTTTTAAAAAGTGAAAGATTTTTTTCAAGTTAGAAAAGGCTTTATAGAAGAGAGTCATGATATAAAGTGTTACAGTTGAAAGGAGCATGTAAAAGCACTTATAGGAAGCAAAACAAATGTAACTGAATTAACCAATAGGTGTATAACAAGGATACAAAGTACGAATATGTTGCTATGATAAGTTCATTCAATCAATTGGCATATTACTATTTTAAGAGATTAAAAGATGAAGAAAAGAAAGAAGAGAGAGAACAAACATGCAAAAGAAATACATCACAATATAAGTTAAGAAATTAAAAAAATGTTAATATGAATATGATACATAAATCCACTTAGTAATCTTACGGTGGATCAAAAATAGTAGTGGTAACCGATGAAGTAACAGAGTTAAGAAGGATGTGAGGGGCATCTATAGCAGGTCTTGTTTAATCATCTGGTGTGTAGTTATAGCATTAGCTCTGTCCCATCTATGATCATGACATAGCAAATTCCACCATCCGAGAAACAACATTTTGGTAGTATCCCTCCAATTAGATGTAATAATTTGTGATGCAATAGCAATGAGTAAGTCAACACATTTTCCAACCATAACTTGAGAATGCCATATATAAGAAGAACCTTCTAAAAATATGTGATTTATCAAAAGGTATGTTAGGAGAACAAATTTCAGTTAACTTATATTATCCCAAACTTTAACCCAGAAAACTCGTACAGGTGGACGTTCCAAAAACATATGTAGACTTTCACCATTGTCCTTAAGACAAGACCAACACCTTTCAGTGGATTGTTTGAACCTGTAAAGAGACACCGGGGTAAAATAATATAGTCTGTTACGAACAAATAATAATGTTTGTGTTGTACTAGCTGAACGTGAAGTGGACTTTATAGCAATTTCTTTCCATAGATTGTGGAGGGAAAGGCCGTTGAAGATCATTTTCCCATTAGAATTCAAGAGCAGATTTGGGCTTGTCAGCAGGGGAGTTGGTTAGGATTTTTTAGATGTAGAACACGTATACTTGGGAGGTGAAATTAAGGGGAGAGAATGAGGTTTGAGTGCTGAATTGTAGAATTGTAGAAGTGGGGTGAGGATAAAAGTAGGAGAATTGCCTTGAGGTGTTCGGATCTGGCAGCATAATGGGAGGGAATTCCAAATTTGTATTGTATCTCATGAAATTTAAGAGGGAGCCCATCATAGAGAAGATAACCTATTGTTATAATCTGTTGTTTTGAAAAAAGGACCATGTTATTTAAAACAATTGACATGTTCATCATACCAGACAGGGGAACATTTGAAATTCTCCAAACTAGAGTTGGAACAGGTGAGCAAGCGTGTAGCTAAATAAACAAAGTGAGTAGGTATTGGTGTGTGAAACGATTTAGGAGTTTGTAAAATGTAAACCATGTATTGAACAGAAAAAGGAGTAATTGAGGAAAGGTCTAATTTTCACTATATTGTTAATTTGCAGTGTGGTTCTTTTGAAAGAGAAGTCTAGATCTGTTTGAGAGGAAAGGCAGAATGAAACTTTTTAAGGTTCAGATGATTAACCCTACCAGTATCTTCAGATTGTTGTAACTTAGCTAAGGAAATTCATAGCTTCCGCTTATCCCATAGAAACTGTATCATTAAACTATTAAGAGATTTTAAGAATATATGCGGGAGAATAACAAGAAGCAGGGGTAGGTTGAAATGAATAATTGGTAACATCATTTTAAAGGTAGCTAACCTTTCCACCCAAGACAAAAAGACGGGAGAACATCAGGTCAGATAGAGGTAATATTTTTGATTTAGCTGCATTAAGGTTAACCGATATATAGTATCTCTGATGAAGCTGGAACATGAAACGCTGAAGCTTTCAACAACTTGCATGCTCTTGACGAGGTCAGCTCGTCATGAGCCACGGTGCTCATGTGCTCCTGACGAGCTGAGCTTGTCATGACCGTTAGAACGCTCGCACGCTGGACAAATTCCCCTGCTGTGCGAGCGTTCTAATGAAACGGGTGTGGTCATAACGAGCTCAGCTCTTCATGAGCACACAACCACCGTGGCTCATGACGAGCTGCCCCTGTCATGAGCACCGAGGCGCTGCGTGCGCCCCCCACCTCCCCCCAGCACAGCGGGGAAATATGCCCCGCAGGGAAGGGGTTAATACTTTTAGACTCCATGTAAATCCTGTATCTTTAAACAGCTCTTGATAACAATATTTATTCAGAGTGAGAACTTCTGATTTGTGTATTTTGACTATGTCCTGAAACAACAGAGTAGTCACTGAGTAAAAAGGGAAATTGGGGAGTGGTATGTTGAGGGTCTGGTGCAAAAGCAAAATGCCATCGGCATATACAAGTGAATTTAACCTCAATGTCTTTGTATTCATAAACAGAAAGTGTAAGAGATCTGTGGATTTCCAAAAAGGGTTCTAGAGCTAAAATAAATACAAGAGGGAACTGTGGCACCCATGATGAGGGTCTCCATGCAGGTGAAAATACTGTGACTTCCTAACATTACCGGAAAATTGAGTGGAAGGTATTGAGTATAATAGCTGAATATACTTAAGGATGTGAGGGATGAAACCACGCCATTTTAATGCTCCAAACATGAAATCCCAGTCAACACGGTCAAATGCTTTCTCTGCATCCAGTGTTATTTACTGTGATGAGGAAGTAGATTTGGAGGCCTTATGGAGAATATTTAAAAGGTTGTCTGATAAAAATCTTTCCTTAACAAAACCAGATTGTTCTCTACCAATTAGATATGGGAGGACTCGGTTGATATGCAGAGCAAGTACTTTAGCAAAAATCTTAAAAACAGTACTTGTAAGGAAGATGGGTCTATAACTCCAGCATTAGGACGGATCTTTATCTTTTCTGGAAAGCAAACATAACATGGCTTCAGAAAAAGTGCCATGTGCCCTGTCTTGGGAAAGAAAGTATTGAATCAAGAGCAATAGTTTTGGTAACAAAATATGGGAAAATGGGAATAGAACTCGACTGAAAAACCATCTGGGCCAGGAGCTTTGTCTTTTAAAAGTTTAGTAATCACATTCATAATTTCCTCCACCAAGGTTTCCCTATCTAGGGAAGAAGGGTTAGTTAAATTCTTATGTTTTTAGGGATAGATTAAAAAAAAAAACATTCTCAGCATCCTCAGTGAAGGAAGACTCTGGAGTGCATTACTCAGTGTGGTATTCTAGGAAACATTCCAAACTTTTTGAGTCACTGCAATGTCTGGTTTGATGCTTATCAGTGATAATTTGAATCTTGGATTTTTGCTTCTTAACTTTTAAGTAATTGGCTCGTAAACTGCCAGCCTCATCCCAGCCATGTAATATTTAGCATTACATTTTAGTAATGTGCAACATGCATTTTCTAGGGATTGCGTAGTATACTTGTTAAAGTTTCTTCCTGCATGGATATAAAATATTCATGTTGAAGAGTTTTAATTTGTTTAAGCAGTTCTGAATTATCTTTAAGGGCTCTCTTCAATTTGGTTTTAACATAATCTATAGTAAAGCATACAGCTGTCCCTTTAACCCCTTGCCCGCGGCCGGAATTCCACTCCTGTGCTGGACATTCCGATCGCGGGCGTGGTCATAACGGCTCCCGGCCGTCATCAGCACAGGAGCACTGTGACGCATGACGGACGGGAGCCGTCTTCAGCACGCAAGGGGTTAAAGGCATCCCAAATAAAATTAATTTGTGTCGGAAGGGAGATTGACATAAAAAATTTAATTTAAAAAACATCAAATTGTTCAACAAAATTCTTATCACCTAATAAAGCTTTATTAAATCTCCATCTATTGGAGCAAGGAGTTTCTGTTAATATATTTAAATTGACTAAAATGGGGGTATAGTCTGAAATGAGGATAGGACTAATATCAGCATGTACCAGGGATTGAAAAACATTTTGTGTTAAGAAAATGTAATCTAGTCTAGCTATGGAATGGTGCAAAGGTGAAAAAAGTACATTCTTGTACATCAGGGTGGGAAGCTCTCCAGGCATCAATCAACCCTCTGAAGACCATTGTTTTTTTAAAGCTTTTTTCATTTTAGTGGCTATATATCGATTCTGAGAACTTTGATCAATAAAGGGGTCAGGCCCGGACTGGCCATAGCGGACACCGGGCAATCCCCCGGTGCACCGCACAGGTGGGGGCCGGTTTTGGGCCACTGGCGGCCGTTTTTGTTACAGGACCGTTTTTGCAGCATAGCTGCAAAATCGTCCCTGTACCAAAATTGGCTGAAAACCGGCCGCGGCAAAGAGCTTTGCGGCACCTCAAACCCCCCCCGAGTAGGGAGGGGGGCCAGCCAAGCACTTTGCCGGGCCGGTTTTGGTTCCCAGTCCGGCCCTGAAAGGGGTCCATTAGCTATTTACAGCCCCCCACACAATAAGATTATCAGATGGGCAAGACAATAATTGAGTTGAAAAGTGTTCCCAGAATTGTTATTCAACACCTGTGGGGCCATGGACATTGCAAATAGAGAGATGGGTGTTGTGTATCCTAAGAGTAAAAATCCGTCTACCTTCATCATCCTTAACTTCATTCTCAATATGAAAATACACATTTTTATGAATGAGAATGACCACACCATTTTTGGTATTAAGGGCAGGGGAGCAAAAAGCACGCCCAATCTAGATTTTCACAGAGAAACAATGTCCTTTAAGGTGAGATTCTTGTAACAAAGCAATTTGACATTTTAATCTGGATAAATGGGTGACAACTCTTTATTTTTTTTATTTTTAATGGGGTTACATAGGCCTTTAACATTCCAAGAAACAACACATATATTACTCATAGGAGACGGGTAAAGAATGATAATTATTATAGCATTAAATATACCAATATTGAGTAATACAATAACCTCAAAATAATATAGAGCATATGAACAGGTAACATTCCAGTAAAAGAAGGCTACGTATGGAAGGAAATGTTGCAGTAGGGAATGAAAGTAAAGAGAGAGGAAAGGGGAGAGTATGGAGATAGATTGGAAACTCAGAGGGAAATGAGATAGTAGGGAGGTACAGAAACGGCCTAATATTAGTGGAGAAAAGGTAGCAAAATGCTGATTGACTTTAGCCATGGGTGTTAATATTGAATTGAAAATGAACGGTATAGTAAACGTTGAAGGGGTGAAGTTTAAAAGCAGAGGCCAAAAGTATATAGGATACAAAATGTGGGAAGTATGACTTAGCAATAAGATAGAAAGAAGAAGGCCATGTGATTACATAACGTGTTGGTCAAAGCATCATGGATATTCTGTAAACCTGCGGAGAAGAGGAAGGAAGAATCCTATGTACCGGTATGGAAACCAATCAAGAGAGAAAAGTCAACGTCCAAGTTATGACAAGTTCCATCTCTTCGCCCTTATGCGCATGGATGAATTGTTTCAGATCCGCCAGGTTATCAAAGGTGGTAGTTTTTTCCTTAAATGTAACCTTAAAGAAACAGCAGTGAATAACACCATATCTCATGTCAATGTAGAGGAAAGCCGGACGCAAATCAAAACATTCTTTCCTGTGGGCTGCCATTGATCTGGCTACATTCTGACTAATTGTTTATGTTGTTATGCAGCTAGGAGGACTTTCAGAAGATCAGAGTATTGCAGAAAAGAGGCAATGATTCCTCATGATCCAGGTGAAGGAGAAGATGACATATGTGAAGGGCCAAGATGATGTGATCTTTGAATATTAAGTTCAGAACAAATCTTTCATGCAGACTATCTTGGGGATGTTGACATTAGGGAACACGATGATGTTGGTACCCAACATACTTTCAGAGATGCCATAGATTCTCAAATTGTTGCATCAGTTGCAGTTTTCTACGTCTTCTGTCCTTTTTTTGATGGAGTAACTTCTTTGGGCAGGAATTCTACTTTGGCCATTACACCACTAACCAGCTACTCAACCTCTGTAAGCCTGGAATCCAGATTAGACCATTTCTTTTTTAATGTTTGGAGAGCAGCATTTGTCTCTACTTCGAATGGCTTTATATTCTTAAGTTTGTCCATGATACCCTCCAATGTTAAGGGTAACAGTGATTTTCTGGGAGATGTCTGTCTTGTTTTACTCACTTGTTGGTGTTACCAGTGGGTTGCAGGTACTGGTAAGGAAGATAAGGGGAGCAAAGGGCCTTGAAAAAGTAGGAAGTTGGGCATCCATTATGAGGAGAACAAACAATCCCATATCTAGTGACACTAGTAGAGTCCAGCAGTATGTTTGTGAATACTGATTTGCAACAGAGCAGCTGCAGCTAATTAATTAATTTGGAAGAGAATGGTCTCATAATGTGGCCCCAGGGGTTGCTTTGAAGAAGGAACTTCTGGAAACAAACTGTTAACTGCGACAATTCCAGGCTACCGAGGTGAGTAAAGTAGCAGTTTTATTAGATGCCACCAGTTAGTCAATGAAGTGTCTTTAGTTATTAAAGTTCCTTGAAGGGGGAGGGAGGAGCCTAGCGATGAACGATGGCTCTCGGCTCCGTCGACCTCCACCTGTTGCTTAAATATCCTGTTGATAATCCTGTTTTCACGCCCCATCCCCGGGCGGCTTAACTGTTGCTGATACCGGCGGTGTGTTCCCGGAAACTTTCCTACCTGGATTGGCGGAGCTGCGTCGTGCGGAAGTTCCTGGCCTGACACCGTCAGTGAGCCGGGACCTCGAGTGCTGGCCCTGCCGGGCTACAGCATAACAACAGCGGCTGGGGGACCCAGACGCGGTCCGGACGATTGATGTGGAGAGTAACCTGTCCCTGAATTGGTGGATTGCCCGCGGTTCTAAACGTACTACGGAGGTGCATTAATCCTGAAAGCGGCTGCGAGGTGGGGGCTCCCTTCCCAGCGACTGCCCGATCCGCCAGGTCGGAGCCCCCGCTCGAGAGGCCCCATCGTTGCTCTACGTTGCACCTCCTGTCCCCGCCCACCCTACTCGAACTTCGGTCCTCGAGTGCATCGGGTTCCGCGAAGGGCACGCAGATGTTTGGAGCTGCTCAAATGGAGGTGCGGCGGGATGGAGACGAGCTGTCTTTGAGAACCGTGATGGCCGCCATTAGGGACCTGCACTCGTGTATGGTTTCTCTGTTCCACGAGACGATCGCGGATACCATCGTAACGGACCGATCGTGTGCGGACCCTGGCCTGTCTGGTACCCCTGAATTGGCTGCTTATCCTGAGCTACTCCCGGAACTAAGTGATCTAGACCCATCTTGTGTCGTAGCCTTGATGCCATCACCCGAATCGCTGGGTGAGGCCGGCCTTATTGTTTTGGAGCATCGCCCGCCATCTTTGAAGTGTCCGTCGATGGTTGTGTTCGCATCTTGTCCTCAACTGGAACTATTGATTTCAAGACCCGACGGTTTTGCCCAGTACTTTTCGATCGTGTGAGCTGTGGCTTGTTGGGGAACTTGGAAAGTTCGAACCTTTGTTTGACGGTGGCGAGTGTCATGGCGGCTGCTGGTTGTGGAGGACTGAGGGGTCTAGCCAGACTGGCTACACGGATTCGTGGGCTGGCTGAGACTTTGCACTGTCCGGGAGATGTGCTGGTGCAGGTTACGGAACTTTGTGTGCACGTTCGCAGGGGTCAAGGGTGAGGCTATGGATTGTTTTGGATTTCTGGGGCGTGTGAAGGACTGGGGATCCGCCATTTTTTGTTATCGGGTGGTGAGGCGGAGCCAGGCGTCCTCCCTGGGTACTGTCGTATTTAGAATTGTTTGTGTTTCGGCTGGATCAATGTCCGGGGCTGTACGTTGCAGGCGGGGGTAGTGGGGCCGAGAGCATGTGTGTTTCTCCTCCTCCTCCACTTTTTTCTTCTTCTTTATTCTTTCCTTCTTCTTATTATTCCCTTTTCTTCTATATTTCGGGTTTTGGAAGCTGGGCGATAGGCACGCTGCTAGGAGGTAGGCCGTAGCCATCTTTAGGGGTGCAGGGTGGGGTTGGGGGGTGGGGTATTATTGTTTTACCGTTTTTCTGTTACTATGGCCCTTTTCTCTTCTTTTAGTTTAAAATGGACTGTCTTTCCTTTCTCTCATTCCGGGTTCTGGGTTCTGGGCGACAGGTTATTGTTTGGAATTTCAATGTTATGCTACGACTCATGCTGTTAAGCCTATCCTGTCACTGGAAGCATTGGGCGGGCGTTAGCTGGGTGTATTTTGTGCCAGAAGGCCCCCACAACTGATTGCTTGTTAATTGTTGTCATTTCTGAGGATGGTATTGCTACTTTGCCCATTGGTCAAATGTGATGTAGTCCCTGTCGTTGGCTCCCTACCATTTTCTGTTTCTATTTCCTCCCTTCTCCTTTTATTATACTGAAATTCACTGATTCGTTACGGTAATTATCCTGTATTATTTTTAAAAATTAAACCTCTCTTATCCGGTGTTATTATCCTGTGGGTGCCATACCTGTTTTGAGTTTCTAGTCTGCTGCCGTGCCTCCGGGATGTTCGGCTAAATAGCTGTGTGCACTGTGTCAATAAAGGTTTTCCAAAAATTAAAAAAAAAAGTTCCTTCAAGGGAAAGTTCCTGTGATCAGGCAAGTGTTTTCCAGGATGCAGATACAATTTGAGATGAGGCTCTGTGGAGAGGGAACAGAACAGGAGAGAGAAAATGGTGGATGCGGCTGCGAAGGAGCTGTGGGTGACATCAGTGAATATGCATAAAGACATAGAAAAGGTCTAAAAACTGAACCTGAAGCTCCCCATCACCTCTGCAGCCACCACCGACCTCCAAGCAGCGACCAGTCATGGTAGGTCCGCTCCTCCTTCATGTAGAGCCTCTGAGGGGCTTAAAGAAGTGCCGTAGGTGTCCATCTTGCGTCGCTCTCACGCATGTCTCCCAAAGTGATAGGTTTTTAAAATAAACAAATTAATATTTGTAATGCTGATTCTAAATATTGAACTAATAGGTAAGACACTTGTCAAGTAAACCCTGTTTCTGGATCAGCTTTTTGATAGAGAAACATTATTGTCTTAAACACAATAGGTTTTTATGCAAATGGTATTCTGAACTCACATATTTGAAAGTGCTTTCATACACGATAATGATGAAAAAGGAGTTTTGGTGAACCAAAATACTTGCCTAAGATCACACAATTTAATAAGGAAAGCCTAGATTGATCTAGGTTCTGGTATCACTTTATATAAATCAGTCACTAAACGGATACCTATTTGTCCTTCCTTTTTATGTTACTGCTTTTTTGTACCTCTTTGTACAGTTTTTAATAGTGTGAACCCAACCCAGAAGTATTAGAGTGCTTTCCCTGAGCACCAGTTGCATTTATACAAGGTCACATTCATTTTTATAGGCACGGGCAGATTGAGGGATTTTTTCCAGAATCGCAGGATGTTGAGCCGACGCTGAAAATCGAACCTGGTTACCCAGTCCAAAGTCTGCAACTCTAGCGTTACCTCAACATCCTTGGTAGAGAGAGGGTGGCAGGTAGACGCCACTTGAAAGCTTGGCTTGTTATGGGTTCGAGGTTCCAACAGAACCTCAAGCTGGAATATATGACGTAACAATGCAAACAATTACAACGCATGCCTTTACAATGCAACTACCATTACATCGGATGATTTTATAATGCATTTTTAAAACCTACCAATAAAACGCATTCCATTACAATGCATAATACTTTTAGGGCAACATTAGGGCAAGTGTTGGATAGTGTAGGGGTAAAAAGTACTATTCCCACTCCAGTGAGTGCAACAGTAGGGAAAATGTGGGGTAAAAATTATTATTCCCATCCATCCCAAATCCCATACCAACCCTAAAACTAAAAAATCTCCATTACTTACCTTATAATGTGTTGTAATGGCATGCGTTGTAATGGTATGCGTTGCTGTGACATGCATTGTAATGGCATGCATTGTAATGGCATGCGATGTAAAGGCAGTTGCGTTGTAACAGCTGTGTTGTAAAAGCAATGCGTTGTAATGGATGTTTCCCCTCACGCTGAGCCGGAGCCAGGCTTCAGGCTTGAGCCTGTCTTCAGCTGTCAGTGGCTTGTCCACCTCTACCTCTAAGCACTGCCATCAGACGAGAGAAGACCTCTGAGGGGGGCCTGGTTCAGCCTGAATCAAATGAAGCTGCCACTGTTTTTGGAATTTTTTGACACAAGTTGTTCTTTTTTATGTCTAGTGTCTATTATTGATTTTATGTAACAAAAGGACATTTGAGCAAAGGAATAGAAATGGTAAGAAATGAAAGTCCAATTGTACTTTTGTAGTTGCACTTACAATAATGGTTACTAATGAGAAACCGGAAAGAAGATTTACTAGATATTTATAATTTCATCTTTTGATACAACAAAGCTGACCACATAAGCGACACTGATATGCTGGGAGTAGCTCATATAGTTCCCACCTCCTAAGAGTCTATTTTCTGCATTCGTAATACAAATACAACTGCCATGTATCACACCTATTTTTGCAATCCAGGAATCAAAGGATAGGAAAAGGGGAGGAAGCAATGAGAGGGCACCCAGCTATCAAGACGGTACATTTAACTCTGCAATAGCGCATGTTCTGGATGTGCCTTAATACAGGTCCACAATATACAATGCTTCATAACACATACTGCTGATAGATAATAATCATACACTCAACCAATACCTTAACCTTAACACGGCGGGCAGGGGAGGGGGCGGAGCGGGGAGAGGGTGTGAAAGCAGCAGGGGCCTGGAGTGCGGCTGAGGGAACAGACGGCGATTCGAAATGCGGCACGGCAGGCAGGGGAGGGGGCGGAGCGGGGGTGTGGGAGGAGTGCGCCTGAGGGAAAAAAATGCAAGGCAGGCGGCTGGGGGCCAAGGAATGGAGTTAAACTGCTGAAGCTGCTCTGAGTAATTGCTGGTAATTGCATGAGGCTTTGGCCGCATTACCCGTTCTTATTTGGTTTTTTTACGGTGGGGAGGGTGTGCGGGGGCATACAGGGCCGCCCTGGCAGAAAAAAGTCTACTCTTTCCGCCCCTACTATGCCCATGCGCCCCATGCTCCCGTCCCACATCCATCCCACAGGTCCCCATACATTACCACCTGCAAAAAAGATGGTAAATGCATGTATTAAAACCACAGGGAACTGTTAATTCCGTGTGGTTTTAGAATCTGAATAATTGATCCCATGCTGTAATTCAATGGCATTTTACTCATAATTTACAGATTTACCGTAAGCCAACCGTAAACTCTAATGCAACTTTACCGTTTGCCCAGTATGTGCAACTTGTGAGCAGACCCTTAATGCTGTGTCTAGAGGCAGGTGTTTGGTGTATAAAACCCTAGTAAAGGTTTCAATGTAACATCATGGGAGTCATTTTTACAACCAAAAATAACTTTTTGGCGTGATTATGGCTGTGTTTCTTTGTTTGTTGTGGGAGTTTGCAGAGAAAATTCTCCTGTGCTAAAAATCTCACTTGTTTGTAGTAGAGGCCACTGATGAGTGGCAATAAATCTGGCGCACGGTTGTATTCAATATCTGGCTCTGATAGTGGAGTGTAAGTCATAGTCCTAGGAGCAGGGTCTGCAAGACGCCAATATGATGACGCCAAACCCCGCACATGCCACAGTGTTACACGTCAAGACAACGACTGAAAAAAACATGACTCCAGAATATGGACTTCCGAGCATATTCAATGGGTAGCCATTTGTAGCAGGACTAGGTGCAAGTAGAGTGCTGTTTATGTAAGGGGAGGGGGCGGAGCGGGGAGAGGGTGTGAAAGCAGCAGGGGCCTGGAGTGCGGCTGAGGGAACAGACGGTGATTCGAAATGCGACACGGCAGGCAGGGGAGGGGGCGGAGCAGGGGTGTGGGAGGAGTGCGCCTGAGGGAAAAAAAATGCAAGGCAGGCGGCTGGGGGCCAAGGAATGGAGTTAAACTGCTGAAGCTGCTCTGAGTGAGTAGTTGGATGATGAGGTAGTAGTTGTGTACAAACAAATCTCAACGGAAAATAGAAGGTCGAGCAACTATAGTGAGTGATCAAGTAAAGGATTTGATTCATGCAAATTTTCAAACCAGTGTTGTAGTACTTTTCATAGCTCAGACTGGAAAAAAACGGTTACCTTAAAGGTGTAGGAGTTATGGAATGAGAATCCATTTGCCAAGAATGTGTAGGGCTAGGGGCAAAGTTAGTGTTGTGTCAATTGAGGGTGAGGACACGTAGAACTCTAATGTACGGAGTAAAGAAGAGGTTAGGTGAAGCGAGGTAAAAGTCGTAGGCCTAAAGCAGAGTTTTTGATTAACAGTAAAGACGGAGGGAAGGCAGAGAAGGGGAGGGGGGAGGAGAAATGCGACACGGCGGGCAGGGGAGGGGGCGGAGCGGGGAGAGGGTGTGAAAGCAGCAGGGGCCTGGAGTGCGGCTGAGGGAACAGACGGCGATTCGAAATGCGACACGGCAGGCAGGGGAGGGGGCGGAGCGGGGGTGTGGGAGGAGTGCGCCTGAGGGAAAAAAAATGCAAGGCAGGCGGCTGGGGGCATGTGCACGCGCTTTTAAGCTCAATGCGCATGCACATTGAGCTTGAATTTCACGGGCACTGCAAGGAATCGCCACGATTCCTTGCAAGTTGGTTAAAGAGTGTTTAAGCCCCCATAGTCTCGCAAGCTCGATGCGCATGCGCATCGACAGGCGAGACCTAAAAAACCTACACGGGGCAAAATTTTAAGTCAAAGCTATGAATGCTTTTTCAAATGTAAGAATCATTACAGAAGGCAATTTCAAACCAGCATCAACAATGCTCCAAAGAATGTAAATGCAGGAGAAATCAACATAAACATAACTCTAAAGCAGGTAAATAGCCAGAACGAAAGTATAGTTCAGCAAGAGGACTAGCATAAGTCAATAAATGTCTAAGCATAAATCAATAGACAGACGAGCTTAGAGGCAGCACAATTAAAAGGGTGAGAAAAGCCTAAGAATAAATAAACAAGCATAAGGACATGGAGACTGCTCAGCTTGAAAGGCAAAAAGGTCTGGCACACATCCCAGAAGGGACACATTTTATAGGTTTTAAGAAGTGAAAACTACACTCTCCATATGGTGAAATGTGACATCATAGGGATGTATAATAAAGTAACTTACTCATAAGCCAACCGTTTTTTAAGAAAATATGATACATCATATAAGAAATTTTTTGTAATATCTACCTTCATGCATAAACTTATTAAGGCATACATTGAAGATGAAGAAAATAACACAACATGTGTGCAACAAATAAGAATGATAAACAGTACAACTGCTTGAGTAGACTTTAGTAAAGAGCCTTGGATTTGTTGCACATACATGAGCATTCTGCATATGGCTTCCTTCTCAAGGAACACAAATGAACACATTTCAACTCGACTAATAACAGTACCATGAAGTAAATTCTACGTCACCTATTTTCCGAAGTGCAAAGGCACAGAAGAGAAACATGCATGTAGGAAGCTCATTCATAAAATTTTAAGAGCATAATTCTTTCTGTCACTGCAAAATGAATGTCAAAGCAGGCTGACAAGGACACAGCCTCCTGGGTGGTCCTGTGCATAGGTCAGATACTCTTGGGTAGCCCTGCATGCAGACTGGACCCTTTCGGGTGACCTTGTGCTAAACCGAGCTCTCTAGGGTTTTTATATAGAAGGATGTCTTAGGGGCTTCTGTACATATGCAGGACACTCATGGCTGGTCCTGCACATAGGGGAGGTCCTCTGGTGAGTCTCTGTGCATGGAACCCTTTCAAAGGCCTGTGAACTGGGGCAGATATGGTGATTTGGGGTCCTGTAAGTAGAAGGGACCCACGTAGGTAGTCCTGTAAATTGTGGGGGGCACTCCTGGATGGTCCTATATGTCGGAGGGATCTTCTCAGGTGGTATTGGGGAGGAAGAGGCCCAGGGGTAGCCCTGGGAGTTGAAAGGGTGCTCCCAGGAGGCTCTCATACAGGAAGTAGATAGAGAAATCATATATAAGTGAAAATGTTAAAATGGCTTTTATGTCTGAAAAGACCAAAAGGCAAATATAGGTCTCGGAAATGGGGATTAACCAGAGAGCTGCCTGCAGGTTGAAGGTTCAGACCTCAGCACCTCTGACTCCACCTTTCATTCTTTCAAGGTTGGTAAAATGAGCAGCAAATGTAATTGGTCAGTAACGATTGTAAATAACAACATTTAACTTAGAGCACCTTGACGAAAGCACTGTTAGACTAACATATTAGTACAACGCCACTGCCCCAAGCCGCTACTGCTCTCCTCAGGGGATTGGAGGTGACAATGTGGAATAACCAGTAGTAAGAATGCTATATATCGGCTGCAACTTTTGATTCTTTACAAAGCTGTTTTGCATCAGCGTTCAGCTACCAGTAATAGAGTTGTCACAGTAATTACCACCAAATCTTAAGTACAGTGGGCCAGTATGAAAGACTGACGGCCCGCTAACTGCCTTACCGACAACACTTTAGCGAGGGGTTACACCACCTAGACATAAAGTGTTTTGTGGGGCTGATTAGGATGACTTATGGGAAGGAAAGGGTGAAACCTACAGCGCTAAAAGAGCAAGAATCATTTACGGTGATTCTGGGTGCTGTGGTATTCGTGTGTACGTCTGTCCTCTGGACTGCTTTTAGCTGTCTGTCTGTGAAAGGAAAGACCTCTTGTCCTGCTCAGATGAGGCTACAGTGGACTTATAGCCCGCCCATTGCTTATGATTGGTTGGCTTTAAAGTATCTCTCATTTGCTTGCTTCTCATTTGATGGCGCTGCTTCCTATTCTTGTGTTTGCCCCTCCCCTGGAGAAAAGCCTCTTTCCATTCTTTTGAGTGGCTGGATGTATCCTTCCACTGCTTACATTCAAGGAACTATTTTTTCTTTTGCTTTAACCACTCCATAAGAATAGTGTGGTTTTGTGCTCGCTGTGTGATGCTTCTCCTCTCATATTCTTGCCCACAGCACAATCCATGTTCCTTCCTGCTCTTACCACATGCCCTTTGCCTTGTGTGTTGCGGCTCCCATGCAATGCCCACCCCACCGGCCATACTTCATTGCCACTCCGGATTTTTGTTATTCTTTTTTTATTCTCTCTCCTGACCTAAAACTTGTCTGTTGCTCTGCACACTTCCTGTTGTTCCTTCCAACACCTTCTTCCAGCGTTCCTCCACTTTCCTTGCTGTCTTTCATAAAAGCGCTTTATTTTTATGTTTCTCAGGGGGTTTGGTAGTTGCCACTTGCTCCGCTGTGAGAAAAAACGTTTTCGCTCAGATACTTTTTTTTGTATTTACAGGTCCAAGTGGTGTCTGTGTTGTTACCTAACAGTAAATACAGTGGTCCTGTGGGTCAAAAGCCTCCGCATGTCTTCCCCCCAAGTCTGCCAATCACATTAGGGTGCAGTAGTATGCAAATCAATGAATCGAAGGGCCGCTGATCAAATTGAAATGCAGTGTTTTATTCAACATATCACGCTACAATACCAGCCGCGGCTCATGCAGGTAAGAGCGATAGAGCCAGGTTGGGGGGGGGGGGTCGACAAATGACGAGGAGGTAAAACAAGTTCTTTATTTAATTTTCCGAGGAGGTAAAACAAGTTCTTTATTTAATTTTCCCTCATCCTCGTCTGTCGAAATCCCTCTACCCCACGGCTCTTACCTCCACAAGCCGCGGCTATACAATATATGAAACAGTCTAGTGTAGATAGTGCAAAGTGCAGAGAGTGCTTGTTGCGTAAACATTATATATACATATAGATATGTACACAATCAATTTTGGGTGTTGGGAGGTCATAAACGGGACTCATTTATAGTCCCCTTTTAGAATCCTGGTTTGATTCAGGTCTTTGAAGGACAATTCTCTGGAAATGTCATTGGGTGGCAGATTATTGAAAGTAGCTGCGCTGGAGAACTATTGTTATAAGTGAGTTACTTATTCCTTTTGACGGTTGACAGATTTTTGACTGTAGCCATGCTGGAAAACCCTTGTTGCAGGTAAGAAACGAGTGCTTAATTTAAGCCAGTGGCTTCTGGTGCTTAGCACCGGCACTTAATTGTCAACACTAGCACTTATGACAGCCTGCCACATAATGGAGCTGTTTGTCTGATTTATAAATAAACACAACAGTTGTTCACTAATTCAATGTCCATTAAAAACTACCAATACCTGCCACCAAAGGTATTTTTATAGCTTTGGGGGCCTGTAAAACTCTGAACTGTCACACTTGTAGGAGCGTGATGGTTAGATGTTGTGTTGATAATGTCATCAGCACCGCTGGCAGGGACAATGGGTAGTGCCAGCTGCAGTGGCCTCCTGGCAAAGGCCCTGGCCTTATTTTTTTTTTAGAAACATTTTCTTGTTGACGGATGGCAGATATTTGACCATAGCTGTGAGAAACTGGGTTCTTGTTGCAGTGCCCCCCCCCCACACAATTTTTGCCCGGCTTTTGTTTCAACTTTGCTGACCAGGTTCCCAGTACCAGCGATCTTTCCCTAAAACTGTACCACAATTGGCACAATTTCAGCAGCCCCTATAAGACCCTAGCAATTGGCACCCGGGTACCTAGGGCATTGGGACAGAAGGGGGTAAACTAGGGCTGCACCATCACTTGTACCACCCCAGGGTCCCCTCACCACGACCATGCAAACTGCCATTGCAGGCTGCATGTCTTGGTGATTCGAAAACTGAAGAATCCGCATGGCACACAGCCCTGTGTGTCATGCCCGCAGACACTGCATGAGGTATGCGTAGGTCGCCCCTACTGCGGGCCTCACAGCCCTAAGGCAGTGTGCATTATATCCCATGTGTGGACATGGCTGCATGAACAGATACGACCCTACAATATCTTAGTGCATTCGTGGATATTGTAAGTGCACAGGGAAGCCATAGACCGTATACGGGCTGGATGCTTGTCATCACGAGTTTCCTAGCTCCATGATGCTTCACTGAACCCTAAGATGCTTGGTGTCAAACATCTTGTCTTAATAAATCCTCACTGAAGCCAGTGTTAGATTAATAAATACACACAGGGGTCACCTTAGAGGTTCCCCTGAAAACCTACCAAACACTGATGTGGTCTCTGACTAGTCCCAGCCAGACTGCCACCACCAGACATGTTTCTGAGCTCATGGGGTGAGAGCCTGCACGCTCAGAGGCCAGGAACAAAGCCTGCTTTGAGCAAGGAGCTTCACCCCTCCCCAGGCCAGGAACCTTCAAAGGCGATGCCACCTTTGAAATGCAACCCAGGCAGCTCCAGCTAGTAGAGGATGCCAACCCCCTGTCCTTCTCCACGTTAGGCAGGAGGACAGACGGGAACATGTGTTCAGTTAGGAGGTGTGCCCACATTCATCCAGCACCACCCCTAAGGTGGGGCAGGTGAAGTGGGCATGTTTTATCCAATTCCTCCGTCTTAAGATGGCAGGAATTAACCGATCAGGACTAGGGTAGTGCCCCTTCCCACAGGAAGTGGTCACTAAGAGTTTGTAGCAACCCAAAAGGTAGGTAGCTCATTGGCTACTACCTATCACCCCCTTTAACGCCCCTAAATGTAGTATTAGGTGGCTTTCCTGGACACTGAACTTCAGATTCGACAGACACAAAGAAGATTCGGACAAAGAAGAGCTGCTTACCTGAGAACAGAAGACCTGCTGCAGAATTTTGACACAAAACCCTTCCTGATTTTTCATCCAACTCGACAATCTGGGAGTGCTGGCTCGTCCTGCTGCTGTGAGGACTAAGCATGGGCGGAAAATCCATTACGCTCGCGGATTTTGCGGATTTTCGGTAAATTCGCAATCCGCGAACGCTCGCGAATTTACTGAAAATCCGCAAATTCGCACGCAGCGGATTTTTTTTTCTTTGGGGTGTAAGTTCGCAATTGCGAACATGTAGGTGCGGCGGGCAGCAACAATCTCGCACTCGCGAAATTACAAAAATTGCAATTCTGCACAAGAAATCTACTAGCAAGCAGCATAGACCTTCTGAAAATGATGATTTTTATCAGAATAAATCCTCAGGTTGACATTTGCCTGCACTTTTTTGGATTTGAGGCCTTTTGATTTTCTTTGGATAACTTTTGGATTAGAAATCAACTTTCTCATATAAGCTTGGTGGGGCATTACAGTTGCTGTAATGCTGTTCTGCAGAAAAACGAGTTTTGCAAAAGTGAAAGCAGGTTCAAAAGTTCAAACTCATCATTAGTAACCGTTCCCTGTAGTGCTTCCTGACAAGGGCCCCTCCAGAGTTCAGTTGCTAGTTGCAACAATTGTATGACCCTGCTCTGACCCTCACAGCAGGCTCATAGAATAGCTACAAGTAGGCCACAAAGGTCCTGGAAAAAAAAATTGCACTGCAACAGAAAGCAAATTACAGATAAGGAAGCAGGTGCCAGACTGGAATTTTAAAACAGTGACACATTAATAAATCAACCCCAAATTAATTCATGTCAGTTGAAGCAAGCAGGTGTGCTTGCTTTTTCCCCCCATATTCTACAGTGATGATGAACCAGAGGGTGGCATTGATGTACCAGAGGGTGGCATGGGTGAAACAGAGGGTGGCAGGGGTGAAACAGAGGGTGCTGGGAACCTATGATGATGAACCAGACGTAGAAACAACATAATCGTGACCGTTGCGAGCCGACATGTAAGTTCGCAATTGCGAACTGTTACAAAACCCTCACGAACTGTCAGAAATCCTTGCGAACTGGCAGAAATCCTTGCGAACACAAAAAAAAACACAAATTCGCGAGAATTCGTGGATTTTGCGGATTGCGAGTTCGCAAATTCGCAAAATTTGCGAACGCCAGATTCGCAAAATTCGCCCATGCTTAGTGAGGACTCCAAGAACCGTAGAGCGCCACCAGTCCTTGTCTAATCACCAGAGAACTCCCTTGGGGTAGAGGAACTACGCCCCTGCAGTACCCCGAGTCCGGTTTACCAACTTGCTGCTCCCCGGAAACTCCGACGCAGCATCCAAGCACAAAGCGGTACATCTACTTGGGAGGGTCAGATCTGTCTTCCCACTGAGTTTGAAGACACCACGACCCCTTGCAACCTACAATGACATGAAGAGTCCACTCTGGACTCCAACTGCCCAGAAAGCAAGCACCCATGTCGAGACCCCTGAGACCCACTTCTTAAGTGGCCCAGCTGTCCCGCAATCGCCTCAACAACCTGTATATCTTGACCTATCTGCTCTGCACCCAGCCCTCCCGGCCTGGGTACCAACAACTCAGCTGTTCTCCTGTGGTCCTGAAACCCTTACGACCTGCTCCCTTGAGTAGGATTGCCCTAACTTACCTTTAAGTCCCCTTATGCGGTGTGTTTTCAGGTGGCCCCCTTCTTCATAGCACACCAGCTTCCAACAACCTCAGCCCCGTGCTCCTGCCTGAATTGAGGACGCTCCCGAGAATCCACTGGTGGGACATTTGACCTGGCCTTGCTATTTACCTAAATCCAGTAGGAGAACCTCAAAATCTAACTGTATGATTTTATTTGCATTTTTCTATTTTCTCCCATTGACTTCAATAGTGCATAATTGCGTACAAAAGTGATTTCTTTTCCCAAACTTGAAAAATTAATATCTTGAAAAGTACTTACTGCAGAACAAAGTTCTAGGTCTGAAAAATTATACGAAATGTAGTTATTTTTGCAAATTGGTCTCGTATTTATTCTTGAGTGTGTGTCTCATTCCTTGCCTCTGTCAGTATTACAAATGCTTAGCACTACCCTATGATAAGCCTTATTCCTAGCGCTACATAGACAGCCAGCTTCCTACAGTAGCCGTGCTAGACAAACATTGTTACAGGTAAGTAATGTATTTCTATTGACGGATGACAGAATATTGACAGTAGGACAGTAGCCCTGCTGGGGAACCATTGTTACAGGTAAGTAATGTATTCCTGTTGACGTATGACAGATTACTGACAGTAGCCCTGCTGGGGAACCATTGTTATAGGTAAGTAATGTATTCCTGTTGACGGATGACAGATTACTGAAGGTAGCCGCGCTGGAGAACCATTGTTACAAGTAAGTAACTTATTCCTGTTGACGTATGACAGATTACTGAAGGTAGCCGCGCTGGGGAACCATTGTTACAGGTAAGTAGCTTATTCCTGTTGACGTATGACAGATTACTGACAGTAGCCCTGCTGGGGAACCATCGTTACAGGTAAGTAACTTATTCCTGTTGACGTATGACAGATTACTGACAGTAGCCCTGCTGGGGACCCATTGTTACAGGTAAGTAGCTTATTCCTGTTGACCAATGACAGATTACTGACAGTAGCCCTGCTGGGGAAACATTGTTACAGGTAAGTAACTTATTCCTGTTGACGTATGACAGATTACTGACAGTAGCCCTGCTGGGGAACCATTGTTACAGGTAAGTAACTTATTCCTGTTGACGTATGACAGATTACTGACAGTAGCCCTGCTGGGGAACCATTGTTACAGGTAAGTAACTTATTCCTGTTGACGTATGACAGATTACTGACAGTAGCCCTGCTGGGGAACCATTGTTACAGGTAAGTAACTTATTCCTGTTGACGTATGACAGATTACTGACAGTAGCCCTGCTGGGGAACCATTGTTACAGGTAAGTAACTTATTCCTGTTGACGTATGACAGATTACTGACAGTAGCCCTGCTGGGGAACCATTGTTACAGGTAAATAACGTATTCCTGTTGACGTATGACAGATTACTGACAGTAGCCCTGCTGGGGAACCATTGTTACAGGTAAGCAATTTATTCCTGTTGACGTATGACAGATTACTGACAGTAGCCCTGCTGGGGAACCATTATTACAGGTAAGTAACTTATTCCTGTTGACGTATGACAGATTACTGACAGTAGCCCTGCTGGAGAACCATTATTACAGGTAAATAACTTATTCCTGTTGCTGTATGACAGATTACTGACAGTAGCCCTGCTGGGGAACCATTGTTACTGGTAAGTAACTTATTCCTGTTGACGTATGACAGATTACTGACAGTAGCCCTGCTGGGGAACCATTGTTACAGGTAAGTAACTTATTCCTGTTGACGTATGACAGATTACTGACAGTAGCCCTGCTGGGGAACCATTGTTACAGGTAAGTAACGTATTCCTGTTGATGGATGACAGATTACTGAAAGTAGCCCTGCTGAGGAACCATCGTTACAGGTAAGTAACTTATTCCTGTTGACGTATGACAGATTACTGAAGTAACCGCGCTGGAGAACCATTGTTACAGGTAAGTAACTTATTCCTGTTGACATATGACAGATTACTGACAGTAGCCCTGCTGGGGAGCCATTGTTACAGGTAAGTAACTTATTCCTGTTGATGTATGACAGATTACTGAAGGTAGCCGCGCTGGGGAACCATTGTTACAGGTAAGTAATTTATTCCTGTTGACGTATGACAGATTACTGAAGGTAGCCGCGCTGGGGAACCATTGTTACAGGTAAGTAATGTATTTCTGTTGACGGATGACAGATTACTGACAGTAGCCCTGCTGGGGAACCATCGTTACAGGTAAGTAATGTATTTCTGTTGACGGATGACAGATTACTGACAGTAGCCCTGCCTGGGAACCATTGTTACAGGTAAGTAATGTATTCCTGTTGACGGATGACAGATTACTGACAGTAGCCCTGCTGGGGAACCATCGTTACAGGTAAGTAACTTATTCCTGTTGACGTATGACAGATTACTGACAGTAGCCTTGCTGGGGAACCATCGTTACAGGTAAGTAACTTATTCCTGTTGACGTATGACAGATTACTGACAGTAGCCGCGCTGGAGAACCATTGTTACAGGTAAGTAACTTATTCCTGTTGACGTATGATAGATTACTGACAGTAGCCCTGCTGGGCAACCATTGTTACAGGTAAGTAACTTATTCCTGTTGACGTATGACAGATTACTGACAGTAGCCCTGCTGGGGAACCATTGTTACAGGTAAGTAACTTATTCCTGTTGACGTATGACAGATTACTGACAGTAGCCCTGCTGGGCAACCATTGTTACAGGTAAGTAACTTATTCCTGTTGACGTATGACAGATTACTGACAGTAGCCCTGCTGGGGAACTATCGTTACAGGTAAGTAACTTATTCCTGTTGACGTATGACAGATTACTGACAGTAGCCCTGCTGGGGAACCATTGTTACAGGTAAGTAACTTATTCCTGTTGACGTATGACAGATTACTGACAGTAGCCTTGCTGGGGAACCATCGTTACAGGTAAGTAACTTATTCCTGTTGACGTATGACAGATTACTGACAGTAGCCACGCTGGAGAACCATTGTTACAGGTAAGTAACTTATTCCTGTTGACGTATGATAGATTACTGACAGTAGCCCTGCTGGGGAACCATTGTTAGAGGTAAGTAACTTATTCCTGTTGACGGATGACAGATCACTGACAGTAGCCCTGCTGGAGAACCATTGTTACAGGTAAGTAATTTATTCCTGTTGACGAATGACAGATTACTGACAGTAGCCCTGCTGGAGAACAATCGTTACAGGTAAGTAACTTATTCCTGTTGACGTATGACAGAATACTTACAGTAGCCCTGCTGGGGAACCATTGTTACAGGTCAGTAACTTATTCCTGTTGACGTATGACAGATTACTGACAGTAGCCCTGCTGGAGAACAATCGTTACAGGTAAGTAACTTATTCCTGTTGAGGTATGACAGAATACTTACAGTAGCCCTGCTGGGGAACCATTGTTACAGGTAAGTAACTTATTCCTGTTGACGGATGACAGATTACTGACAGTAGCCCTGCTGGGGAACCATTGTTACAGGTAAGTAACTTATTCCTGTTGACGTATGACAGATTACTGACAGTAGCCCTGCTGGGGAACCATCGTTACAGGTAAGTAATTTATTCCTGTTGACGTATGACAGATTACTGGCAGTAGCTGTGCTGGAGAACCATTGTTACAGGTAAGTAACTTATTCCTGTTGACGTATGACAGATTACTGACAGTAGCCCTGCTGGAGAACCATTGTTACAGGTAAGTAACTTATTCCTGTTGACGGATGACAGATTATTGACAGTAGCCCTGCTGGGGAACCATTGTTACAGGTAAGTAACTTATTCCTGTTGACGTATGACAGATTACTGACAGTAGCCCTGCTGGGGAACCATTGTTACAGGTAAGTAACTTATTCCTGTTGACGTATGACAGATTACTGACAGTAGCCCTGCTGGGCAACCATTGTTACAGGTAAGTAACTTATTCCTGTTGACGTATGACAGATTACTGACAGTAGCCCTGCTGGAGAACCATTGTTACAGGTAAGTAACTTATTCCTGTTGACGTATGACAGATTACTGACAGTAGCCCTGCTGGGCAACCATTGTTACAGGTAAGTAACTTATTCCTGTTGACGTATGACAGATTACTGACAGTAGCCCTGCTGGGGAACTATCGTTACAGGTAAGTAACTTATTCCTGTTGACGTATGACAGATTACTGACAGTAGCCCTGCTGGGGAACCATTGTTACAGGTAAGTAACTTATTCCTGTTGACGTATGACAGATTATTGACAGTAGCCCTGCTGGGGAACCATTGTTACAGGTAAGTAACTTATTCCTGTTGACGTATGACAGATTACTGACAGTAGCCCTGCTGGGGAACCATTGTTACAGGTAAGTAACTTATTCCTGTTGACGTATGACAGATTACTGACAGTAGCCCTGCTGGGCAACCATTGTTACAGGTAAGTAACTTATTCCTGTTGACGTATGACAGATTACTGACAGTAGCCCTGCTGGAGAACCATTGTTACAGGTAAGTAACTTATTCCTGTTGACGTATGACAGATTACTGACAGTAGCCCTGCTGGGCAACCATTGTTACAGGTAAGTAACTTATTCCTGTTGACGTATGACAGATTACTGACAGTAGCCCTGCTGGGGAACTATCGTTACAGGTAAGTAACTTATTCCTGTTGACGTATGACAGATTACTGACAGTAGCCCTGCTGGGGAACCATTGTTACAGGTAAGTAACTTATTCCTGTTGACGTATGACAGATTACTGACAGTAGCCCTGCTGGAGAACCATTGTTACAGGTAAGTAACTTATTCCTGTTGACGTTTGACAGATTACTGACAGTAGCCCTGCTGGGGAACCATTGTTACAGGTAAGTAACTTATTCCTGTTGACGTTTGACAGATTACTGACAGTAGCCCTGCTGGGGAACCATTGTTACAGGTAAGTAACTTATTCCTGTTGACGTATGACAGATTACTGAAGGTAGCCGCGCTGGGGAACCATTGTTACAGGTAAGTAACTTATTCCTGTTGACGTATGACAGATTACTGACAGTAGCCCTACTGGGGAACCATCGTTACCGGTAAGTAACTTATTCTTATCAGTGAGTGGCAGCTGCCCTTGGTGGCCATTCTTGCGGAAATGACGCAGCTGGGCATGGGTATTGATGTTCCGTCTCGCCGTGCCCTTACATTTATGGCCGGACGTCACCTGCGCGCGAGCCCGCCCCTTTCCTCCCTTCATGAACGTGCTGTGTTTGTTTCTATATTTACCTGTGATGCGTGGAAAGCTCAGGAAAGGGAGTGAAGGGCAGAAATCTGCGCTCCGTGACTGCACCAGCCACGGAGACCTGGTCCAAAGTGCCCGGGCAGCCCTGGCCCAGGCCTGGCAGCCAGGGCACCCTCCTGGGCAAACACCGTGCTGACGTCAGAGCCCAGCAGGGAGCAGGTGGCGGCCGGGCCCCTGCGTCAGGCTTCCTCCTGCTCCCGGATGGAGCCCGGTGGCACTTCCGCCTAGACGTGGCACACTGTGTGCTTGGCACCTCCAGGAGGAAGATGCTGTCCATTCATGCCAACGGGAAGGGGGGGCAGGGGGGGCAAACTCCAGCCTGGGCACCTCTCACAACACAAAGGACACGTTTTCTTCTGCAAACCTCCTCAAGTGCACGTTTTGTTGTGCAAAGGATCTCATTGGAAGGTGCATGTGTGGCAGCCGGAAAGACATGTGCCTCGCCCACTGAGCTGGTGCTGGGAGCCAGCATCGCCGCCGTGTCCTCCGGTGCTCTGAAGGCATCGAGGCCAGCAGGGGAGGGGAGATGATTATGGGTGCCAATTCAATCCCAGGCCTCCCTCTCTGTTAGCGTCACCCCTAGAGGTGAATGTGTGCCAATTCAATCCCAGGCCTCCCTCTCTGTTAGCGTCACCCCTAGAGGTGAATGTGTGCCCATTCAATCCCAGGCCTCCCTCTCTGTTAGCGTCACCCCTAGAGGTGAATGTGTGCCCATTCAATCCTAGGCCTCTCTAATAGCGTGACTCGGTGTGGCGAAGGGGGCTTGTATGCTATTCCATCCCAGGCCTCCCTCTCTGTTAGCATGACACCCAGGGGCGAAGGCGACCTGTGTGCCCATCCCATCCTAGGGCTACCTACTATTGTAACTCTAGTGGTGTAGGGGGCCTGTTTGCACACAGCACCCCCTAGGGCGAAAAGAACGTGTTTGCCCATTCAAATCTAGGCCTCCCTCTCTGTGAGCGTCGGCACGGGGGTGAAAGGGACGTGCATGTCTATAATACCCCCTCTACCCCACTGACCCCCACAGGTGGAGGCTCGTGTGCTCATCCAATCTTAGGCCTCCCGCTGAGGAATGGTGAATTCTAGGGGTCTGAGAGGCCCATTCCACTCCTACAGATGAAGGTGACCTGTATGCCTCATACATCTTAGGGCTGCATATGGGCAATGGGACGTGTTTGCGAATACTCCAGGGAGGGAGGACAGCTCTCTGCAAGGGGTTACTTGTAGGATTAGGGAAGAGCTACGACCTCGAGGCATGCCAGGGCCTCTCTCTGCAGCGTATCCATTGAGGGGTGAGAGGGAAGCTCGCTCAACGCCTCACTCAGGGTGAAATGGGGGGTCTGTAAGCCAGTCCAATACTTTAGAGGCCATCCTTAGAGGAGCGATGGAGCTCAGAGACTCTGCCCCTTCCTTCTCGGGCCTCTCTGCTGCAGGCGCGTTAAAATTATGTGCTAATTACCTACATCCACCAAGATACACCTTCCAGGCCACAAGATGAATCCCTGCCAAACTGACTCCTCCTTTTACCCTTCCTAGAAGATAACATGTGTGATAACACCTTTAGCGGAGCTTCGAGACTTTGCTAACTGAGTTTAGTTATAATCTTTATTAAATGTCCTACTCTGTGTTTTAAAACCCAGTCCTTCCCCGTTACCTCTTTCTCAACAGATCACCGCTAAGGTTGAGAGGGAAGTCCCCTTTCATGACCATTCACTATTTGGCTTCTCTGTACACAGATCACTTTAGGGGGAAGGCGGAGATCAGACTCTGCGCCCATTCAGTCCTTGGCCTCTTTGTCAGTATATCAGCACTAGGGACGAGTGGAAAGTCTGTCTCTCTTTGACTCATCCAAAGTGTGACTCTTCGAACGAGTGGAAATCACGCTTCACCAGAAGCAACTTTCTAGCGCCGAGGGATGACCGTGCAGCAGCGCTAGACGTTTTGAGCGCTTGAATGTTTGCAGAACTGCCTGAAAACACACATCTGCAGCCAGCAAGTGTTCACATCTGCCAGGGAGAGCTCTCTTTTCACGTTACTCGAACAGGTGACACCAAGGCTCTGATTGTGAGTTGCAGGGGACTGGCGGCGCGCAAACTCGGCATACCACATGGACATTACCATGCGGTGACACCCTGCCAGCACCACGCAGGCACGAGCTAATCCCCTCGGAATGGGGCTGACTGTCCTGACCTGGATTTACTGGGCAGGCTTCCATGTGGTATTTGGTGTTCCTTCGGGACCGAGTGTGCTGGGCGGGCGGCAGGAACAGGGTGGCGGCGGAGAGAGGGGGGTTGGAAGGGTGCAGGAGGGAACGGGAAAAGTGTCCTGTTTTGGGGGAAGCATTCAGTGCTGCTCCGCAATAGCAGAGGGGGGAGAGAGGATGTGCCATAACGACCAGAGCTGCCTACTTTAGAACAGGGTAACTAGATTGGAGTCTCGGCGTCGCCTCAACATCCTGTGAGTCTAGACAAATCACTTCATCTCCCTGTGCCTACCGAAGACGAACGTGTCCATGTAAAGCGCTGCAATACCTTCGGGTCAAGTTCGCGCTATATTAAACTGCAAACGTTGAAAAGGGAGGGGTGAGGACAGAGGCGTGGCTCTGTTTCTGCAACCCAAGCCTCAAGCGATTTTACTTGCCAGTTTGTAAAATGGGGTCACGTGTTCCCGCATCTGGGAATGCCACGTGCCAGAATGGGGTGCCAATGCGACCAGGCGGAGGGAGCGGAATTCCTTAGGGTAGCTTTAGCGCCCAGAAGCCTGCTGAGCTACCATCTGGACTTCAAGCTGAGGCCGCTCTGGGAATTCCGTCAGCCTATCGAGTCAACTTCTCAGACATCGTAAAACGATTTCCAAATTTGTTTGCAAAATCGCTGCAAAGTTGAGAAAGAGATAAGGGTGAACGTCGAGGGCGTAGTTGCGCAGCAGGTTTGAGGAGCGCCCTGACGCCATCCGATAGCCCATAGGAGACGGAAGCGGAAATCAAGCACTTGTAGCAAGAGGTCATCAAAGTTTGAATGGGGCTCAACCCTAGGGGCCCAATTCACAGAACTAACTTAAGACAAAACCCTAAACTTACTACCATTTTGGTATTCACAGAAGTTAGGACTCCTAACTTTACTACTCCTAAACTGAGAAAAATCCTAACTGTAGGACTTTTGGTATTCACCACTAAGGGTGGGCGTAGTATGCGTAGTGGGGCTACGTGAAGCTACGCAAAGTGGGCATGAAACTACGCCCACCCACGCACTTCGCGTAGCTCCACTACGCGCCTCCCGCCCTTTCCTACATACCTATTTTTAGTAAATAATAACAGAAAAGTAAACGAAAGGCACTTACCTGGTCCACGGCGTCCCGGGGCTCCCTCTTCTCTTTCGCGCTACAGTCTTCGATCCCAATGCGCGTGCGCGGCCGCCCGCGCATGCGCATTGGGATTGAAGACGGCGGCGCGAAAGGGAAGGGGGAGCCCCGGGACGCCGCGAACCAGGTAAGTGCCTTTCATTTACTTTTCTGTTATTATTTACTAAAATTAGGTATGTAGGAGAGGGCGGGAGGGAGGCGGGTGGCGGGCAACTTCTCTCCGTCCACGGAGCGTGCGTAGTGTTGCCTACTACGCCTTCTTTGCAAAATGCAAAGTAGGCAACACTACGTACACTCCGTGGGCGGAGCGTAGTCTTGCGCCCAGTGTTAGTATTCACAGAAGACATTTAGGAGTCCTAAAGTTAGGACTCCTAACTTCTGTGAATACCGAAATGAGTAAGTGCCTTCTGTGAATACCGAAATGAGTAAGTGCCTTCTGTGAATACCGAAATGAGTAAGTGCCTTCTGTGAATACCAAAATGGTAGTAAATTTAGCATTTTGTCTTAAGATAGTTCTGTGAATCGGGCCCTAGGTCTCCCCGACTGTCCCAGCACATGAAATACAGTCGAGAGGTCGGATTCTTATATGTTTGGACTAATGACCAGTGCTTGAAAAGGATCTATTGGCAAAAACGAACCCAATATTTTTAATTTTACACTAACACATCCTAAAATTCTTGTTGCCTCTCCTCCAAATTCACCCCCCCCCCCCATTACACTCATCATAGTTCCCATACGTTTTCAATGCACTTCACCTTCTATATATGCAAGCCCCATTTTCTGTTCGGGTAGGACAAGAAGGTTTGTTGTGTAACATGGCTGCTCCTGTCATTCACGTGGGTTTGTTTCGATACAAGTGACTCAGAGTGGGTGCGTCAGCGTAAACCAGGATGTCCCAGGAAGAAGCACGCCAAGTGACTCAACGCGTCCCCATTTCCCTAAACTACAGCCATAACAAGGTGATAGTTAATAGGACCAGGACAACACCTTTGGTAGAAATTTGTGGAACCCTTTCTGGAGCCGGTCTCACCTTCAGCGTTAGCCAATAAAACCAGGACGACACCTTGGTGGAAGATTGTGCCACCTTTTCTGGAGCTGGTCTCACCTTCAGGCATATCCTATAAGACCAGTACAATGCCTTGCTGGAAGTTTGGAGTAACCTTTCTGGAGCCCGTCTCACTTTCATCAATATATAATAAGATCAGGACGACGCCTTGGTGGAAGTTTGTGGAGCGTTTCTGGATCCGGTTTCGCCTTTAGTGATATCCAATAAGATCAGGATGACACCTTGGTGGAAGTTTGCGGCGCACTTTCTGGAGCCGGTCTCGCCTTCAGCATTAGCCAATAACACCAGGATGACATCTTGGTGGAAGGGTGTGGTGCATGTCTGGAGCAATTTTACCGTGAGCGATATTCAGAAAGACCAGGACAACACCTTACTGAAAGTTTGTGGTGCATTTCTGGAGCCAATCTTTGCCTTCATGATATCCAATAAGACCAGGACGAAACTTTGGTGCATGTTTATGGTGCCTTTTCTAGAGCCATTCTCACCTTGAGCGACATTGAATAAGGCCAGGACACCTTGGTGGAAGTGTGTTGCGCCCTTTCTGGAGCCAATCTCACCTTAACCATATCCAAAAATACCTTTCCGGAGCCCGTCTCACCTTTAGCCATTTCCAATTAGACAAGAATGAAGCCTTGGTGGAAGTTTGAGGCACCCTTTCTGGAGCCAATCTCACCTTCGGTGATATCCAATAAGACCAGGACAACTCCTTGGTGGAAGTTTGTGATACACTTTCTGGAGCAAATTTCACCATCAGTGATATCCAATAAGATGAGGATAACTTCTTTGCGGAAGTTTGTTGTACCTGTTCTGGAACCTGTCTCACCTTTAGCGATATGCAATAAGATCAGGACGACACCTTGGGGGAAGTTTGTGGAACCCTTTCTGGAGCCATTCTCACCTTCAGTGATATTCAATAACAGGACAACACCTTAATGGAAGTTTGTGGTTTCCTTTCTGGAGCCAATCTCACCTTAGGCTATATCCAATAAGACCACAGTGACACCTTGGTGGAAGTTTGCCGTACCCTTTTCTGGAGATGATTTTACCTTCGGCTTAATTCAATAAGACCAGATCGATGCATTTGTAGAAGTCCGTGGTGCCCAGCCAAGAACGATGTGGCTTGTATCAGCTGGCCCTGAGGTTTAATAAATATGTAAATTCTTGTGAAAGTTTGAAACTGAGGCAAGACATGGAGTCCTTATGCTGGCATCAGCATCCAGGTGTATCCTGCTTTCCGGATCGGTAAGAGCAGAGCAGCGCACTCACGCGCAATAGCCCCCTCCAAGAACTCTACCATCCGAAAGGAGCGTGTTAAACAAATGCGCGAGGTACTATAAGACCTCCAATACAGAGAAACAGGTCTATTAACCTTTTTCTTTCACTTTTTGAGCACTTTATCTATACTCCCTCACGTTATTTCACTAACGGTCCTGATGAATGCCCATAAGTCCTAACCCCAGGCAATTGGGGCAGAAACGTGTCGACCAATTTTTAACCACCCCTCACTACCCTTGATTTTTCGATACTCTCAGTTGCACCTAATACTCATAATCCAGTTCATAAGATGCACTATCATAGAGTTTACCAGACCCAAAACCAGGCAAAATAAAAATTCAGAGTTCCTGGCTTTTGTGGTTTTTTTTAAAATACCCCTTCCTCACTGGCTCACTTCTGCATCAACCTTGGGTAAGAACCTCCTGGTGGAGGCTGCATAACCTGATCGACCTGATGATTATGCACACATGTGATCCATAAGCGGAGAATCAAGATATACCGCTAAGTTACCACCATACCCATCACGTGCATGAGGGTCTTTTAATTGGGACACACCCACGTTCTTCCTGCATACCTAAAGTTGAGCAGGAGAAGTGATCCTTTCTCCTTTGATTAGTATGTGAAGCACTATTGCCATGCCAGTATTCACACTTATGCCCGGTGTGTGAAGCACTATTGCCATGCCAGTATTCACACTTATGAGAAAAACAAGGGGAGCCAGGCCCTAAGGGACAGGTGGGGAGGCTGGGCCTTATCTTTGAACAAACACACCAAAAAATTGCCTCGCCACCTACATTTCAATCCGCACTTGAGGAAAGTTGAACATGCTAACTTTCGTAATCAACTGGATATTTTTATTTATATCAAAACATTTTTTTCAATTTAATCTAAGTTTGTCAAAAACAATGAGTAGAAGACATACAAAAACATTTCTCTACATTAAATATTTACACCAAAATTGTTGTGCTTTTCTCTACGCAAATGTATTACAAACTGAGCAAAATAATCAAACGCAAAACAAGGAATCAATCTGAAACAAACAGAACAATTTAAACATATGCAACATGAAACGATACATTTTTCTGTGAATGTGAAGAATGAATAAAGCACAAAAAGGTTTGAAAAAAGGAAAGGGAAAATTAGAAAAGGAGCAAAATAAATTTGTGAATCTTTTTGCAACCAGCAGGTGCTGGTATGAAGGAATGGATCGCAGTTAATCCTTTCTAACTGGCCAGTGCATGGTTAGGCACTATACGTGAAGCACTATTGCGGTCACACTTTGCCCATGTGCACGTGTATGCCCTATGCGTGGAGCACTATTACCGAACCCTTGTGCAGTTAGGCACTATGCCTGAAGCACTACTGCCGGTACAAAAGGGGGTGGTAATGGACGGAGCATCTGAACCAATCAAACACTCACACCCAGTCAAAGGATCTGGGTTTAATCCATCACCGTTCTTTAGCCCAGTCTGCCACCCCAGTTCAGACATGGCTATATGCAAATCAGTCTGACCCTGTGCCTCATGGGAACAGTCCAGCTCGAACTGCCAAGCCATGCTTCCCTGGACCGGAAACAAGCTTCCGAGGACCGGTTTCTGGCAGTCCAGCCGTCTTCAGCCCGGCTTGCTTGAATCCAGTGGCATAGTGAGCAAGGGACTCATGTCTGAGCATACCCTGCCACACTTATGGCAGCCAAAAGCGGTACAAAAGGGGGTGGTGATGGACGGAGCATCTGAACCAATCAAACACTCACACCCAGTCAACAGATCTGGGTTTAATCCATCACCGTTCTTTAGCCCACTCTGCCACCCCAGTTCAGACATGGCCATATGCAAATCTGATAGCCAGAAACCGGTCCTTGGATGCTTGATTCCGGTCTAGGAAAGATATGACTTGGTAGTTCGGGCTGGACTGTTCCCATGAGGCACAGGGTCAAGGCTGATTTGCATATAGCCATTGTCTGACCTAGGGTGGTGTGGAGTGCAAAAAAAATGATGGATTTAGGCCCAGATCTTTGTACTGGGGTGAATGTAAGACATTGTTCTGCATTCTGTCCATCAACAGTGTTTTTTGCAATGAAGTACTACTGCAGTCATGCCGTGCCCACGTGCACAGTTAGGCCCTATGCATGAAGCACTATTTCAGCGCCCATGTGCGGGTTTAGGTGCTGTGTGTTAATCCCTGGCCTTTACTGCTCCCTCGTGCACAGTTCGGCCCTATGCCTGAAGCACTATTGCCGTCATGCCGTGCCCTCGTGCACTGTTGGGCACTATGCGTGAAGCACTAGTGCCGTAATGCGTGCTTGGGGGCATATAGGCACTATTCATGAAGCACTACTGCCGTCATGGGTGCCCACGTGCAAGGTTGGGCACTATGCGGGAAGCACTAGTGCCGTAATGCGTGCTTGGGGGCATATAGGCACTATTCATGAAGCACTACTGCCGTCATGGGTGCCCACGTGCAAGGTTGGGCACTATGCGGGAAGCACTAGTGCCATGGAGCACATCCCGCTCCCCCCGGAGCCCAGCAGCCGTGCTCCCGCTCTCACGCCACGGGAGGTGCTGTGCTCGGATGTGGCGCAGGCAGCGCGCCCGGTCACGTAGGCAGGCCCGTGCGCTCTCTGCCTTCTGGAGGGCACGTGCCTCGCGCCCATGCCAGGCCGGCTGGCTGGCACAGGGTACATATTGTACTTACGGGTATTTATAGAGTGTGAACTTAGCTGCTGAGCGCTGGAGAGATGCTGGGGGCCCCCGAGGTACCCTGAGCAGGGGGTGGGCGGACCGGTCGGTATGAGGTGGACTGGTGGAGGGCACGGAGGAGGGGGCGGCAGCGTGCATCACTGCTCCCGCGCGTGCCCTCACAGCACCCCAGACTGCCAGCCCCAGTGGGTTGCAGTTTATCCATCGGGCCGGGGTGACCCCTGACCCCGACAGGTGACATGAGTACGAGGGTGACTCGAGGTGACCCGAAGTGCATCCCTTCCTTCCCTATTTACTGTAAATACCCAATGAGGCAGGGAAGCAGCTATCAATGGTGCAGCAGGTGCAGTGGCACCGGGGCCCAGGACTCGGAGGCCATGTATTGTTGTATTATATATTACACATCCCGCGGTGAGAGGGCCCGGCTTGGATTTCATTTCATGTGGTCGCTCTGTAGTTGTAGCTGAGTATTATCGGATCTGCTCGAGTCCAGTACGTCGTGATCCGCTCGAATATTGACCAGTGAGGGGCCCGGCCCTCACTCCACCCGTGGCGGACGCTAGGATCAGGACAAACCGGAGCCCTTAACCCACCCGAAATGTGTCCAAAATGTTTGTACAGTTTGTAGTTTGATGCAGACTGCGTGTTGCAATGCTTTGACAGGAACCGGAAGTTGCAAATTTGTCCCAATATTAGCTGGATATCCGGGACAACCTCTCCACCCCCACCCTTCCCCTTACTTACCCTGAGTGACTTCAACTGCAATGGCAACCAAGGCACCGGAAGCGGATATTGCAACATTGTTCTGCTCCAGTGATTGCATCACTGCCTACTTGACCCTGCCCTCCAGAGCTACTGTACGGCTGCCCGCGGTCACACAGTGGGCCTACTAAAATGGCGGCCACCTTAGTGCCACTTAGGCACACCAACACCCCCTCTAGTATTGGGACCCTGGGGAGGAGTCCCACGGCCCGACGCGCAAGCCGCGTCATTTCTGGCGCACAGAGGGTTAGGGAAGGTACTAACACCTCTTTGCGGCCGGACCTGACGTTTGCCGCCCTACCGCATACCCGGCATGTTGGCTGGGGAGCACGGTTAGGTAGGAGGACTATTTAATGATTTGATTGTTTTGCAGGCGGAGTTACAGGGCGATCCGGAGGTGGAAGGGTACCTCTTCAGGAGCACAATAGGGGTGCCTGTGCCAAACCCAAGAGTCTTTATGGCAGGTCCCTGGAGAAAGAATCGTCACCGCCCCGCTAGACCTTCGGGCGGTTGAAAGCCTGAGCAGCCGGGGGCTTGCCTGGAACGCTCCGCCCTGAAAGGGTCTTGGGTAAAGTCGTGGACCAGTGGTTCACAGTATTCTAGGGGGGAATCCCCTCATAACTGGTTTCACCGATTGGACTGGCCACGGTGCAACTTGACTCTTCAGGCGGGCAGGGCAGCGTAGTTCAGTCACCGCTGCCTGCCCTTGGCTCACCCGTAAGTTAACCCTCCACGTTGCATACTTTTGTATGGAATAAAGCTGCAGCAATCTTTTCCCAACAAAAAATTGTGTTGTGTACTTATCTATTACATTGTGCATGCTAACTTAGCAAAGGGCGGGGAGTGTTGCCTATATAGGCACTATGTGATCTCCCTCTCTCCATGCTCGCTCACTCCAGATGAATGCGTGTGACCTCACCGCCACTCTCCCCACTCCCGCTCACTCCAGAGGCGCCCATGTGACCTCATTGCCACTCTTGCCGCGCCCGCTCACTCGCTCCAGAGAAGCCCATGCGACCTCCCCACCACTCTCGCCATGGCAACTCACTCCAGAGGAACACATGCCCTCACCGCCACTCTCTCCACGCCTGCTCACTTCAGAGGAGCACATGTGACCTCACCGTAAATCTCTCCACACACGCTCACTCCAGAGGAGCACATGTGACTTCAGCGCCACTATCTCCACGCCCGCTCACTCCAAAGGAGCACGTGATCTCACCACCACTCTCTCCACGCCCGCTCACTCCAGAGGAGCACATATGACTTCACTGCCACTCTCTCCACGCCCGCTCACTCCAGAGGAGCACATATGACTTCACTGCCACTCTCTCCACGCCCGCTCACTCCAGAGGAGCACATATGACTTCACTGCCACTCTCTCCACGCCCGCTCACTCCAGAGGAGCACATATGACTTCATTGCCACTCTCTCCACGCCCGCTCACTCCAGAGGAGCACATATGACTTCAGCGCCACTATCTACACGCCAGCTCACTCCAAAGGAGCACGTGATCTCACCACCACTCTCTCCACGCCCGCTCACTCCAGAGGAGCACATATGACTTCACTGCCACTCTCTCCACGCCCACTCACTCCAGAGGAGCACATGTGACCTCAGTGCCATGCTTTCCACACACGCTCACTCCACAGGAGCACATGTGACCCCACCAGCACTCTATCCATGGCCGCTCACACCAGAGGAGCACATGTGACCTCACTGCCAGTCTCTCCACGCCCGCTCACTCCAGTGGAGCACATATGACTTCACTGCCACTCTCTCCACGCCCACTCACTCCAGAGGAGCACATGTGACCTCCCCACGCTCTCTCCATGGTCACTCATTCCAGTGGAGCACATATGACTTCACTGCCACTCTCTCCACGCCCGCTCACTCCAGTGGAGCACATATGACTTCACTGCCACTCTCTCCACGCCCGCTCACTCCAGTGGAGCACATGTGACCTCCCCACGCTCTCTCCATGGTCACTCATTCCAGAGGAGCACATGTGACCTCACCACGAATCTCTCCACACCCGCTTACTCCAGAGGAGCACATGTGACTTCATCGCCACTCTCTCCACGCCCACATGCTAAAGAGGAGCACATGTGACCTCACCAGCACTCTCTCCACGCCTGCTCACTTCAGAGGAACACATGTGACATCACGGGCAATCTCTCCACACTTGCTCACTCCAGAGGGGGACATGTGACCTCACCAGTACTCTCTCTACACACGCTCACTGTAGAGAAGCACATGTGACCTCACGGCCAAACTCCCCTCACTCGCTCACTCCATGGCCACTCATTCCAGGGGAGCACATGTGAACTCACTGCCACTCTCTCCACACACACTCACTCCAGAGGAGCACATGACCTCACCACCACTCTCTCCATGTCCACTCACTCCAGAGGAGCACACCTGAGCTCACCAGCCCCTCTTCACGCCCGCTCACTCCAGAGGAGCACACCTGAGCTCACCAGCACTTTTTCTACGCCCGCTCACTGCAGAGGAGCAGTCTTGAGCTCACCAGCACTCTCTCTACGCCTGCTCACTCCAAAGGAGCTCACGTTGTGGAAAAAGGTAGGGCTAGGACCTTTCTCAAGATTTGCCCGGCGCTAACCGCCCTTGTACCATTCAAGTTTACCAAGCAATGAGGCAGGCGCCGGAGACCAGAAGGCAGGAAACAGAAGTTTATTCCGACGGAGCAGAACACATCAGATCAGACAACAAGGTATCATGTCGAGGTGCTCTAACAGCCTCTCGGAGGCCTGGCCTCTTATACACTGGTTTATGGCATGTGACCTTCTTTCGATACAATCAGATCCTTGTGAGGCAAGAGAAAGACATCCCCGTAATCCTAGTGTCAATCCCACCCCCATATACCGTCACAATAGAGTTTCTCAACCTGCTGATAAGAGGAGGGGACCATTACGCAGCTGAGTGTTCCGTCGAGTCTTAGGATGTGTGCGCCTGATCATATCACAGGGGGTGGGGAGGCCTGGATCAATAGAGGGCCCTTTGAAGGAGAGCGACCTCATACAATATAGGGCAGGAAATGATTTCTCCAGGCTTAGGCAATGGCCTCGGACCTGTGTGGACAGTCGGACACGGGGTGAGGGGCCATCAATGGAGTGGTATTCATGCCGCGTGGACAATCCAGCGCAGGAGGGAGGTTTGTCAACAGAGGGGCATTCATGGGAGGAGAGGAGGTGTTGGTCAGGCGCTAGCGTGACTCCCAAGGACAGGGTCATGCAGAAGGGTCCTGCTCGTAAGGAGGAGGAGGGAGGGGGAGCCAGGGTGCGCGGAGGATGCTTGCTGGGTCAGAGGGACGTGCTGGCGATCGATCGTGGACAGGGAGACCATGATATCTAAAATGGCTGCCATGCACGTAATACATAGGTGACCTAGAATAGCTGCCGTGCATGTAGTACATAGGTGACAAGCTGGCGCAGATGATGTTCAGATCGCAAGTCAAAATTCCACAGTCCTCCCTTTTAACATATCTCGCCAACTTGTCAGTTTGAATTTATTCCCATAAGGCCACGTATTTCTACTTCATAGAGGGGGCTTATGTGCTCATGTCGGAAGTCCAAAGTCTTTGGGCACATACAGTTAGAAACAAGGCCGCACAAGGGTGGCAGACATTGGATACCTAAACAACACCCACATAAGATCACAACAGGTATCAACACAAAGGAAAACAACTTCCAACCCCAATTCTTCAAAGTGTCCCAAAACCAGTTCCCAAGCGACCATCCTTCTTGTTCTTGGTGAACCTCTGAGGAAAGTCTGTGGAGGTGTTCAATGGCTTTGTAGACTGAAGGCGAGTTGTCAGGCACGTATGTGCAGCAGCTGGATCCGATGATGCGGCATGCTCCTCCTCGGTCGGCTAGGACCACGTCTAGGACAAGTCTATTTTGGAGGGTCACGAGGCGGACCGCCTGAAGTTCTGCAGTGTTGTTGGCGAGGATACCAGCAGTGATGTTGATCGTTGTTTCTACTGCCTGGGTCAGGTGCCGGATAGCACAGCTGTTTGCCATTGGGCCCCACAGAGGAACAAGTCCCTTTGCTGCATCTAGGAACTGTGCTCCGGTGGAGTCGGCTTGCCCAAGGTCGTCTGCACGCCTCTGCCTGTGGTGGTTGGCAGGGGCTACATATGTAGGTGGGAGAACGAAGGCAATGTAACAGGTACCCTTCCAACCCTTCGGGAGCCAGGTGTAAGCCTTGGTGCCACACATAAAGTACATGTTTGGAGAAGCAACAAAAGAAGGAGGGTCAGCTGAGTCCAATGTTCTGGTGGTCTGGCAGGCGCTGTGACCCACCAGCTGCGTTCCATGGCCTTCGAGACACACAAGACCTGTGACATTGATGACAGACAGAGCCACAGTCAGTGTTGCGGTAGTGTGTTTTTGTAGATGAGAGAAGGTGGTCCTGGCTGGATTGTGGAGCACCTGTACTTCGACTCGTTCTTTGGCTGGAATATTTTTGATGAAGGTGGCGCCTGTGAGTGCAGGACACAGGGCAGCAGGAGTCTTTCCGGTTTTGTTCAGCCAGAACTCAGAGTAGAAATGTGACACTGTCCGGCCAGAGGTGGCGTTGTCCTTGTGGCTCTCTTGCATGAGGATCAGCCAGGCGAGGCAAGAGCCGTGAACTGAGAAGGGTGAAGGGATGAAGGGAATAGAGTGTCCGGTGGCATGCGGGAGCAACCCGCAGATCCAACAGTTCGTAGCATTGGCAGCAATGTTGTGTTGGTGCAACAGTTGCACAAAGGAATTGTTCCAGAATTCCCTGCGCCTTTCTCGGAGCTGAGGCGACAGAGAGATTAGGTGATGCTCTTTCAGGGGGGTCGGCTGCACAGTAGGTAGCAATGCCTCATGAGCCGGTGAGCTTTCTTCCAGAATCCAGAAGGAGGTCATGAGGAGGAGGCAGAAGAGGAAGACAATGAAGAGTGCGATTGTCTTTGATTTGTGCAAGTTGTCAGTCTTTGGATTTCTATACTGGGTATTTCCTGTTGCTTCCATCATCTTCTTATCTGGCGCTTCCATCATCTTCTTATCTGGCGCTTCCATCACCTTCAAGGGAGCTCGGTAGTGGGCAGAACCACAGACTTCGTTTAGCTTCTCTCCCGGCAACCTTGGATTGTGTTTAGGTCACCGTTCTGAGATTTAACTTAGTCCGTGGCCTACTTAGCCGAAACTCCCCCCTTTCGACGCAGGAAATACCCTTCTCTGGATGGCACAGTGGGATCGGAGAATTTTGCAAGTTCGAGTGCCCCAGTATCGGGATAACAGTCCAATATCGGTCGGTCTTTGCTCAGGAGCTCTTCTTGGGTGCTGACGTTTTCTGTCGTGGCCAGGTTTGCAGAGACTTTTCGGCAATGATGCGCATGCAGCCAATGCCTCTTCCCCTCCACTCGGAGTGCCGTTCGGGTGGTGATCAGCACTTGCCAGGGGCCCGTCCACCGAGGTTCCAGACTCTTGGTTCGCTGGAAATTTCGTATCAGCACGAAATCTCCCGGTTGGATGTCATGGCCGGGGCCCCTGGAAGCATCGGGGATAGCCTGCTGCACCTGTTGATGGATGACAGACAATGTTTTAGTTAACTTGCACAAATAATCAGATAGTAGGACGTCCGGGACGTCATGAATGGAGGTCGGTTTGGGAGCAGTCCAGAGATTCATTGGGCGCCCAAACACGACCTCGTAGGGGGTCAAATGGTGCTTGGTGGGAGTGGAGCGCATTGATAACAAGGCCAGTGGGAGGGCATCCGGCCAGTTAAGTCCAGTGGTGGCCACTATTTTTGCCAGTTTCAGCTTCAGGGTGGCATTATGGCGTTCCACTAGACAAGCGGATTGGGGGTGGAAGACCGCATGAAATCGTTGCTTCACCCCCAACCCTTTTAGGATTAATTGGATAACCTCAGCTATGAAGTGGGGGCCGTTGTCGCTCCACAAAATTCGACAAAGGCCATAGCGAGGGAAGAATTCCTTCAGTAGTACTTTGGCAGTAGTCATGGCAGTGTTGTCACGGGTTGGATAGGCTTCCACCCATTTGCTGAAGGCACACACAATGACTAGTACATACTTCAGGTTTTGGCATCTCTCTAGTTGGATGTAATCCATCTGAAGGACCTCAAAGGGGTGATTGGGGGTCCCGAACCCTCCCCGGGGTACTACAGTCCCTTTCCCGGGGTTGTGTTGCAGACAGATAAGGCATTGCTGAACTAGGCGTCTGGCTGAGTCGGGGATTTTGTCGTTATGCCAGACTTTGGAAATGAGTTCGATCATGGGTGCAGATCCTATGTGTGCGGGGGAGTGAGCCATTGTCAGTGTGGGAATCAGATATGAGTCGGGCAGCAACCATTTGTTTGCATCTTTTGTTCGCCAGCAACCCTCTTCGTCCTTCAAACCCACCCTTGCCCATTTAGTCAATTCGTGAGGGGTGCTGGCCGACTGTATGTCTCTGATCATTTCCCTTGTGTCACTCCATTTTTCTGCTTGTGACCTAGTCACATATATGCGTGTCACTGTCCTATTCTCAGCTGTGGTTCGTGCAGTGATGTCGGCTAATGCATTCCCTTGTCCGACTAAGTCTGTCACTCTTTTGTGTGCCTGACATTTGATCACCGCTAATCGTTTGGGGAGGAGAACTGCCTCAATCAGAGCGGACACTAAATCTCCGTGGAGGATTGGGGTGCCGTGGGACGTCAGGAATCCCCTCTCCCTCCACAGGAGCCCAAAATGGTGGACCACCCCGAAGGCATACTGGCTGTCCGTATATACGTTCGCGGTGGTCCCTGCGGCTATGATGCATGCTCGGGTGAGGGCTATCAGCTCCGCTGCCTGGGCAGATCGTTGTGTGATGCAGGCTGTCTCAACTACTGTTTGGGCTGTCGTCACTGCATAGGCAGCTGAAGTGGTGCCATCTGGGAGTTTGATGCATGAGCCGTCTACCCATAGCTCTCCATCGGGGTCAGGAAAAGCAGTGTCTCGGAGGTCAACCCTACTCCTAGTCTGTTCGTCTGTGAGGGTCACACAGTCGTGTATGGGAGGAACGTCGGGGTCGTTTTCAGGCAGGGGTAACAATGTGGCAGGATTCAAAGTCGTGCATCTCTTAAGTGTGATGTGGGGTGCAAGCAGAGTCAACTCGTACCCTGTCAGTCGTGCGCTAGTCAGGTGTTGGGTCTTTGTCTGGTTCAAAAGGGTGTCAACTGCATGGGGCACTAATACAGTGAGGGAGTTGGAAAGTACGATTCCCTCGCTCTGACGGATGGAGACAGCAGCGGCAGCTACTGCTCGAAGGCAGGCAGGTAAGGCTCTGGCTACAGGATCCAGAGTGGCGGAGAAGTAGGCACAAGGGCGCTGCTTAGGGCCAATCGATTGAGTCAGGACAGACAATGCGCATCCCTCCCTTTCGTGGGTGAAGAGGGAGAAGGGTTTGGAGTAATCCGGCGTTCCGAGGACGGGTGCTGAGCAGAGTGCATCCCGTAATTCCTTAAAGGAGGCTTGACACTCAGTGGTCCAAGGAAGCGGGGAGGGGACATCTTTGGTCAGCAGGGCAAGTAATGGTTTCACAATGAGGCTGTAATTAGGCAACCACTGTCTGCAAAAAGAGGTTAGGCCAACCAAAGAGCGGACCTGCTTTTGCGTCTTTGGGATGGGGGTGTCTAGGATAGTTTGGATTCGGTCAGGGGTAAGTTTCCTCCCTTCCTTGGACAGAAGATGGCCTAGGTAAGTTACTTGTGGCTGGCAGAACTGTAGTTTCTTTTTGGAGACTTTATGGCCATTTTCTGCAAGGAAGTGTAGGAGTTGGACGGTGGCTGTCGTTGCAAGCGGGGTGGTGTCGGCCGCCAAAAGGATATCATCGACATATTGGATCAACACCACTCCCTCTGGTAGCTGGAAGGCATCCAGCTGTCTTTTGAGAGCCTGGCTGTAAATGCTGGGACTTTCAGTGTACCCCTGGGGAGCTCTACAAAATCGGTACGAGCGAGATTTTAAAGTGAAGCCGAAAAGATAACGGCTGTCTGGATGGATGGGGATAGAGAAAAATGCGTTTTTAAGGTCGATAACAGAGAAGGTGGTGGCAGTGGACGGGATGAGGGTCAGAATGGTGGTGATATCAGAGACCACAGGATATTGGGGTACAACCACTTTGTTAATCTCTCGTAAGTCGATGATGAAGCGGTACGCTTTCTCATCTCCTTCACCTTGCTTCTTAACAATAGGTAGGATTGGGCTGTTGCAGACGTTGCTAACCACTTCTTCAACCACTCCTGCATCTACCAGAGACTGAATGATCGCTACCAGTGCCTTCTCACCCTCTGGGGATATCCGATATTGCGGGAGTTTCGGGAGCATAGCGTCCTGTCGTACAGTTATGTGAATAGGGTCAATCATCATTCGCCCCACATCAGAGTCATTTTTGGCCCACAGGTACGGGGGCAGGGCGTCAAGCAAGGACATGTCAGCGTCAGTTATGGGGCACATGTGTCGTGGGGGACGGGATCTGGGCATGTCTGGGTTGTCGTACAGAATGACTCGTATTCCGTCTGGGGAACACCTAATGGTAGCTCGAAAATGCTTCAGTAAGTCAATGCCCATAATGGCGTCAGGGGAGTTGGAGGAGAGTAGAAATGTCGCGTCAGCAGTGTTGCTTTCTAGGTCAAAGGTAATAGGTACGGACAGGGGGTTAGTGGAGGGCGTCCCATCGAAACCTATCGACGTTATGTGTGAGCCAGACAAGGGTGCCCTTGGAATCAGTCGTTTTGATAACACACTACGTGTCGCCCCAGTGTCTACCAAGAATGGAGACTCTGTACCCAAGACCTTAGCGGTGACATAAGGACCTTGCTGGTCAACACAGAGCTCGACTGGATCCCTCCCTTGCCCCTGGTAGTCCTATGCAAAATCGGGGGCGTTTTCACCTTCGGATAGCTGATATTGATTCTGTCGGGGACGGTCAAATGTATTCAGTCTTCCTGATCTGTCATTGTTAGTGTCGTTGGAGTTCCCTCGTCCCTGTACTCTATTCCTCGGACCACCTGCCACATCCCTGGAATCCCTATTTCTATTCATCTCTAGCAAAACCGGACACTGGGTTTTCCAATGGCCGAACCCTTTGCAGAAGGCGCATTGGTCATTGCTAATGTCTCTCCGTCCAGTGTGAGATGTCGGGGTGTGATCCTTAGGAGGTAGATCTCTGGGGGCGTTTGATTGGTAGTTCCCCCTTTGATGTTCCCGTCCTAGAGCTATACCCTGTATCTGGGCTATCATTACCCTTTCCTTCAAATCTTTCTTCTTTTTCTCGGACGCCCTATCATTCTCATTCTTTTGGTGCTCGTAATACTGAGCCATCTGCAGGATAGCTGCGGGTTTGGAGGCCCCCCAACTACTCTCACTTGTCTGTAGTTTTTGGGAGACTTCTTGAGTTAGTCCTTTTACATAATTTTGCACAAACAGGTGCTGTCCGGTTGCGGTGGTCATGTCCTGGCCACTGTAGTCGGAGAACACTGTCTCAAATCGGGAGAAGTATTCTGACACATCTTCCTGGGGTTTCTGTCGACAGGCCGTGACTATCGACCAGTCTACTTTTCTTTCCGGGACCAGTGTTTTTAATTTCTGAACTATTTTATCTGGGAGTTCCAGTATGTCCTTCACTGGTTTACTTCCTGGCTCTCGCTGTCTGTCTAGTTTACCGAGTTGGTCCCAGGTATGTCCAAACAGATCCGTGTGGTCAGCCTTCCGGATTTGCTTCCACACGTCAGCTGGCAGACATAGCCCAAAGAACAAGTCAATGTCTGCTATAGTCATTATTGTTGAACCCAAGGCTGTACCCAATTCGGTATAAAATGCTGTCGGGTTCTTTCTTAAGTCGGGCAGGGTTTGCTTAAAGGTTAGGATATCTTGTCGGTCCCATGGTTGATATACCCAATTGTACACAACCCTTCCCTTTGCATTTTCATTATTAATATCATCGCTCGTTCCCTGGCCCCGTGGCGGGATCCAGTAAGGAGCCGCTTCTCTGATAGGCATCATAGTATTGGCTACTTCTGCCGAGGTTGTTTCAGGGACCGTAACCTTGGCTTCTGGTTTCTGTTCTGTGAGGTGGCGGAAGACCTCAAGCATTTGCATGAAGAGCTCCGTCGCCTCATGTTCAGTCCCATCTCCAACATCAATTTTCCTATACAGCATTGTTAATTTAGCGGGACCCTTGCTCTGATACCTATCTTCATACGCGTTCAGGGTGTGGTAGCTGAATCGCAGAATAAAATGCCGTCTGTGGCTTTCGGCATGTGAATTATATATGTTCATTGTGTACTCTTCGCTCTCCCTTCGTTCTACCAAGGCCTTTGCTATTTTGTCGATCCCGTCCCGCTCATCTTTGCTTAATCTATTTAGTCTGGCCGATGATTGTTTGCTAGACTCGGGGTCGTCTGATGAGGTTGTTAATGTGGCTGGTGCAAAGGCCGTGAGGGCTGGTGCACTAGCACTGAGATCGCTTTCGCTCACACTCGGAGCGTGAAAGCTTTGTCGGCAGGGGGCATATGGAGGGGGCATGTAGATGATTGGGGGACCTAGCAGTAACTCATCGTTCACCCGTTGTTTGGAGGGCAATTCAGGGTAGAGCGCAGAGGGGGCCCTAACAGGACATTGGCCTGTCGACCCTGATTCTTGGTTTTGCATAGTTTCCTTTCTTTCTTTTATTTCTTCTTCTAGTTGCTTTGCGGCTAGGTGGGCTGCCTTTCGTAATTCTTTCCCTATTTTTGCTTCTTCTCTTTTCTTTCGTTGTTCCGTTTCTTTGCGCCACATGCCGATACTGTCGAGCATAGTGGGCGTGGTCTTATTCTTCTGGAGCGCTATTTCTAATGTTTTTATTTTATTTTCGTCAAAGGAACCTATCAGTGGCCACTGACTTTCAGGGTTCTTTTTCGTATATTTATGCCATAGTTTAGTGTAAGCTATAGCGACTAGTCCATACTTAGTGAACATGTCCTTATTAGGGGTGCCCTCCAGTGGAGCTGGATGGTTCATCTCTAATAAGCGGTCCGGGCTAAACAGGCTACCAACCAGTGGGGAGAAGACAGGCATGACGGATTACAACGGGGACAAAAGTCTGCACTACCTATCTTATCACGGCGGACAAAGACTAGACAGAATATTTCTATTCTACGTTGTTTGGAGGCCGTGAATACCTCAAAAGAACCAATACCGAATAATCGGCCAATCAAACAATCCAGTGGGGAGAATAAGTGGGCACGAAAAATTATCGTTACCTACTCTTTCTCTACCTGCAAAGAGAGGCCTTGTTCTTCCCTGTTTGCAGACAAAGAATCTCCAGACAATAATCCACGAACGATAGTTCGGGAAACAGTGGGGGAGGAAGATAGGCACGACGGATTACAATGGGGACAAAAGTCTGCGTTACCTATCCTTCACTGCTTGCAAAGAGAGAGCCTGTTTGCTTTTCCCCGTTTGCAGACAGTGAATCTCCAGAGGGTTTCAACAAAGCGTAATACTAGTATTATCCAAAAACAATTTCCTCAATTCGTCGTGTTTACACGACCTTACCCGGACCGCATGGACGGTTTCCTGTCCTCTGGATCCAGCGCCCGATCGTCCTCTCTCCTTCGTGTTGTTCGCGGCACTCCTGATGGTTCCCAGTCAGGACCGTAGATCACTCGAGAGAGGTCTGTTCAGAACTAGTGAAGGTCGGATGATCGGCTGTCAGACGAGGGTCTATCGGACACGAGCTCTTCCCGATCGTTGCAGTCGTTCACTCTGTCATCGGGACCTCTCCCACTGGATCCACGTGTCACTGATGGGCCCCACGCTTTGGGACGCCAATTTGTGGAAAAAGGTAGGGCTAGGACCTTTCTCAAGATTTGCCCGGCGCTAACCGCCCTTGTACCATTCAAGTTTACCAAGCAATGAGGCAGGCGCCGGAGACCAGAAGGCAGGAAACAGAAGTTTATTCCGACGGAGCAGAACACATCAGATCAGACAACAAGGTATCATGTCGAGGTGCTCTAACAGCCTCTCGGAGGCCTGGCCTCTTATACACTGGTTTATGGCATGTGACCTTCTTTCGATACAATCAGATCCTTGTGAGGCAAGAGAAAGACATCCCCGTAATCCTAGTGTCAATCCCACCCCCATATACCGTCACAATAGAGTTTCTCAACCTGCTGATAAGAGGAGGGGACCATTACGCAGCTGAGTGTTCCGTCGAGTCTTAGGATGTGTGCGCCTGATCATATCACAGGGGGTGGGGAGGCCTGGATCAATAGAGGGCCCTTTGAAGGAGAGCGACCTCATACAATATAGGGCAGGAAATGATTTCTCCAGGCTTAGGCAATGGCCTCGGACCTGTGTGGACAGTCGGACACGGGGTGAGGGGCCATCAATGGAGTGGTATTCATGCCGCGTGGACAATCCAGCGCAGGAGGGAGGTTTGTCAACAGAGGGGCATTCATGGGAGGAGAGGAGGTGTTGGTCAGGCGCTAGCGTGACTCCCAAGGACAGGGTCATGCAGAAGGGTCCTGCTCGTAAGGAGGAGGAGGGAGGGGGAGCCAGGGTGCGCGGAGGATGCTTGCTGGGTCAGAGGGACGTGCTGGCGATCGATCGTGGACAGGGAGACCATGATATCTAAAATGGCTGCCATGCACGTAATACATAGGTGACCTAGAATAGCTGCCGTGCATGTAGTACATAGGTGACAAGCTGGCGCAGATGATGTTCAGATCGCAAGTCAAAATTCCACAACGTGACCTCACCACCACTCTCTCCACGCCCGCTCACTCTAGAGGAGCACATGTGACCTCACCGCCACTCTCTCCACGCCCGCTCACTCCAGAGGAGCACATGTGACCTCAGTGCCATGCTTTCCACACACGCTCACTCCACAGGAGCACATGTGACCCCACCAGCACTCTATCCACGGCCGCTCACACCAGAGGAGCACATGTGACCTCACTGCCAGTCTCTCCATGCCCCCTCTGCCATTCTCTCCATGCCAGCTCACTCCAGAGGAGCACATGTGACCTCAAGAGGACTCTCTCCACATGTGCTCACTCCAGAGGAACACCTCTGGCAGGAGGTCTTCTTTGCACCCTTGATGGTAACAATGAACGTCTGGCAGAAGACCTTCTATGAACCCTTGATTGTGTCAATGCTCCTCTGGCAGGAGACTTTCTATGCACCCTTGATGGTGTCAATGCACCTCTGGCAGGAGATCTTCTCTGCACCCTTGATGGTCTCAATGCACCTCTGGCAGGAGATCTTCTATGCACCCTTGATGGTGTCAATGCACCTCTGAGGAGACCTTCTCTGCATCGTTGATGGTGTCAATGCACCTCTGGCAGGAGACCTTCTATGCACCCTTTATGGTGTCAATGCACCTCTGAGGAGACCTTCTCTGCATCCTTGATGGTGTCAATGCACCTTTGGCAGAAGACCTTCTATGCACCCTTGATGGTGTCAATGCACGTCTGAGGAGGACTTCTATGCACCATTGATAGTGTCAATGCACCTCTGGCAGGTGACCTTCTATGCACCCTTGATGGTGTCAATGCACCTCTGAGGAGACCTTCTCTGCATCATTGATGGTGTCAATGCACCTCTGGCAGGAGACCTTCTATGCACCCTTTATGGTGTCAATGCACCTCTGAGGAGACCTTCTCTGCATCCTTGATGGTGTCAATGCACCTTTGGCAGAAGACCTTCTATGCACCCTTGATGGTGTCAATGCACGTCTGAGGAGGACTTCTATGCACCATTGATAGTGTCAATGCACCTCTGGCAGGAGACCTTCTATGCACCCTTGATGGTACCAATGCACCTTTGGCAGAAGACCTTCTCTGCACCCTTGATGGTGTCAATGCACCTCTGGCAGGAGACCTTCTATGCACCCTTGATGGTACCAATGCACCTTTGGCAGAAGACCTTCTATGCACCCTTGATGGTGTCAATGCACCTCTGGCAGGAGATCTTCTATGCACCTTGATGGTGTCAATGCACCTCTGGCAGAAGACCTTCTATGCACCCTTGATGGTGTCAATGCACCTCTGGCAGGAGATCTTCTCTGCACCCTTGATGGTGTCAATGCACCTCTGGCAGGAGACTTTCTATGCACCCTTGATGGTGTCAATGCACCTCTGGCAGGAGATCTTCTATGTACCTTGATGGTGTCAATGCACCTCTGGCAGGAGATCTTCTATGCACCTTGATGGTGTCAATGCACCTCTGGCAGAAGACCTTCTATGCACCCTTGATGGTGTCAACGCACCTCTGGCAGGAGATCTTCTCTGCACCCTTGATGGTCTCAATGCACCTCTGGCAGAAGACCTTCTATGCACCCTTGATGGTCTCAATGCACCTCTGGCAGGAGATCTTCTATGCACCTTGATGGTGTCAATGCACCTCTGGCAGAAGACCTTCTATGCACCCTTGATGGTCTCAATGCACCTCTGGCAGGAGATCTTCTATGTACCTTGATGGTGTCAATGCACCTCTGGCAGGAGATCTTCTATGCACCTTGATGGTGTCAATGCACCTCTGGCGGAAGACCTTCTATGCACCCTTGATGGTGTCAATGCACCTCTGGCAGGAGATCTTCTCTGCACCCTTGATGGTGTCAATGCTCCTCTGGCAGGAGACTTTCTATGCACCCTTGATGGTCTCAATGCACCTCTGGCAGGAGATCTTCTATGCACCCTTGATGGTGTCAATGCTCCTCTGATCAATGCACCTCTGAAGAGACCTTCTATGCACCTTGATGGTGTCAATGCACCTCTGGCAGGAGATCTTCTATGTACCTTGATGGTGTCAATGCACCTCTGGCAGGAGATCTTCTATGCACCTTGATGGTGTCAATGCACCTCTGGCAGGAGATCTTCTATGTACCTTGATGGTGTCAATGCACCTCTGGCAGGAGATCTTCTATGCACCTTGATGGTGTCAATGCACCTCTGGCAGGAGATCTTCTATGTACCTTGATGGTGTCAGTGAGCCTCTGGAAGAAGACCTCCTCTGTACCCTTGATGGTGTCAGTGCGCCTCTGGAAGAAGACCTCCTCTGTACCCTTAATGGTGTCAGTGCACCTCTGGAAGACCTCCTCTGTACCCTTGATGGTGTCAGTGCGCCTCTGGAAGAAGACCTCCTCTGTACCCTTGATGGTGTCAGTGCGCCTCTGGCAGACCTCCTCTGTACCCTTGGTGGTGTCAGTGCGCCTCTGGAAGAAGACCTCCTCTGTACCCTTGATGGTGTCAGTGCGCCTCTGGAAGAAGACCTCCTCTGTACCCTTGATGGTGTCAGTGCACCTCTGGAAGAAGACCTCCTCTGTACCCTTGATGGTGTCAGTGCACCTCTGGAAGAAGACCTCCTCTGTACCCTTGATGGTGTCAGTGCACCTCTGGAAGAAGACCTCCTCTGTACCCTTGATGGTGTCAGTGCACCTCTGGAAGAAGACCTCCTCTGTACCCTTGATGGTGTCAGTGCGCCTCTGGAAGAAGACCTCCTCTGTACCCTTGATGGTGTCAAGGCACCTCTTGCAGACGACCTCCTCTGTACCCTTGATGGTGTCAGTGCGCCTCTGGAAGAAGACCTCCTCTGTACCCTTGATGGTGTCAGTGTGCCTCTGGCAGACCTCCTCTGTACCCTTGATGGTGTCAATGCACCTCTGAGGAGACCTTCTCTGCACCCTTGATGGTGTCAATGCACCTCTGGAAGAAGACCTCCTCTGTACCCTTGATGGTGTCAGTGAGCCTCTGGAAGAAGACCTCCTCTGTACCCTTGATGGTGTCAGTGAGCCTCTGGAAGAAGACCTCCTCTGTACCCTTGATGGTGTCAGTGCGCCTCTGGAAGAAGACCTCCTCTGTACCCTTGATGGTGTCAGTGCGCCTCTGGCAGACCTCCTCTGTACCCTTGGTGGTGTCAGTGCGCCTCTGGAAGAAGACCTCCTCTGTACCCTTGATGGTGTCAGTGCGCCTCTGGAAGAAGACCTCCTCTGTACCCTTGATGGTGTCAGTGCGCCTCTGGAAGAAGACCTCCTCTGTACCCTTGATGGTGTCAGTGCGCCTCTGGAAGAAGACCTCCTCTGTACCCTTGATGGTGTCAGTGCGCCTCTGGAATAAGACCTCCTCTGTACCCTTGATGGTGTCAGTGCGCCTCTGGAAGAAGACCTCCTCTGTACCCTTGATGGTGACAGTGCGCCTCTGGAAGAAGCCCTCCTCTGTACCCTTGATGGTGTCAGTGCGTCTCTGGAAGAAGACCTCCTCTGTACCCTTGATGGTGTCAGTGCGCCTCTGGAAGAAGACCTCCTCTGTACCCTTGATGGTGTCAGTGCGCCTCTGGAAGAAGACCTCCTCTGTACCCTTGATGGTGTCAGTGCACCTCTGGCAGAAGACCTCCTCTGTACCCTTGATGGTGTCAGTGCGCCTCTGGAAGAAGACCTCCTCTGTACCCTTGATGGTGTCAGTGTGCCTCTGGCAGACCTCCTCTGTACCCTTGATGGTGTCAGTGCGCCTCTGAGGAGACCTTCTATGCACCCTTGGTGGTGTCAGTGCGCCTCTGGAAGAAGACCTCCTCTGTACCCTTGATGGTGTCAGTGCGCCTCTGGAAGAAGACCTCCTCTGTACCCTTGATGGTGTCAGTGCGCCTCTGGCAGACCTCCTCTGTACCCTTGATGGTGTCAGTGAGCCTCTGGAAGAAGACCTCCTCTGTACCCTTGATGGTGTCAGTGAGCCTCTGGAAGAAGACCTCCTCTGTACCCTTGATGGTGTCAGTGTGCCTCTGGAAGAAGACCTCCTCTGTACCCTTGATGGTGTCAGTGCGCCTCTGGAAGAAGACCTCCTCTGTACCCTTGATGGTGTCAGTGCGCCTCTGAGGAGACCTTCTATGCACCCTTGGTGGTGTCAGTGCGCCTCTGGAAGAAGACCTCCTCTGTACCCTTGATGGTGTCAGTGCGCCTCTGGCAGACCTCCTCTGTACCCTTGATGGTGTCAGTGAGCCTCTGGAAGAAGACCTCCTCTGTACCCTTGATGGTGTCAGTGAGCCTCTGGAAGAAGACCTCCTCTGTACCCTTGATGGTGTCAGTGCGCCTCTGGCAGACCTCCTCTGTACCCTTGGTGGTGTCAGTGCGCCTCTGGAAGAAGACCTCCTCTGTACCCTTGATGGTGTCAGTGCGCCTCTGGAAGAAGACCTCCTCTGTACCCTTGATGGTGTCAGTGCACCTCTGGAAGAAGACCTCCTCTGTACCCTTGATGGTGTCAGTGCACCTCTGGAAGAAGACCTCCTCTGTACCCTTGATGGTGTCAGTGCACCTCTGGAAGAAGACCTCCTCTGTACCCTTGATGGTGTCAGTGCGCCTCTGGAAGAAGACCTCCTCTGTACCCTTGATGGTGTCAGTGCACCTCTGGAAGAAGACCTCCTCTGTACCCTTGATGGTGTCAGTGCGCCTCTGGAAGAAGACCTCCTCTGTACCCTTGATGGTGTCAATGCACCTCTGGCAGGAGATCTTCTCTGCACCCTTGATGGTCTCAATGCACCTCTGGCAGAAGACCTTCTATGCACCCTTGATGGTGTCAGTGCGCCTCTGAGGAGACCTCCTCTGTACCCTTGATGGTGTCAATGCACCTCTGAGGAGACCTCCTCTGTACCCTTGATGGTGTCAGTGCGCCTCTGAGGAGACCTCCTCTGTACCCTTGATGGTGTCAGTGCGCCTCTGGAAGAAGACCTCCTCTGTCCCCTTGATGGTGTCAGTGCACCTCTGGAAGACAACCTCCTCTGTACCCTTGATGGTGTCAGTGAGCCTCTGGAAGAAGACCTCCTCTGTACCCTTGATGGTGTCAGTGCGCCTCTGGCAGACCTCCTCTGTACCCTTGATGGTGTCAGTGCGCCTCTGGCAGACCTCCTCTGTACCCTTGATGGTGTCAGTGCGCCTCTGGAAGAACTTCTCTCCAGCCTGTGAAGTCCTCAAAGCACCTGAGTCTCGGTGCAAAGGGTTGGACGGAATGTGCCCCATCCCATTAGGAATTCCTGAGCCGCCTCTTCCTGCAGATCGAGTATGAGGTTTGCAGTCTTGTGTAGACGGTAGCCCACCCTATCCCCCTCCCAAGTCTGTGAGAAGTTGAAGCTGTTCTCAATCATTTCTTCTGGAGAGCCTAGAGGCTAAAACTAAAAGGGGCTTTAACCACGCATTTCCCGCCTTTGGCTATCACTTTTAAAGCTGCAGTGCCACTGATTTGCCTCCCTCTTTTTCAGCTCTAGCCTAGAGACCGCTTCAGCTGTCTCACTGGCCTCATGTTTTCCAAAAAGGCATAATAAAGATACATAAATACATACCGGATAATTGGTCGGCCCTCCACATTCATTGGTCTGTTTAAATGTCATTCATATTTGGATTCCAACCAGCAAAACATAAAGCATGGCTCAGTGTGCCGCCCACTTCATCCATTGGCTGATATTACACCACGAGTGACAGCAGTTTTCCAGGTCACACGTGCACAGCTGCCTTAAATTGAAAGTATGTTAGTGCTGGTGTGCCCGAGCAGCTGGGCACTACTTTATTTTTATATATTATTTTTTTTTATTATTATTTGCCTATCCTATGTTTGGAAAGAATTTGCACGCTTGCCAAGGTTTTTGCCAATGGTTGTTTTCTTTGGTACAGAGCTTAAGTAGAGCAATGTTTTGAATAAATATCACACAGTTTCGATTTTTGTTTTTTCCATGTGCCTTATTTTCGAGTTTTCTGAGTGTTTTGAGGCGAATGAGGAGTGGTATCATTGGAAAGACAGGATGCTGCATCCTAGCTCTTTCCTTCATCCTTCAGGTTTCCTTTTCACTGCTTTTATGGTCTTCTTTCTTCTGTTTGTAAAGTGCTTTAGTGCTCAGGTAGCTCGTGTCCGCCCTACAGTAAGTGTTTAAGTAAACGATAATGTAACAAACAATCACCTGCGTGCAAACACACACACAACAGCGTAACACAAGTCTGGTAAGAAAGCAGAAAGCCAATCATATAAATATGAGAATTTATTAAATAGATAGTCGTCCCAGGATCTTACTTCCAAGGTCGTTAAATAGGAATAAAATATAGGTGTGTGCTGGGCCGCCGGTCCTGAGGGGACCCCCAGGGTCCGGCCACCGTCTCTGCACAACGCGTAAACAATACACAAGTATTTACTGCCGCACAATCCTGGCTCGAACCAGAATCTCACCCCGACGGGGTGCACGGGTGTACAGTGGAGATGTCTTCAGTGGTTGGGACTTGAGATAAAAGAGGGTGCGGGAAAGAAGGAGGACAAGGAAATCCCAAAGAGAGCACGGAAAAGAGGCAGGAGTCAGCTACAGAGAAGAGTACATTGAAGGACACACGGAGAGGCTCGAAGGCTGCAGGAGATTTTTTCTACTCCAAGATGGCGGCCATATTTACCCATGACCCTAGCCACTCCCTCCCACCCTATCCAGGCTGGCATGCTGCAAGCAGCATCACAGCCACCCACCCATCCGTAGGGGCAGCCATGGTCTATAAAAGCTACCTCTTGCCTCGCCCTCAGTCCACAGTGTTCTTTTAATTCTAGAGTAGGAGTCGCTCAAAGACCTCTCGGCCTGCTGTCGTTTCACTTGTCGCTCTTCCAACTTCTAGGAAGGCGGGAAGGCCGCTTCGCGTGCTTGCTTGCGGTGTGGAAGCAGTGCGAGTCTGGAGCACTGATGCTATTACAGTCCACCCTGCAGAGAGCAGACGGGCACCACTGTCCCCCCCAGACCTCTCTGCCAGCCTAGATGGATGGGGCCCCATTCACCCCACTCTTGGGACCCTCAGCGAGAGTTCTTGAAGGTGGTTTATGAAGGAGCCAGGTCAGACCTGGGTGTGAGGAGTGAGCCCAGATGGAAGAGAAGTCTAGCTCGTTGATGATCCTACAAGAGGATCGGCTCTGGACAGTGCCTGTAGGCATTCATTGTCCAAGAGCACATCCCCAGGACGCTTAGCGCGCAATACACCTTGGGCCTGTACTACGTACCAGAAGATTCTTTATGGCTCTTCAGCTCAAAATTCCAACATAGCATTTGCTTATGAAAGTTTGAAAGAAGAATATCAGAAAGGACGTTTTCTAAGAAACCCCGACTCGCTGCGAGAGTATCCCTGCAATACGCGAAGGTGCCCTTCACCGTACCTTTGGAATATTAAGGACCAGGCGTAAAGTTCTTTCGACAATGGACTATAAGTTACAACCTCAAGATGGCTGCCATTATTCTGAGGAGCCCATGGTCAACAAGGACATGTGGAGATGAGTGGGCTGGTTTGTGGGTACGAGGGTAACAGCCCCAGACCCCACCAGCCCCCTCCTGCTAATACACAATATCCTAGCTGCTGGCAGATACTGCCGTTAATGCCCACCTCTGTTACACTCTGTTCTTGTGTCCCTCCCCCCAACAATAAAATAGACATTTTCACAAAACAGGTTCCCCCATTCATGCCCACTCCCTCCCACATCTCGAGAAGGTGCCCCCCCTTCCCAGAGTTCTGTGAAGACGCTGCTTGCATCTCCCATGTTTTAAACACCTGTAGAACCAGGCTCTGTAACCATTTCTTCCCAAAGTCCTGCTGGGAAATTGATAACTGTCCGTCTCTAGGCCTGAAAAGTGTGGTTTCCATCTTCTCAGAAGGCCCACGCCTGTGTTCTTGCCCCAGACGGGAGGTGGTGGAGACCTCTTGCGGCCTCCTTTCCTGTCCCAGCTGGAAAGTCCTAGGAGATACCCAGAGGCTACTGAGGTAGATCAGAGGGGATGGTATCGCTCAGCTGACGGCAGATGTCACCCTTCATCCATGGGTGCACCAGGATCTGGTCCAGGGTGGGCCGCTCCGAAGGTCGCGTCGAAAGACAGCGTCGGATCAGGTTCTGACAATCTGTAGAGAGTAAAACCAAGAGCAAGGTGAGTAAAGATGCCAGTAACTAAAACTGTGCCTCTTCTGCAACGTCATCTCCCCAAATTCACAGGATTGGTGGAATAAACACACACTGCTGAATGAGGATATTCCCCCCCAGCACATGGAATCCTTACCCCAATCATGTGACTTCAGGACTGCATAACCATGGTTACAGGTCAGAAACCGTATCACGTTTTTTTTAAGTTCCCCTGCTTTACCAATTCCTGGAGCTCAAACCCTACTCTGGCCTTGGACTTATCACAGGCACAGAATGCAACATTTGTGTTGTCCAGAGCTCTACTGTAGTCTGCATTATAAAGGTTATAGAGAAGGGGGTGCCAAGGCCCACCCTTGCTTGCTTTAGGCCTTTTGTAGTAGGAATGAATGAATGAATAAAGAAAGATTTACATATTGCTCTATACCCAAAGGTATCAAGGCGCTGTATCTTAGCTGAGATGGATGGGCGGTCACTCAGTTTGACTCGAGTGCTAGAGTAGAGCAATTGATTGGCTCGCAGTAGTACACAATGTAATATCATGTGGGCACAACTGTCCTCCATAAATGCAAGACCCTGTTTACAAGGGCAGAACTTTCTGACAAGGCCCACATCCTCCACCCGCCTTCTTCCCACTCCGCGAGTTGCGACGCTCACCTTTGGAGACCTTGGTCCTGAACTCGAGCTGGGCCTGCAGGATCTCCTCGTCGCGCTCGAAGGGGATGTCGCCGCACACCATGTCGTACAGAAGGATCCCCAGAGACCAGACGGTGGCCGGCCGGGCGTGGTAGCGGTGAAAGGCGATCCACTCGGGTGGGCTGTAGACTCTTGTACCTGGTGGACAGAAGGACTACCATTAAAGGAGCAGTCGCGGATCTTGCGCTCTGGCTGCAGGCAGGTCTACCATTCACTCAAGGGGTGTAGGAGGAGGGGCGCCTTTAACCATACATACAACAATCCTATGTGTCTTTGTCTGTGGGGCACATATGTCACACTTGAGGTCATGCACCATTCAGACACACTGTCCAACCAACCCCTCTGGAAATCTGTCAAGCTGCTGGGTGGACAAGCAAGAAGATGGGCTACAGGGAGAAAGGCTTCCTAGTGAGCGAAACAGTCAATCAATCAAGGATTTGTAGAGCGCTGCAAATCACCCGAGGGCTTCAAGGCACTGGACCTTGGGGTAGTCTGCGCTCCTAAGGCACTGAGCCTGTCTCTGGCCCCTACCCAGGGAGTGGCATCCCTCACCCAGACAAGACCAGGGGGCTTCTTACCATCAAAGTCTGTGTAGAAGGTCTCCTTCATGGGGGCCCCGGAGCCAAAGTCGATGAGCTTGAGGTCGCCGGTCCGCAGGTCCACCAAGATGTTCTCGTCCTTGATGTCGCGGTGCACCACGCCGCGGCTCTGGCAGTGCCGGACGGCCTCCACCACCTGCACGAAGAAGCCCCGGGCCAGCTCCTCCTTCAGCGGCCCCCGCTCCGTGATGAAGTCGAAGAGGTCCTTCATCTGCTCGGGCTTCTCCAGCACCAGGTAGAAGCCATCCTTGACCTCGTACCAGTCCAGGAGGCGGATCACCCCTCGGTGGCCACCTCCAGAGCACACCTTCTTCATCAGGACCACCTCCAGGGGGACCTGGGCACTGCCCTGTGGGACAGGAGGAAGAGGAGGAGGCAGGTGAGACAAGAGAAGCCAGAGACATTCCACAGGTGGAGACTGTGCAGACTACCACAGAGCAGAGTAGAAAAACATGTTTATTACAATAAAAGACTGAGGTCACACAAACAAACCCACGCGGACTGCTCACATCCTGTTATTGGAACCGAGGGGCGCAAGCAACCTCCGCCAGGAAGTGACGCGAGGCAGGGAAACTCTTCGTAAGCCTTTGGGAGGTCAGGGTTTTTGACTCTGGAAACAGCAGAGTTCCCCTGTGACTCGCATCTGACTCGGAGCGTGTTCGTCGGGGGCGTGTGTTTCCGGGGGAGGCCTCGGAAAGTGAGAAGTGCGACTGGGCGTCTGTGGAAGTCTTCCTACAGGCGAGAGCTGAGGCCGAGTCCCCGGCCGTCCCTGGCGTGGGCCCGAGCGGCGCACAACAATAAGGCAGCTGCCGGGGAGTGAATCTGCGGCAGAGGAGGGGGCGACAAGCTGTGTGACCCTGGGCAGCTCACCTTGCCTCCCCACTCTACCCCTGCCAAGGTGAGGGGTGCCCGGTAGCAGGGCGTAGGCTCTCTGGCTCCAGGGGAGGCTGGCGAAGTCACACAGGGCGATCACTGATGCAGCTGCCGGCCCCACCCAGGCCCGGGGCTGGCCCACTGACCTCGAAAACAAGCCACGGGGGAGTCGGGAATCCCAGGGCCGGGCACGTGACTCCGTGTGCGGTGGGTGGAGAGTCAGACCACAGCAAGCTGCACGCTTTGTTGCTGCAATTAATTCATTGTTGACCCAAACACACACAGGCAAATATTTGGTGGCAACTGGTTGCCCGGGGCCGTTGAGGGCACGAACTGGTCACCGGGGACAACGCAGCCCGCCAGAGACAACATCACGGTGTGATCTGCGGCGATTGGGCAGCCGAAAGAGGAGGGCGTTTGATGGGGCGTAAAGTGAGCGAGGCAGACACGATGGCCGCCCTGGGCTGGGGGTTTAAGTGATGATGACGATGAATACAATGGCTAGCATGTGCTTGCCTTCAATAGGGCGTCACTAGACTTTGGAACCACACACACCTTGTGACCACATCACACGCTGACCCCCCTGGAGGCCAAGAGAGGTCTCTCCCGAGACACCCCAGAGGGCAACAGGCGCAGCACTGCTTAAAGGGCACTCACCAGTGCGGCCCACTCCGTGACGCGGATCCTGGTGACGTGCTTCACGGCCACCTGCAGGAAGAGAAGAGGCGGAGTCAGTCAACTCACGAGAGAAACAGAGAAAACAAAAACAAAACACTCCCCGCCCCAGGGCAGACCTGGCATCTCGGGCACCCCCACCCCAAGGCAGACATGGCATCTCGGGCACCCCCGCCCAGGGCAGACATGGCATCTCGGGCACCCCCACCCCAAGGCAGACATGGCATCTCGGGCACCCCCCCCGCCCAGGGCAGACATGGCATCTCGGGCACCCCCACCCCAGGACAAACATGGCATCTCGGGCACCCCCACCCCAGGACAAACATGGCATCTCGGGCACCCCCACCTCAGGACAAACATGGCATCTCGGGCACCCCCACCCCAGGGCAGACATGGCATCTCGGGCACCCCCACCCCAAGGCAGACATGGCATCTCGGGCACCCCCGCCCAGGGCAGACATGGCATCTCAGGCACCCCCACCCAAGGCAGACATGGCATCTCGGGCACCCCAAGGCAGGCATGGGATCTTGGGGTTAAGGCAGCAAAGAGTAGAGCTGGAGACAGCAGAGAGGGGGTGATGCCCCTTTGTAAGATGGATTGCAGTAAACTGGAGGGGAGCCACCCCCCTCCCCCCACACACACAGCACCATTCCTCACCTGGAGGCCATCGGCAATCCGGTGCCCGGCGTACACGGTGCCAAAGCCGCCTTTGCCCAGCAGCGCCCCCAGCTGGTACACCTTCTCGAAGGGCTCCTTGTCCTTGCCTGCAGAGGGAGAGAAGCAGGGCTCCGTTAGGGGGCTCAGTACTTTATGTGTCACACGTGTGTGCAGAAGGCAGTGCCACTGGAGAGGCTGGCAGGGCTGGGCAGAGTCAGTGCTATTTCAGTCACCCTCTGACTGCGCCTCAACTCCACCATCCTTTCGAGGGCACAGCCTACTGGGTCATGAGGCAGACACAAATCTGTGCTGTAAATGTGCCGTTCACATGGACTAACCGTGCAACTGAAGGAGACATGTCATAAATGTGTCACCGAGGATGCCAACGGCAGGCTGCCTGATAGTTTCTGTGCACCCATGAGGACAGTGTTCTTGGACACCACCCATTGCTTGCAGTGCACAGAAAAACAAAACACAGGGTCATTGATTCATAGACTGAGCACTTCCTGCACAATCGGACGGAGGGCTCCGCCTTTCATCATCCTGAAAGCGACAGGTGCACCTTTAAGTTTGTCAATAATAAACACCCCCATTTCCTAGTGCCTAGAGTCAGTTCGCTTGGCGGGAAACGCTATACCAACAGTCCCTCCTACTCGGTGTACAGTAGTAAAGCACACCCCGCCCTGCACCAGAGCTGTGGGATCTTGTAGTATTCAGGTGCGAGGTGAAACTGGCCCCAGGGGGGTAAACAGGTATTTCTGGCGGGTCGGGGCCGTGTTCCTCAATGGCCCGGCCCTGAACTGGTTGCACAACTCGGGTGGCGCTTCCCGGCACCACTCATAGTTCCTCTTTGACTGGGGCAGGGGGGTTGGGGGGGTCACGGCGAGGATCACGGCCTTCCTGGAGCTCGACAGGTATGCACACGCACGCACACAGATACCGGGCGTGGCGGGAAGGTGCGTGCGTGGGCTGAAAGCTGCATGACTCAGGTGCAGTGAGGGCGCTGCCCCATCCAGCGCACACACAGACCACCGGCTAGAAACCGTGCCAGGCCGGGTAGAGGCGCTATACAAACAAAGCACCGGAGAGGTAAACGTTTACCCTTCGACTTATCGAGTGACGCACAGTGCCAACACCCCTGGAGCACGGACCTGCCACATGCACACTGGGAGATGCCAAGGCAGCAGCCCTGCATGCAGGCGCCTAGAGGCAGGGAGCGGCGCTATAGTACACCTCGCACAGTCACACACTGCGGTTTGGGCACTATGGGCCTGATTCACAGAACTAACAAGACAAAATCCTAAACTTACTACCATTTTGGTATTCACAGAAGGCACTTACTAATTTTGTTGGGATTCCTAACTTTAGGACTCCTAAACGGAGAAAAATCCTAACTTTTAGACTTTCGGTAAGTCACAGAAGGCATTTAGGAGTCCTAACTTCTGTGAATACCGAAATGAGTAAGTGCCTTCTGTGAATACCAAAATGATAGCAAGTTCAGGACTTTGTCTTAAGTTAGCTCTGTGAATCGGGCCCACTGGCACTGTTCCATTTATAGCAGCTTCACAGAGTGACCCCCAGGGGCGCTGTTGGACACCTCTACCCACGCACCATGATGTTGCGCCCGAGCTGGCTGAAGCATGGGTGTCAGATGAACTACACACGGGCACCACTCCTCGAGAGTGTCATAGGTACTAGCTTGTGCACTGTGTGCCAGACTGACACATAAGGGTCCCACCTCACCCAACCAGGCAAACCAAGTACAGAGATGTCCCTGATCTACCAAAGGTTGGCACTGCTGCAACACTTGCAAATCCAACAGCTGCTAGTACTAGAAGTCAGCCTGCGTGCCAACAACCAGCTGCCCACTCTGGCACAAAGAATCACCCTGCACCATCACACTGGCACTACTTTACATATCAAAACTCAACCAGCGCGGACTGGCATCTCTTTAAACATAACAAAAAAATGAACCAGCACCAAACTTTCTGTCAAATAACAAAAAACAAGCAAAACCACAGCACCCTCTTCAAATATATAAACAAACAAAATCAACCAGCAAACGCAACCTTAGCACCACCTCCAGATATCAACCAGTAACAGAACACCAGCACCACCTTCAAAAATCAATCTGCACAATACGGACACCTCCTTCAAATATAAAAAAGCAACCAACACCCAACAACACACTCTACCTCTCAGTCAGATATCTAAAAAAAAAAACGAATTTCAACACAACAACCGTAGACACCAAAAGCACAAACTAAGGACCGGTGCACAGTCGTGTGACTGTGCACCGGTCCTTAGTTTGTATTGTGTAGCCGTCTCACCTCACACCATCCTTTAGCCCAAACTCTACTAAAGCCACTCCGGTGAACTCTTATCAATGGGTGATGTGGGACCCAAATGACCTACAGAAGAAAACAAGCGCCAGTGCCCTTCGGAGTGCACCCCGTGCACTAATGATCCAGGCACACACCCGTGCACTAATGCACACACACGTGCACCCATGCTCCGTGAACACACCTGTGCAATAATGCTCTAAGCACACACCTGTGCACTAACGCTCCAGGAATACACCCGTGCACTAATGGTCCAGCCACTCCCTATGCACTGATGCTCCAGGAGCACATCCGTGCACTAATGCCCCAAGCACACGCCCATGCACTAATACTCCAGGCACACACCCATGCACTAATCCCCCAAGTACACACCCATGCTTTGCTCAAACTCAACAGACTTCAAAATATGAATGCATGAGAAATAAATCTGAAAAACACAAATGTTATTATGACTTTGTATGTTTTCCAAACACAAAATAAATATGGATAAATACCAATAAGATGGTAAAAATTGAATACAGATAAATACATACGAAAACATAAATAAATACCATGAAACCCGGAACCCTAATTATAATCCATCCCTAAACACTACTCAGGTCTCCTCCAAGCGGCCACTCTCCAACAGGACGAAGATATAAACAACACAAAATACCACCTAATACTGGAGTAACCTGGTCTGTGAAAGATGCCCAAACCTATCCACAACTCGTGCCCGGGCTATAGGGCATGGGGTGAACCCTGACCCCCCAAAAATATATTTATTATTATATGATATTTCGTAAAATTATAATCATATTATATGTCATATTGGCACAGAATTATAAGAACATATTTTAGAATGAAAATACTAAGCTTTCATTGAAACGCAACGGAGTGAAATATTTTTTAAATATTGTAAATAATGCTTACCAGGAGGGGAGTACAGCGCCTCGATGGTCTTGGTCAGCATCTCCGCGCGTGCAAGGGTCACGTGGTATAATCCGCCCGAGGGTCGCTAACGGCCGCCGCGTCCGCGCGCGCACGGGTCCACACACAAGAGAGCGCGAGGCTTGGAGGACAGTGAGGCGCGAGACGCAGTGCGAGCGAGCGAGCAACTGACGCGGCGCGAGCCCACGCCGCAGCCTAGGTTACCCGGCCAGGGCGGTGGCGGCCCGCCCCTCGCGGGGCCCCTCAGCCAATCAGCGCCCGCTTCCGTGGAATTTCCACTCTACCGCCGAGACGACAACACAACACGGGAACCATAACAAACCCTCCCCGAGTCGTGAGCGTTACGGCGGCGCCCGTCAGCCAATGGCAGCGCTCCTATGCAAATGACTTCTCTGGAAACCTGCGATGCCCTTCTGCGGAAGGTTATTTGCATCCTTCCTTCCTATTAGCACTGCTATCAGGGGTGGGGGGGGGCCTGGGGTTTGGAGATGGGAGGCCCTACATGGCAGGAGGCAAGGGAATATGAAGTGAAAACTCGAGATGGAGCTGCTGGTGCACAAAAAGGGGAAACACCCTTCTGAGGAAGTGCAGGCATGCAAAGTTCAGGGGTACTGAGGGGGGCTTTAATAATATCCGGGGGGGGGGGGGGGGGGTGTTACTGCAGAGAAGAGGAATCACAAAATAGAAATATATTATCTGATGCAAAAAATGGGGACACACCCTTCTAAGGAACTGCAGGGCATGCAAAGTTTAGGGGTACTGAGGGAGGCTTTAATAATACACACCCTTCTGAGGAACTGCAGGGCATGCAAAGTTTAGGGGTGCTGAGGGGGAGGCTTTAATAATACACACCCTTCTGAGGAACTGCAGGGCATGCAAAGTTTAGGGATACTGAGGGGGAGGCTTTAATAATATCGGGGGGGGGGGGGGCACTGCACAGAAGAGGAATCACAAAATAGAAATATTTATCTGATGCAAAAAAAGGGGAAACACCCTTCTGAGGAACTGCAGGGCATGCCAAGTTCAGGGGTACTGGGGGGGGGGGGGGCTTTAATATTATCCGTGGGGGGGGGGGGGGTACTGCAGGGAAGAGGAATCACAAAATAGAAATATATTATCTGATGCAAAAAAAGGGGACACACCCTTCTGAGGAACTGCAGGGCATGCAAAGTTTAGGGGTACTGAGGGAGACTTTAATAAAATCGGGGGGGGGGGGGGGAGGGGGGGCACTGCAGAGAAGAGGAATCACAAAATAGAAATATTTGCCTGATGCAAAAAAGGGAAAACACCCTTCCGAGGAACTGCAGGGCATGCCAAGTTCAGGAGTACTGAGGGGGGCTTTAATATTATCCGGGGGGGGTGTAGGGGGGGGGATACTGCAGAGAAGAGGAATCACATAATAGAAATAATTGCCTGATTGAAAGAAGGGCAAATAGCCCTGCAAGGAGCAGACACAACATAACAGTTAAATAACAGAGAAGGCCGGAAGTGCAGGGCATGCAAAGTTCAGGGGTACTGAGGGGGACTTTAAATATCTGGGGGGGGGGGGGGGCACTGCAGAGAAGAGGAATCACAAAAAACAAATATATTATCTGATGCAAAAACAAGGGGAAACACCCATCTGAGGAAGTGCAGGGCATGCAAAATTCAGGGGTATTGAGGGGGGCTTTAATACTATCCGGGAAGGGGGGGGGGGGGGGTGTCAGTGCAGAGAAGAATCGCAAAATGGAAATATTTGCCTGATGCAAAAAAAGGGGACACACCCTTCTGAGGGACTGCAGGACATGCAAAGTTTAGGGGTACTGAGGGGGGCGTGGGGGGGTACTGCAGAGAAGAGGAATCATCACATAATATAAATAATTGCCTGATTGAAAGAAGGGCAAATAGCCCTGCGAGGAGCAGACACAACATATCAGGGAAATAACAGAGAAGGCCATAAAAGTGAGCAGCTCATGTGGGGCACAACATGTACATGTGAATCTGGTTATAAGGGGTTTCTCAGCAATATGAAAAGAAAAATCCCAGGTAGGGATGTTCAAAACCTGAGAGAAAACACCCCATGTTAGAGTGTGGCAGGGGATCAAACAAGTGAGGGAAACCCCTTCTGTGGGGACTGTGGGCTCAAAGTGTAAAAGGGAAAGCACCCCCACGTGAAAAGGATCCACGTAAGATAGGGTGAAACACCAGAGACCGAGTCCCTGTAAGCATAAAATATTGTATTGTGTATCTCGAGAAATATGAGGCTAAAACGTTTTTTTTGTAATACACGAAGAAAGCGTAAGACATACCACCATCTCTGTTGACCCCAAACATGCAAACTGTCGAGAACAATTCATTTTATTTCCAAAATTGGGTCTGGTCCATTAAACTCTATGTGCTGCTTAAGGCTGTCCAGAGCCTTTTAAAGTCTACATATGTGTTTAAGCTGGCCAGGAGACCCAGTTAAAGGCACTCAAGTTCAAGTTCAAGTTCCAAAATTTGTATAGCGCACTACTCACCCAGGGGGTCTCAAGGCGCTTGAGGGAGGGAGGTGTTTTATTTATCGAATATCCAAGTTTTTAGTTGCTTTCTGAAGGAGAGGTGGTATCTCTTTTTCCTCAAAAAAGGGAAATCTTCCAGATGTTATGATGAGACAGTTGTGTGGACGTGTCACTACTCAGGGAGGGGAGTTAAACATTTACATTTATGTTCAGGGCAAAGCTGGAAAAGGGAGCCTATTGTAGGTGAGTTGGAAGGCCTTTTGAATATCTTCATGTGGCCCACCCAAGCACTCAAAAGTTCCTTCAAGGATTGCCCATCTGCCTTGTCAAAACTAAAGCCAGCATGCTGGGGTTTCGCTATAGACATCTTAGTGTTGGCCCCAAACCAAAAAGCACAGGAAAAAGCATCCACACAACCAAAATATTCTTGGATCTGATTGCCTTATAGATCTGCACCTTAAGAACAACAAGTTCGCCCTTCGACATGGTTGTCGCGGAGGTTAACAAATCGTGTTTGTAAATAAGCAAACAGCCTCCCTTCGAGTCTGCGGCGACTGGGCGTGGGCTGAACTGCCTTGTATCGGTTCATGCTGTGGCTGGTGCTAGCATGGTTAGGCACATTCAGTTTTCCACAGGTATGCTGAGGAATGCAGTTGGGGCAGAAATTGAGACATTCCTTTCAACTCTTGTACCGGAATCGCATTTCCACCTTTTTTTTGGTGTGTGAATGGGCTGCGTGGGAACATGAACCGTGGGTTTGAAGGGAGGAGGGAGGGAGGGAAAAGGTCACATGCTTAACATAGTTGAGTAAAAGCACAGTCGCACTGCTTTCAACTTTGTTCTAATTATTGAACACTGGGAATTTCTGAGAGTGTATCCACCTACAAAGGTGGAGTGGGACCCAGAGAAAAGCATGTTTATGCCTCTGAAAGGATAGAAGTGCTGGGGCGGAGTCAGTCACATGTCAGTGTGGTCATTTATGTGCCCCAGTGTCTAGTTCTCAGTGTTGTTGCCCTATTGTACCAGTGTCTGTGACCATATCCACGCTTGTGTGTGTATCCTGTCCCAGTCTATAAGGCAGTATTCCAGTGTATGTGGGTGGGTGTGTGTTCATGTTCCAGTGTCTCTGCCCTTCTCCTTCTCCCGGGTCTGTGCCCATGACTCGATGTACCCTTGTCCCCACTTCCATGCTCTCTGGTAAATGCCCACCCACTACATGCGACTGCTTCCCTGCGTCAGGCTTCCTGTGTCTGTGTGCGAATGTTCATGTTTCAGTGTCTGTGTCCTCTAATTCATGTTCTATTGGCTGTGCCTCAGTGTCAGTGTTACTGTGTCCCAGTGTCTGTGTCCCACTGTTCATATTATGTCTGTATTGTGGTGTTCATGGTCAGTGTCTGTGTCCGAGTGTTCATGCTGCACTGTTTGTATCCAACTGCTCATGCTCCAGTGTTTGTGTCTGAGTGCTCATGTTCTAGTGTCATCTTCATGTTTATGTTCCTGTCATTGTCCCCCAGTGTTCATGTTCCAGTGCCTGTGTCTGAGGGTTCATGCTCCAGTGCCAGTGTCCCCCAGTTGTTCATGCTCAAGTGTCTGTGTCCGATTGTTCGTGTTCCAGTGTTTATGTCCAATTGCTCGTGTTCCAGTGTCTCAATCAATCAAACAGGGTATTGTAAGCAGACAACTCACCTGTAGGGGTCAGCAGGTCCGTTATCCGAAAAGCCAGGTCTTGAGAGTCTTCTTGAAGGTGTTCAGGGAGGGGACGTTTCTGATGTCTACAGATAGCTCGTTCCAGGTCTTGGCCACAATGTGAGAGAAGGATCTTCGGCCTGCTCTGGTCTTGTCGATGTACAGGGTTTCGGCCAGTGCGAGGTTGCCAGATCGGAGGTTTCTTTTGGGTACATAGAAGTTGATTATGTCGTTAAGGTATTTGGGTCCATTGTTGTGTAGGCATTTGTAGGCGTGAGTGAGGATTTTGAAGGTGAATCTTTTCTCTATGGGGAGCCAGTGGAGCTTTCATAGGTGTTGGCTGCTGTGTTTGTGCTGGGGATGCCAAGGACGAGTCTGGCGGTGGTGTTCTTTACAGTCTGGAGTTTGCGGAGTAGGGACTTGTTGATTCCAGCATAGAGTGCGTTTCAGGAGTCTAATCTGCTGGTGATGAGTGCGTGGGTGACCGTCTTCCTTGACTCAGGGGGATCCATTTGAAGGTCTTGCGAAGTATGCAGAGGGTGTTGAAGCTGGATGTGATGGCGTTGACTTGTTGGTTCATGGTGAGTGCTGCTTCGAGTACGATGCCAAGGTTCTTGGCATGGTCTAAGGGGGTAGGTAGGCTTCTGAGGGCGGTTGGACACCAGGTGTTATCCCATGCTGATGGGGTGGTTCCAAGGATGAGGACTTCTGTCTTCTCGGCGTTGCTTTTAAGGCAGCTGTTGGTCATCCAGACTGCTACGTTTTGCATTCCTTTCTCGATATTGAGTTTGGTGGTTGTTGAGTCTCGGGTGAGGGAGAGGATGCGCTGGGTGTCATCGGCATAGGATACGATGTTGAGCACGTGTTGTTGGACAATGGCTGTGAGGGGGGCAATGTTGAAAAGGGGGGCAATGTTGAAAAGGGGGGCAATGTTGAAAAGGGTCGGGCTCAGTGATGACCCCTGTGGGACTCCCCATGTGATTCCTGTAGGATCTGTGTCCGATTGTTCGTTTTCATGCCCCAGTGTCTCTGTCTGAGTGTTCATGTTACAGTGCCTGTGTCCCCCAGTGTTCATGTTCCAGAGTCTGTGTCTGAGTGCTTATGTTCAGTCTCTGTTTCCAGTTGTTCATGTTCCAGTGTCTGTGTCCCCCATGTTCATGTTCCAGTGTCTGTGTCTGATTGTTTCGGTTCCAGTGTCTGTGTCCCCCAGTGTTGATGTTCCAGTGTCTGTGTCCGAGTGTTCGTGTAACAGTGTCTGTGTCTGATTGTTTGGGTTCCAGTCTCTGTGTACCCCATTGTTGTTGGTCCAGTGTCTGTGTCCGAGTGTTCATGCTCTAGTGTCCATGTCAGAATGTTCATGTTCCAGTGTCTGTGTCCGGTTGTTCATGTTCCAGTGCTGTGTCCCCCATGTTCATGTTCCAGTGTCTGTGTCCGGTTGTTCATGTTTCAGTGCCTGTGTCCCCCATGTTCATGTTCCAGTGCCTGTGTCCCCCATGTTCATGTTCCAGTGTCTGTATCTGATTGTTTCGGTTCCAGTCTCTGTGTACTCCATTTATGTTGGTCCAGTGTCTGTGTCTGAGTGTTCATGCTCTAGTATCCATGTCAGAGTGTTCATGTTCCAATCTGTGTCCCCTAGTGTTGATAATCCAGTGTCCGTCCATGTTTGAGTGTTGATGGTCCAGTGTCAATGTCTGTGTCTGAGTGCTCATGTTCCAGTGTCTGTGTCCGAGTGTTCATGTCTCAGTGTCTGTGTCTGAGTGTTCATGCTCCAGTGTCAGTATCTGAGTGCTCATGTTCCAGTGTCTGTGTCCGAGTGTTCATGTCTCAGTGTCTGTGTCCGAGTGTTCATGTTCCAGTGTCTGTGTCCAAGTGTTCATGTCTCAGTGTCTGTGTCCGAGTGTTCATGCTCGAGTGTCAGTATCTGAGTGCTCATGTTCCAGTGTCTGTGTCTGAATGCACATGTTCAGTGTATGACAATACCTTTTATTTATCTGCTTTGATAATTAACACATAAGTAAAAGGCATTGTCATTTACAATGCCAATAGCTCAAACTCTTGTAAATGCAAGACCTATTGCGTTTCAAAGAAGTAGCCGCAATTGTCCCGGGCTGCTTGGAAAGTGAAAGCACGCATGGCACGCTGCATGTTGCAGGAAAGCATGTCGTGCCTGCAGTAGGAGAAAATCATTATAAGAAAACAGTGCTTACAGACTAAAGAAGACATACCGTGTGACAACAGATGTAAAATGGCCGGTCCTCATGGGAGGTTACAAATGAAGACAAGGCGGTACTAAGGAGGGACTAACAAGCCTAGTAAGAAACCAGAAGCCAGTATTTACAAAGGACAATGACACAAGCCAATGAAAAATATGGGTGGAGAGTGGGCGGGGCTTCAAGTCCATACTCAAATACAGCATGTCTCGCAGAGCAGTGCATGTGCTGCCCATGCTCGACCTAAAACGTGCTATGATACTGCTGCATGATAGTGCTTTTGGTTGCACAGTCAAAAGCAAGCTCTGAGAACCCTCGTGGACCTATCAATCAATTGTCGGTTCTATCAGGGAAGGGGCCCTGGCATGGAGGACAGGGGGGGGCTTAGTCTTGCACACCTTCTTTTCCCTAAGTTAATAAAACATGCATTGGCAGAATGCTGGTGGCGTCATAGCCTTTTGTTTTTCTTTCAGTCACACGGTGCAGCAGCCGCACTGCTGTACAATATGGCTCAAAAAACCTTTGACAAAGCTAATAGCGCTTGCTTGCGTTGGGAAGACCTTTTGCTTTACCAATGCTTGTTCATTACCTGTGTGCCACAATTTGTTTACATGTCGCTGCATAAGTGTGTGTCATTTTGCCTGTGTCAGTACACCTGTCCAGGGTCCTTGTCTCAGTCCTAGTGTCCATGCTTCTGTGTGTTCTTTTCCCCCTTCTCTTTGCTGCCACGCCATGGTGTCTGTTTTCCATGTGCTAGTGCCAATCAGGGCCGACTGGGAACGAAAACCGGCCCTGGCAAAGTGCTTGGCCGCCCCCCCCCCCAGGAGGGGGTGGGGGGTTGACCGAGCACTTTGCAAGGGCAGCTTGTCGCTGCTTTTCTTACAGGGCCGATTTTGCTTCAAAAACGGCCCTGTAACAAAACCGCCCCCCCCGGGCCCCAAAACTGGCCCCCACCCTTGCGGCCCACCAGGGGATTGCCCGGTGCCCGCAACGGCCACTCCGAGCCTTGTGCCAATGTATGCTGCTGTCCTTCCATCTAGGGCAGAGGTCTTCAAACTTTTTGATGCCAAGACCCCTTGTCAAACCTTTTTAGGTATCGGCCTGCGTAGGCTGTGCTTGCGCAGTCTCACCGACGAGATCTTATGTTTTTCAATGTGGGGCTTGAACATGCCCCTCTTCTCCATTGGCTGGCTTCCTAAACGGAGGCCAACCATTGGAGGAGAGGGGCGTCTGTCCATTTAAGCCCCGTCTTTTTTAGGATTCGGGGGTGTGTTTTTTAGTTTCTTTCTCTCCTCTTCCCATTGGCTGGAATTTTACATTCCAGTCAATGGGAAGAGGAGAGAAAGAAAAACGCCCCGAATCCCAAAATGACGGGGCTTTTCTAAGAGTCATTTCTGCGGAGAGAAGCAAGGGAGAACATCCAAGTCCTCCGCTCCAGCCGGTAAGTGTTCGCTTTTCTTGCCTCTGCCCATGTTTGTGCTCGCTTCTCACTTTTCTTGCCTCTGCCCCCTATTTGTGCTTGCTTTTCTTGCCTCTGACCCGTTGTGCTCGCTTTTCTTGCCTCTGCCCCTTTACCTCCCCTCTCCCTCGCGGCGCTCACCCAGCCACCAGCTGACCTCGTCTCCTCTTCTCTGCAGCCCAGGAGGATGTGTCAAGACCCAGCCAACTCCTCCGGCCCCGCAGAGGCCCCGATCACCGCAGACAGCAGCTCTCAGCCGCACCTCAGCTCAGGGTCCCATTCCGGTATTCCACGTCGGCGCCCTGGGGTTCTTCACCTCCTCCTGACACCACGGACAGACTTCAATGGCCTCCTCTGTTGCGATTGTCAGGTCGCGGGCGCCATCTTTGCTGTGATCGTTTTCTTTTCCTCTGTTCTCTGTGAGTTCTCTGCAGCGCTGTACCCTCTTTAGTCTCGGCAGCAGTGCTCCGCGCCGTGTTTGTTCTCAGCAGCATTGCCCCACACCCTGTGGGTTCTTAGCGGCACTGCTCCATGACCTGTGACGGGAGACCTCGCACACGCGACAGGAGTGAGGAGGGAGATCACAGACCGGCGAGTGGACACACAGGAGAACTAGAGGGGAAGCACAGGAGAGGTAAGGCGGTGCAGGGCACCACGAGGTACACAGGAGAGAGGGGCACCGGTTCGGAGTAACTAATTGCAGCGGGGAGGCTCGCGTGGGAGTTCACAGGACAAGCAGGGGCAAAACTCAGGATCCGAGGGCAAGAGAGCTCATAGGAGCAGCGAGGGAACCCCACAGGAGCAGCCTTAGAGAATTCACTGGAGCAGCATAAGGAAAGATCCAGAAGCAGCACTGGGAACCTCACAGAACCTGCTTAGGGGAACTCACAGGAGCGCAGGGGAACTCGCGGGGATATCGCATGGAAACTCACACGGTCACCCTAGAAAAATTCACAGGACCAGCATGGCGGAATGTATAGGACCAGCAAAGGGGGGGTGGTGAAAGGAGCAGCATAGAGGAGTGCACAGGAGGAGCTTCAGAGCACTCACGGCAGTAGAGAAACTCGCAGGAACACTGGGGGGAATCGTAGGAGCAGCAGAGGGAACCCCACAGGAGCACAGGGGAACTCACAGACTGGGGAAACTTCCAGGAACAATCAAGAATTTGTAGGAGCAGCAGATGGAACCCCACAGGAGCACAGGGGAACTCACAGACTAGGGAAACTCACAGGAACAATTAAGAATTCGTAGGAGCAGCAGACGGAACCCCATAGGAGCGCAGGGGGAGTCACAGAACCAGCATAGGGAAACTCACAGGAACACTGGAGGTAATCGTAGGAGCAGCATAGGGAATCCCACAGGAGCACAGCCTGCACAGGGGAACTCACAGACTATGGAAGCTCACAGGAACACCAGAGAGATTCACAGGAGTAGCAGAAGGAAACTCACTGGAGCGCTAGGGGGAATTGTAGGAGCAGCGGGGGGAACACCCCAGGAGCGCATGGGGACTCACAGACATAGACTAGGGTAGCTCCTAAGAACACTGGAGAATTGTAGCAGAAGCAGAGGGAACCTCACAGGAGCGCAGCGAGACTCACAGAAACAGCAGAGGAACACTGGAGGGAATCGTATGATTGAGCAGCCGAGGGAATCCCATAGGAGTGGAGGGGAACTCACAGAAGCAGCACTGGCAGCGTTACATCGGGGGTCCCTTCGTCATATGTGGCATCGTTCTGTCATTGCACTTTCTAACAATCTACGTTTCCGGTTGGTCTCTAACCTCACGCGGCTGAGTTGGCATGCTGGCTTTAGAGATGGGGAGTGCGAGTGTGGGGGTTGTATACATGCAAGGTGGTGGCTACTCACACATACTCTGACTATCACGAGTGGGGATCAAACAAACAACTCTCTTGTTCCTATTTGGGGCCAGAGATTGTGCTCGTTAAGCACTGCCCCGTGTTTGTTCAAACACTTTGTCACTGCTTTCTTTCTCCATCTGTGTCCCATTTGTGCCTTGCCCTCCATTTTGCTCTGGATGTTTGTGCTTAGCAGTGCTGCCCGGGGCGCCCCTGTATGCACTCAGTACCACCGCCCGTGTGTGTTCCGCTGCACCGCTCTGCACCGCTCTGCACCACTCTGCCCCATATGCCGTGTGTGCTCAGCCAGTGGCGTAACGATAGCCCGTACAGCTCCTGTGGTGCGAGGGGGGGAGCAAGCTCCAGGGGCCCCCCTCTGGCACTGAGAACTGTGCACGGGCGGCATGCTTCCCTGCTTGTGATCGGTTTTCTGTGCCTCTGTTCCCTGCTTGTGATCGTTTTTCTGTGCCTCTGTTCCCTGTTTGTGATCGGTTTTCTGTGCCTCTGTTCCCTGCTTGTGATCGTTTTGTTAGTGCCTCTGTTTCTTGCTTGTGATCGGTTTTTAGTGTCTCTGTTCCCTGCTTGTGATCGGTTTTTAGTGCCTCTGTTCCCTGCTTGTGATCGGTTTTTAGTGTCTCTGTTCTCTGTGTGTGTGTGTGGCTCTGTGTGTTTGTGTGTGTGGCTCTCTGTGTGTGGCTCTCTGTGTGTGGTTGTGTGTGTGTGTGTGTGGCTCTGTCTGTGTGTGTGTGGCTCTGTCTCTCTGTGTGTGTGGCTCTATGTGTGTGTGGCTCTTTCTGTGTGTGTGTGTATGTATAGGCTGTGTGTGTGGCTCTGTCTGTGTGTGTGTGGCTCTGTCTGTGTGTGTGTGTGGCTCTGTGTGTGTGTGCGGCTTTGTCTGTGTGTGTGTGGCTCTATGTGTGTGTAGCTCTTTCTGTGTGTGTGGCTCTGTCTGTGTGTGTGTGGCTCTGTCTGTGTGTGTGTGTGGCTCTGTCTGTGTGTGTGTGTGGCTCTGTCTGTGTGTGTGTGGCTCTCTGAGTGTGTGTGTGGCTCTTTCTCTGTGTATGTGTGGCTCTGTGTGTGTGTGTGGCTCTGTGTGTGTGTGTGGCTCTGTGTGTGTGTGTGTGTGGCTGTGTGTGTGTGTGTGTGTGGCTCTCTGTGTGTATGTGTGTGGCTCTCTGTGTGTATGTGTGTGGCTCTCTGTGTGTGTGTGGCTCTCTGTGTGTGTGGCTCTGTGTGCGTGGCTCTGTGTCCGCTAATACTCTCTACTACTCTCTAATGCTCATTTATGTTTAAAAAAAAATGCCGTTTGCAATGCCAATAGCTCTAACTTTAACCAGAGACCATTGCATTGTAAATGCTTGTTAGGAGTAAGTACCCCCTAATGATAAAAGTTTCTAGAACCTGGTACTCATCATCATCGACAAACGGAAACACCCCCAATTCCCGCACAAAATAATTTTTACAGTGGGGAAAAAATAATAAACAGTGTTTGGCCAACCAAAGGTCAGTGAGCGTGGGGGTGTAGTTAAAAACAAAGGGCCTCATTTATGAGTAATCAGCGTAGGGCAGCGCCGCAAGTCTTCTTGCTGCACTGCCCTATGCCAATGTGAAAGGGCAGGAATGCACTGCATCCCTGCCCTTTCCTCTTGTGTTGGCGCATAGATTGCTGCATAGCACCAACATAGGCTGGATTGTTTTTGTGAAGGAAGGACACTTTCCTGCACAAAAACAATCCTGAGAGATGGTTTCCTCTTTCTATGTGAGCTGCAAAACGCAGCACACCTGGAAAGAGGAAAACACCAGGAGAAATGTTTTCACTGGGGAGACGTACGTTTTTCGTGCTGCCCCAGGATTAAGTGATTTTGTAAATATGGGGCATCAAAATCCATGGGCATTGCGTGGGAACACCCGCGCGGCGTACATGGAACACCTCCTGGATGCAGAGTTAGGCAAGGCAGCAACCTGCCCTGCCTTGCCTTAATCCATATCTATGAGGCCATACAAAGCCATGCAGGGTGACTTTGCGACGCCTCATAGGTATGGTTGAGACGCTCGCGTCCCCAGAGCGTAAAAAAAACTGGTGCTCTGGCAGCGCAAGCCTCTCATAAATGAGCCCCTAAACATTCTGCATGTTTTTTAGGTCTTTCACCGTCAGGTACCTACTAATACAATAATGGGCAGTGTAAATTAAAAATAAATGTAAAAAGTTGTTACTCAGTGGGAAATGCGCTGTAGTACATTATAAAATCTCTATTAATGAATGAACTGCATAGATCTGTGTGCAACCAGAGAGACACAGAATTAAATCTTGGTTGGTGCAGTGGAGAATAGTGTATTTGTAGTGCTACGTGATCACAGCCTGTGACAGAAAGCACTGTATGTAAGTCGTTATTTTATACTTGCATTGCAATACACACAGTACAATATAGACTGATACAAAATGTATAAATAGTTTTAAATAAAACGGTTCTTCCAAAATTTAGTTTTTAGGAATACCAAAGGCTTGTGTAATGCAATTTCTTTTTTAAATAACTGTCCCTTCAACACCTATTTAGGGGTACTAAGGGCTGTGTAAGTACGGTTATGATTAAAAGCAAACACTTCAAAGCCCAGTTGTTAACTCTTTGCACTACCACTCAAAAAAACAACTCTTTGTCATCACAAAGGTTGGAGTGATTCACCGGTCTAAAGCACCCTTTACACTTGCAGATTAACTAATGGGGCATATTTGCATTTCTTTCAGGTGGCCAGGCACCCTGACACAAAAGCTTGGGGTGCCCGACCCCCTTCCCAGGGCTCCACGGCCCCCCTGGGGGTCGCGCCCCACAGTTTGAAGACGTCTGATCCAGGGTGATGCCCCAGGGTACCTATCTTAGTCCCAGCATCCATGTTTACATGTCCAAGTGTCTCCGTCCATACTCCTGTCTTGGTGCTGTTTCTCCTTGCCTCAACGTCCTTGTGTGCAAATCTTGGTCCATACCTTTGTCTGTCTGTCGTTGTGTCCAACTGACCAGGAGTCTATGTCTGTATGTTTGTGTCTGATTCCCAGTCAGTGTCCCTAAGTTCCTGCCCCAGCGTCCATCCCTGCATGTTTACATGTCTATGCCCATAACAGTGTCTTCGTGTCTTTGTGTCCCTATGTCCCACCATCCACGTCTGCATGTCCATGTGTCTATTACCATACCAGTGTCACTATGTTGTTGTGTCCTTATGCCCCAGCATTTATGTTTGCATGTCAATGTGCTATGTTCATCCCTTTGTCTCTATGTCACTGTCTCTGCATGCCCCAGCATCTTTTTGTGCATGTTCATGTATCCATGTCTATATCTGTGTCTCCGTGGCATTGAGTCCCTGTGTCCATTTCTGTGTCTCCGTGTCATTGTGTTTCTGTGTCCATTTCTGTGTCTCCGTGTCATTGTGTCCCTGTGTCCATTTCTGTGTCTCTGTGTCATTGTGTCCCATGTCCCAGCGTCCATCTCTGCATGTTCATGTATCTATGTCCATATCTGTATCTCCATGTCATTGTGTCCATGTGTCCATTTCTGTGGGGTCATTGTGTTCCAATGCCCCACAGCATCCGTCTGCATATTCACGTGTCTCTGGCCCTACCTGTGTGTCCGTGTTGTTGTGTGCCCATGCCCCAGCATCCATGTCTGATTGTTCATGTGTCTATGTCCATCTCTGTCTCTACACGTTATTGTGTCCACATGCCCATGCGTCCATGTTTGCTTGTTGATGATCTATGTCCATTCCTGTCTCTCCGTGTCATTGTGATCCCATGCCCCAACATCCATGTCTGCATGTCCATGTGTCTCTGTCCACACCTGTGTCTCTGTGTTGTTGTGTCTCATGACCCACCATCCATCTCTGGATGTTCATGTATCTATGTTCATCCTTGTGTCTCCATGTCAATGTGTCTCCATGCCTCAGCATCCGTGTCTGCATGTTAATGTGCCTGTGTCCATCTCAGGGTCTCTGTGTCATTGTGTTCCCATGCCCAGCAGCCATCTGCCTGCACATGTGATTATGACCATACCTGTGTCTCCTTGTTGTTGTGTGCCCATGCCCCAGCATCCATGTCTGCATCTCTATGAGTCTAAGTCCATACATGTGTCTCTGTGTCGTTGTGTCCCCATGCCCTTAGCGTCCATCTATGCATGTTTATGTATCTATGTCCATACATGTGCCTCTGTGTCGTTGCGTCCCCATGCCCCAGCATCCATCTCTTCATGTTTATGTATCTATGTCCATACATGTGTCTCTGTGTCGTTGCGTCCCCATGCCCCAGCATCCATCTCTACATGTTTATGTATCTATGTCCATACTTGTGTCTCTGTGTCGTTGCGTCCCCATGCCCCAGCGTCCATCTCTTCATGTTTATGTATCTATGTCCATACATGTGTCTCTGTGTCGTTGCGTCCCCATGCCCCAGCGTCAATCTCTTCATGTTTATGTATCTATGTCCATACATGTGTCTCTGTGTTGTTGCTTCCCCATGCCCCAGCATTCATCCCTGCATGTTTATGTATCTATGTCCATACATGTGTCTCTGTGTCGTTGCGTCCCCATGCCCCAGCATCCATCTCTACATGTTTATGTATCTATGTCCATACATGTGTCTCTTTGTCGTTGCGTCCCCATGCCCCAGCATTCATCTCTTCATGTTTATGTATCTATGTCCATGCATGTGTCTCTGTGTCATTGCGTCCCCATGCCCCAGCGTCCATCTCTACATGTTTATGTATCTATGTCCATACATGTGTCTCTGTGTCGTTGCCTCCCCATGCCCCAGCGTCCATCTCTTCATGTTTATGTATCTATGTCCATACATGTGTCTCTGTGTCGTTGCGCCCGCATGCCCCAGCGTCCATCTCTTCATGTTTATATATCTATGTCCATTCATGTGTCTCTGTGTCGTTGCGTCCCCATGCCCCAGCGTCAATCTCTTCATGTTTATGTATCTATGTCCATACATGTGTCTCTGTGTCGTTGCGTCCCCATGCCCCAGCGTCCATCTCTACATGTTTATGTATCTATCTCCATACATGTGTCTCTGTGTCGTTGCGTCCCCATGCCCCAGCGTCCATCTCTTCATGTTTATGTATCTATGTCCATGCATGTGTCTCTGTGTCGTTGCGTCCCCATGCCCCAGCATCCATCTCTACATGTTTATGTATCTATGTCCATACTTGTGTCTCTGTGTCGTTGCGTCCCCATGCCCCAGCGTCCATCTCTTCATGTTTATGTATCTATGTCCATACATGTGTCTCTGTGTCGTTGCGTCCCCATGCCCCAGCGTCAATCTCTTCATGTTTATGTATCTATGTCCATACATGTGTCTCTGTGTTGTTGCTTCCCCATGCCCCAGCATTCATCCCTGCATGTTTATGTATCTATGTCCATACATGTGTCTCTGTGTCGTTGCGTCCCCATGCCCCAGCATCCATCTCTACATGTTTATGTATCTATGTCCATACATGTGTCTCTTTGTCGTTGCGTCCCCATGCCCCAGCATTCATCTCTTCATGTTTATGTATCTATGTCCATGCATGTGTCTCTGTGTCATTGCGTCCCCATGCCCCAGCGTCCATCTCTACATGTTTATGTATCTATGTCCATACATGTGTCTCTGTGTCGTTGCCTCCCCATGCCCCAGCGTCCATCTCTTCATGTTTATGTATCTATGTCCATACATGTGTCTCTGTGTCGTTGCGCCCGCATGCCCCAGCGTCCATCTCTTCATGTTTATATATCTATGTCCATTCATGTGTCTCTGTGTCGTTGCGTCCCCATGCCCCAGCGTCAATCTCTTCATGTTTATGTATCTATGTCCATACATGTGTCTCTGTGTCGTTGCGTCCCCATGCCCCAGCGTCCATCTCTACATGTTTATGTATCTATCTCCATACATGTGTCTCTGTGTCGTTGCGTCCCCATGCCCCAGCGTCCATCTCTTCATGTTTATGTATCTATGTCCATGCATGTGTCTCTGTGTCGTTGCGCCCCCATGCCCCAGCGTCCATCTCTTCATGTTTATGTATCTATGTCCATGCATGTGTCTCTGTGTCATTGCGTCCCCATGCCCCAGCGTCCATCTCTACATGTTTATGTATCTATGTCCATACATGTGTCTCTGTGTCGTTGCCTCCCCATGCCCCAGCGTCCATCTCTTCATGTTTATGTATCTATGTCCATACATGTGTCTCTGTGTCGTTGCGCCCGCATGCCCCAGCGTCCATCTCTTCATGTTTATGTATCTATGTCCATTCATGTGTCTCTGTGTCGTTGCGTCCCCATGCCCCAGCGTCCATCTCTACATGTTTATGTATCTATCTCCATACATGTGTCTCTGTGTCGTTGCGTCCCCATGCCCCAGCGTCCATCTCTTCATGTTTATGTATCTATGTCCATGCATGTGTCTCTGTGTCGTTGCGCCCCCATGCCCCAGCGTCCATCTCTTCATGTTTATGTATCTATGTCCATACATGTGTCTCTGTGTCGTTGCGCCCCCATGCCCCAGCGTCCATCTCTTCATGTTTATGTATCTATGTCCATACATGTGTCTCTGTGTCGTTGCGCCCCCATGCCCCAGCGTCCATCTCTTCATGTTTATGTATCTATGTCCATACATGTGTCTCTGTGTCGTTGCGCCCCATGCCCCAGCGTCCATCTCTTCATGTTTATGTATCTATGTCCATACATGTGTCTCTGTGTCATTGCGTCCCCATGCCCCAGCATCCATCTCTTCATGTTTATGTATCTATGTGCATACATGTGTCTCTGTGTCGTTGCGCCCCCATGCCCCAGCATCCATCTCTTCATGTTTATGTATCTATGTCCATACATGTGTCTCTGTGTCGTTGCGCCCCCATGCCCCAGCGTCCATCTCTTCATGTTTATGTATCTATGTCCATACATGTGTCTCTGTGTCGTTGCGCCCCCATGCCCCAGCGTCCATCTCTTCATGTTTATGTATCTCTGTCCATACATGTGTCTTTGTGTCGTTGCGTCCCCATGCCCCAGCATCCATCTCTTCATGTTTATGTATCTCTGTCCATACATGTGTCTCTGTGTCATTGCGTCCCCATGCCCCAGCATCCATCTCTTCATGTTTATGTATCTATGTGCATACATGTGTCTCTGTGTCGTTGCGCCCCCATGCCCCAGCATCCATCTCTTCATGTTTATGTATCTATGTCCATACATGTGTCTCTGTGTCGTTGCGCCCCCATGCCCCAGCGTCCATCTCTTCATGTTTATGTATCTATGTCCATACATGTGTCTCTGTGTCGTTGCGCCCCCATGCCCCAGCGTCCATCTCTTCATGTTTATGTATCTCTGTCCATACATGTGTCTTTGTGTCGTTGCGTCCCCATGCCCCAGCATCCATCTCTTCATGTTTATGTATCTATGTCCATACATGTGTCTCTGTGTCGTTGCGCCCCCATGCCCCAGCATCCATCTCTGTGTGTTTATGTATCTATGTCCATACATGTGTCTCTGTGTCGTTGTGTCCCCATGCCCCAGCATCCATCTCTTCATGTTTATGTATCTATGTCCATACATGTGTCTCTGTGTCATTGCGTCCCCATGCCCCAGCATCCATCTCTTCATGTTTATGTATCTATGTGCATACATGTGTCTCTGTGTCGTTGCGCCCCCATGCCCCAGCATCCATCTCTTCATGTTTATGTATCTATGTCCATACATGTGTCTCTGTGTCGTTGCGCCCCCATGCCCCAGCGTCCATCTCTTCATGGTTATGTATCTATGTCCATACATGTGTCTCTGTGTCGTTGCGCCCCCATGCCCCAGCGTCCATCTCTTCATGTTTATGTATCTCTGTCCATACATGTGTCTTTGTGTCGTTGCGTCCCCATGCCCCAGCATTCATCTCTGCATGTTTATGTATCTATGTCCGTTCCTGTGTCTCTGTGTCGTTGCGTCCCCATGCCCCAGCGTCCATCTCTTCATGTTTATGTATCTATGTCCATACATGTGTCTCTGTGTCGTTGCGCCCGCATGCCCCAGCGTCCATCTCTTCATGTTTATGTATCTATGTCCATTCATGTGTCTCTGTGTCGTTGCGCCCCCATGCCCCAGCGTCCATCTCTTCATGTTTATGTATCTATGTCCATTCATGTGTCTCTGTGTCGTTGCGTCCCCATGCCCCAGCATCCATCTCTGCATGTCCATGAGTCTGTGTCTATACCTGTGTCTTCGTGTCTGCCCCCTCCATGCATGCTACTGCGGAGATGCAGAAAATCTATAGCTTACCCCGGCCTCAACCAGCCTGTCCCTTCTGTGTATGCTATATACAGATACAGGGAGTCTAGGCTCAGCCAGTCTGTCCCCTCCAAGCGTGCTACTGCTGAGATACAGGGAATCCATGGCTTGTCCCAGCCTCACCCTGCCTGTCCCCTCCATGCATGCTACTGAGGAGATACAAGGAATCCATTGCTAGACCCGGCCTCACCCAGCCTGTCCCTTCCATGCATGCTACTGAGGAGATACAGGGAATCCATGGCTTGTCCCAGCCTCACCCTGCCTGTCCCCTCCATGCATGCTACTGCTGAGATACAGGGAATCCATGGCTTGTCCCAGCCTCACCCTGCCTGTCCCCTCCATGCATGCTACTGAGGAGATACAAGGAATCCATTGCTAGACCCGGCCTCACCCAGCCTGTCCCTTCCATGCATGCTACTGAGGAGATACAGGGAATCCATGGCTTGTCCCAGCCTCACCCTGCCTGTCCCCTCCATGCATGCTACTGCTGAGATACAGGGAATCCATGGCTTGTCCCAGCCTCACCCTGCCTGTCCCCTCCATGCATACTACTGCTGAGATACAGGGAATCCATGGCTTGTCCCAGCCTCACCCTGCCTGTCCCCTCCATGCATGCTACTGAGAAGATACAGGGAATCCATGGCTAGCCCCGGCCTCACCCTGCCTGTCCCCTCCATGCATGCTACTGCTGAGATACAGGGAATCCATGGCTTGTCCCAGCTTCACCCTGCCTGTCCCTTCCATGCATGCTACTGCAGTGATACAGGGAATCTATGGCTTGTCCCAGCCTCACCCTGTTTGTCCCTTCCATGCATGCTACTGCCGAGATACAGGGAATCCATGGCTAGCCCCGGCCTCACCCAGCCTGTCCCCTCCATGCATGCTACTGCTGAGATACAGGGAATCCACTGCTAGCCCCGGCCTCACCCTGCCTGTCCCCTCCATGCATGCTACTGCTGAGATACAGGGAATCCACTGCTAGCCCCGGCCTCACCCTGCCTGTCCCCTCCATGCATGCTACTGCTGAGATACAGGGAATCCATTGCTAGCCCCGGCCTCACCCAGCCTGTCCCTTCCATGCATGCTACTGAGGAGATACAGGGAATCCATGGCTTGTCCCAGCCTCACCCATCCTGTCCCTTCCATATATGCTACTGCTGAGATACAGGGAATCCATGGCTTGTCCCAGCCTCACCCTGCCTGTCCCTTCCATGCGTCCTACTGCTGAGATACAGGAAATCCATGGCTTGTCCCAGCCTCACCCTGCCTGTCCCCTCCATGCATGCTACTGCTGAGATACAGGGAATCCATTGCTAGCCCCGGCCTCACCAAGCCTGTCCCTTCCATGCATGCTACTGAGGAGATACAGGGAATCCATGGCTTGTCCCAGCCTCACCCTGCCTGTCCCTTCCATGAATGCTACTGCTGAGATACAGGGAATCCATGGCTTGTCCCAGCCTCATCCAGCCTGTCCCTTCCATATATGCTACTGCTGAGATACAGGGAATCCATGGCTTGTCCCAGCCTCACCCTGCCTGTCCCCTCCATGCATGCTACTGAGGAGATACAGGGAATCCATGGCTTGTCCCAGCCTCACCCTGCCTGTCCCTTCCATGCTTGCTACTGCAGAGATACAGGGAATCCATGGCTTGTCCCAGCCTCACCCTGCCTGTCCCTTCCACGCATACTACTGCTGAGATACAGGGAATCCATGGCTTGTCCCAGCCTCACCCTGCCTGTCCCTTCCATGAATGCTACTGCTGAGATACAGGGAATCCATGGCTTGTCCCAGCCTCACCCAGCCTGTCCCTTCCATATATGCTACTGCTGAGATACAGGGAATCCATGGCTTGTCCCAGCCTCACCCTGCCTGTCCCCTCCATGCATGCCACTGAAGAGATACAGGGAATCCATTGCTAGCCCCAGCCTCACCCTGCCTGTCCCCTCCATGCGTGCTACTGCTGAGATACAGGGAATCCATGGCTTGTCCCAGCCTCACCCTGCCTGTCCCTTCCATGCATGCTACTGCAGAGATACAGGGAATCCATGGCTTGTCCCAGCCTCACCCTGCCTGTCCCTTCCACGCATGCTACTGCTGAGATACAGGGAATTCATGGCTTGTCCCAGCCTCACCCAGCCTGTCCCTTCCATGCATGCTACTGCTGAGATACAGGGAATCTATGGCTTGCCCCAGCCTCACCCTGCCTGTCCCTTCCATGCATGCTACTGAGGAGATACAGGGAATCCATGGCTTGTCCCAGCCTGACCCAGCCTGTCCCTTCCATATATGCTACTGCTGCGATACAGGGAATCCATGGCTTGTCCCAGCCTCACCCTGCCTGTCCCCTCCATGCATGCTACTGAAGAGATACAGGGAATCCATGGCTAGCCCCGGCCTCACCCTGCCTGTCCCTTCCATGCATGCTACTGCTGAGATACAGGGAATCCTTGGCTTGTCCCAGCATCACCCTGCCTGTCCCCTCCATGCATGCTACTGCTGAGATACAGGGAATCCATGGCTTGTCCCAGCCTCACCTTGCCTGTCCCCTCCATGCATGCTACTGAGGAGATACAGGGAATCCATTGCTAGCCCCGGCCTCACCCAGCCTGTCCCTTCCATGCATGGTACTGCGGAGATACAGGGAATCCATGGCTTGTCCCAGCCTCACCTTGCCTGTCCCTTCCATGCATGCTACTGCTGAGATACAGGGAATCCTTGGCTTGTCCCAGCATCACCCTGCCTGTCCCCTCCATGCATGCTACTGCTGAGATACAGGGAATCCATGGCTTGTCCCAGCCTCACCCTGCCTGTCCCCTCCATGCATGCTACTGCTGAGATACAGGAAATCCATGGCTTGTCCCAGCCTCACCCTGCCTGTACCCTCCATGCATGCTACTGAGGAGATACAGGGAATCCATTGCTAGCCCCGGCCTCACCCAGACTGTCCCTTCCATGCATGCTACTGCTGAGATACAGGGAATCCATTGCTAGCCCCGGCCTCACCCAGCCTGTCTCTTCCGTATATGCTGCATACAGGTACAAGGATTCCAGCTGTGGCAAAATAAGAACCCGTGCAGCCCCTGCGGTGCAGGGAACCCTCCGAGCTCCAGTGGGGCCCTCCAGGACTGGAGGAAGGGGTCACATATGGCATGGGCTACCTGTCAACTACTATTTGACCAGGGACAGGAGGTTAGAAGCATGCACGTCAAGGCAGGGTCACCAGGGGTAGCAAGCACAAGTAAGGGTCGCCAGGGGTAGCACGCACAAGTAAGGGTAGCCTGAGATATAACGCACAAGTTAGGGTCGCCAGGGGTAGCACGCACAAGTAAGGGTCGCCAGGGGTAGCACGCACAAGTAAGGGTCGCCAGGGGTAGCAGGCACAAGTAAGCATCGCCAGGGGTAGCTTGCACAAGTAAGGGTCACCAGGGGTAGCATGCGCAAGTAAGGGTCGCCAGGGGTAGCACGCACAAGTAAGGGTCACCAGGTTTAGCAGACACAAGTGAGGGTCGCTAGGGGTCGCTCGCACAAGTAAGGGTCACCGGGGGTAGCACGCACAAGTAAGGGTAGCCTGAGATAGCACGCACAAGTAAGGGTCACCAGGGGTAACACGAACAAGTAAGGGTCGCCAGGGGTAGCAGGCACAAGTAAGCATCGCCAAGGGTAGTACGCACAAGTAATGGTCGCCACGGGTAGCATGCGCAAGTAAGGGTTGCATGGGGTATCACGTACAAGTAAGGGTTGCCAGGGTTAGCATACACAAGTAAGGGTCGCCAGGGGTAGCACGCACAAGTAAGGGTCGCCAGGGGTAGCAGGCACAAGTAAGGATAGCCTGGGGTAGTATGCACAAATAAGGGTCGCCAGGGGTAGCATGCGCAAGTAAGGGTCACCAGGGGCACCACGCACAAGTAAGGGTCATCAGGGTTAGCAGGCACAAGTAAGAGTCGCCAGAAGTAGCAGGTACAAGTAAGGGTCGCCAGGGGTAGCAGGCACAAGTAAGGGTCACCTGGGGTAGCACGTACAAGTAAGGATTGCCAGGGGTAGCAGGCACAAGTAAGTGTCGTCAGGAGTAGCATGCACAAGTAAGGGTCGCAAGGGGTAGCAGGCAGAAGTAAGGGCTGCCAGGGGTAGCATGCACAAATAATGGTAGCCTGGAGTAGCACACACAAGTAAGGGTCACCAGGGGTAGCACGCACAAGTAAGGGTCGCCAAGGGTAGAAGGCACAAGTAAGGGTCACCAGGGGTAGCAGGCACAAGTAAGGGTCACCAGGGGTAGCAGGCACAAGTAAGAGTCGCCAGGGGTAGCAGGTACAAGTAAGGGTCGACAGGGGTAGCAGGCACAAGTAAGGGTCACCTGGGGTAGCACGTACAAGTAAGGATTGCCAGGGGTAGCAGGCACAAGTAAGGGTCACCAGAGGTAGCAGGAACAAGTAAGGGTCGCCAGGGGTAGCAGGCACAAGTAATGGTAGCCTGGGGTAGCAGGCACAAGTAAGGGCTGCCAGGGGTAGCACACACAAGTAACGGTCGCCAACGGTAGCACGCACAAGTAAGGTCTGCCAGGGATAGAACGTACAAGTAAGGGTCACCAGGGGTAGCAGGCAAAGGTAAGGGTCGCCAGGAGTAGCAGGCACAAGTAAGGATAGCCTGGGGTAGCACACACAAGTAAGGGTCACCAGGGGTAGAAGGCACAAGTCAGGGTCGACAGGGGTAGCAGAAACAAGTAAAGGTGGCAAGGGGTAGCACACACAAGTAAGGGTCACCAGGGGTAGCAGGCACAACTAAGGATCGCCAGGGGTAGCAGGCACAAGTAAGGGTCGCCAGGGGTAGCATGCACAAATAACAGTAGCCTGGAGTAACACGCACAAGTAAGAGTCGCCGGGGGTACCAGGCACAAGTGAGGGTCGCCAGGGGTAGCACGCACAAGTAAGGGTCGCCAGGGGTAGCACGCACAGGTAAGGGCTGCCAGGGGTAGCACGCACAAGTAAGGGTAGCCTGAGGTAGCAGGCACAAATAATGGTAGCCTGGGGTAGCACGCACAAATAATGGTAGACTGGGGTAGCAGACACAAGTAAGGGTAGCCTGAAGTAGCACGCACAAGTAAGGGCTGCCTGGGGTAGCACGCACAAGTAAGGGTTGCCAGGGGTAGTACGCACAAGTAAGGGCTGCCAGGGGTAGCAGGCACAAGTAAGGGCTGCCAGGGGTAGAACGCACAAGTAAGGGTCGCCAGGGGTAGCACGCACAAGTAAGGGTCGCCAGGGGAAGCAGGCACAAGTAAGGGTCGCCAGGGGTAGCAGGCACAAGTAAGGGTCGCCAGGGGTAGCAGGCACAAGTAAAGGTTGCCAGGGGTAGCAGGCACAAGTAAGGATAGCCTGAGATAGCACGCACAAGTAAGGGTCGCCAGGGGAAGCAGGCACAAGTAAGGGTCGCCAAGGGTAGCAGGCACAAGTAAGGGCCACCAGGGGTAGCACGCACAAGTAAGGGTCACCAGGGGTAGCACGCACAAGTAAGGGGCCCCAGGGGTTGCACGCACATGTAAGGGGTCCCAGGGGTAGCAGGCACAAGTAAGGGGCCCCAGGGGTAGCATGCACAAGTAAAGGACCCCAGGGGCAGCATGCACAAGTAAGGGGCCCCAGGGGTAGCATGCACAAGTAAGGATAGCCTGAGGTAGCATGCACAGGTAAGGGTCACCAGGGGTTGCACACACAAGTAAGGGTAGCCTGGGGTAGCATGCACAAGTAAGGGTACCCTGGGGTAGCACGCAAAAGTAAGGGTCACCAGGGGTAACACGCACAAGTAAGTGTTGCCAGGGTAGCACGCACAAGTAAGGGCCGCCAGGGGTAGCAGGCACAAGTAAGGGCTGCCAGGGGTAGCACGCACAAGTAAAGTTCGCCAGGGGTAGCATGCACAAGTAAGGGTCGCCAGGGGTAGCAGGCACAAGTAAGGGGCCCCAGGGGTAGCATGCACAAGTAAGAGGCCCCAGGGTTAGCATGCACAAGTAAGGATAGCCTGAGGTAGCACGCACAAGTAAGGGTCGCCAGGGGTTACACGCAAAAGTAATGGTAGCCAAGGGTAGCACGCACAAGTAAGGGTCCCCTGGGGTAGCACGCACAAGTAAAGGTCACCAGGGGTAACACGCACAAGTAAGGGGTGCAGGGGAAGCAGGCACAAGTGAGGGTCGCCAGGGGTAGCACGCACAGGTAAGGGCTGCCAGGGGTAGCACGCACAAGTAAGGGTAGTCTGAAGTAGCAGGCACAAGTAAGGGTAGTCTGAAGTAGCAGGCACAAGTAAGGGTCGCCGGGGTAGCACGCATGCGCACTTCTGACCCTTTGGCGCTGTCCTTCCTACCTTTGACCTCAGGGATCAACAACACAAAGTAAGCAGCAGCATAGTCAGTATGTCTTGGGCCCTAGTGTAAGGAAGGAAATGGCCCCTCTGGCAGATGTGTTAATGATAAAATAAATACTGCAATAATCAGAGTTAAATAGATCACCCAGGTCTCTGGGCCCGGTGCCACAGCACCTGCTGAACCAGTGAAAGCTACAACCCTGAAAGTGAGTGCCACACAAATCCTGATTACTTTCTGTGGTTTGCATTCCCTGCCTGTTCCATAGCTCATCTGCAGCAAATAGGAGACAGTTGGCACGGGGTAGCACGCACAAGTAACGGTTGCCAACGGTAGCATGCACAAGTAAGGTCTGCCAGGGGTAGTATGCACAAGTAAGGGCTGCCAGGGGTAGCAGGCACAAGTAGGGGCTGCCAGGGGTAGAACGCACAAGTAAGGGTCGCCAGGGGTAGCACGCACAAGTAAGAGTCGCCAGGGGAAGCAGGCACAAGTAAGGGTCGCCAGCGGAAGCAGGCACAAGTAAGGGTCGCCAGGGGTAGCAGGCACAAGTAACGGTTGACAACGGTAGCATGCACAAGTAAGGTCTGCCAGGGGTAGTACGCACAAGTCAGGGCTGCCAGGGGTAGCAGGCACAAGTAAGGGCTGCCAGGGGTAGAACGCACAAGTAAGGGTCGCCAGGGGTAGCACACACAAGTAAGGGTCGCCAGGGGAAGCAGGCACAAATAAGGGTCGCCAGGGGTAGCAGGCACAAGTAAGGGTCGCCAGGGGTAGCAGGCACAAGTAAAGGTCTCCAGGGGTAGCAGGCACAAGTAAGGATAGCCTGAGATAGCACGCACAAGTAAGGGTCGCCATGGGAAGCAGGCACAAGTAAGGGTCGCCAAGGGTAGCAGGCACAAGTCAGGGCCACCAGGGGTAGCACGCACAAGTAAGGGCCACAAGGGGTAGCACGCACAAGTAAGGGGCCCCAGGGGTTGCACACACAAGTAAGGGGCCCCAGGGGTAGCAGGCACAAGTAAGGGGCCCCAGTGGTAGCATGCACAAGTAAGGGGCCCCAGGGGTAGCATGCACAAGTAAGGATAGCCTGAGGTAGCACACACAAGTAAGGGTCACCAGGGGTTACACGCACAAGTAAGGGTAGCCTGGGGTAGCATGCACAAGTAAGGGTACCCTGGGGTAGCACGCAAAAGTAAGGGTCACCAGGGGTAACACGCACAAGTAAGGGTCGCCAGGGGTAGCACGCACAAGTAAGGGTCGCCAGGGGTAGCAGGCGCAAGTAAGGTCCGCCAGGGGTAGCAGGCGCAAGTAAGGTCCGCAAGGGGTAGCAAACAAAAGTAAGGTCCGCCAGGGGTAGCACGCACAGGTAAGGGTCGCCAGGGGTAGCAGGCACAAGTAAGGTCCGCAAGGGGTAGCAGGCACAAGTAAGGTCCGCCAGGGGTAGCAGGCACAAGTAAGGTCCGCAAGGGGTAGCACACATGCGCACTTCTGACCCTTTGGCGCTGTCCTTCCTACCTTTGACCTCAGGGATCAACAACACAAAGTAAGCAGCAGCATAGTCAGTATGTCTTGGGCCCTAGTGTAAGGAAGGAGATGGCCCCTCTGGCAGATGTGTTAATGATAAAATACCGCAATAATCAGAGTTAAATAGATCACCCAGGTCTCTGGGCCCGGTGCCACAGCACCTGCTGAACCAGTGAAAGCTACAACCCTGAAAGTGAGTGCCACACAAATCCTGATTACTTTCTGTGGTTTGCATTCCCTGCCTGTTCCATAGCTCATCTGCAGCAAATAAGAGACAGTTGGCACGGGGTAGCACGCACAAGTAACGGTTGCCAACGGTAGCATGCACAAGTAAGGTCTGCCAGGGGTAGTATGCACAAGTAAGGGCTGCCAGGGGTAGCAGGCACAAGTAGGGGCTGCCAGGGGTAGAACGCACAAGTAAGGGTCGCCAGGGGTAGCACGCACAAGTAAGAGTCGCCAGGGGAAGCAGGCACAAGTAAGGGTCGCCAGCGGAAGCAGGCACAAGTAAGGGTCGCCAGGGGTAGCAGGCACAAGTAACGGTTGACAACGGTAGCATGCACAAGTAAGGTCTGCCAGGGGTAGTACGCACAAGTCAGGGCTGCCAGGGGTAGCAGGCACAAGTAAGGGCTGCCAGGGGTAGAACGCACAAGTAAGGGTCGCCAGGGGTAGCACACACAAGTAAGGGTCGCCAGGGGAAGCAGGCACAAATAAGGGTCGCCAGGGGTAGCAGGCACAAGTAAGGGTCGCCAGGGGTAGCAGGCACAAGTAAAGGTCTCCAGGGGTAGCAGGCACAAGTAAGGATAGCCTGAGATAGCACGCACAAGTAAGGGTCGCCATGGGAAGCAGGCACAAGTAAGGGTCGCCAAGGGTAGCAGGCACAAGTCAGGGCCACCAGGGGTAGCACGCACAAGTAAGGGCCACAAGGGGTAGCACGCACAAGTAAGGGGCCCCAGGGGTTGCACACACAAGTAAGGGGCCCCAGGGGTAGCAGGCACAAGTAAGGGGCCCCAGGGGTAGCATGCACAAGTAAGGGGCCCCAGGGGTAGCATGCACAAGTAAGGATAGCCTGAGGTAGCACACACAAGTAAGGGTCACCAGGGGTTACACGCACAAGTAAGGGTAGCCTGGGGTAGCATGCACAAGTAAGGGTACCCTGGGGTAGCACGCAAAAGTAAGGGTCACCAGGGGTAACACGCACAAGTAAGGGTAGGCAGGGTAGCACACACAAGTAAGGGCCGCCAATGGTAGCAGGCACAAGTAAGGGCTGCCAGGGGTAGCAGGCACAAGTAAATGTCGCCAGGGGTAGCATGCACAAGTAAGGGTCGCCAGGGGTAGCAGGCACAAGTAAGGGGCCCCAGGGGTAGCATGCACAAGTAAGAGGCCCCAGGGGTAGCATGCACAAGTAAGGATAGCCTGAGGTAGCACGCACAAGTAAGGGTCGCCAGGGGTTGCACGCAAAAGTAAGGGTAGCCAAGGGTAGCACGCACACGTAAGGGTACCCTGGGGTAGCAGGCACAAGTAAGCGGTGCGGGGGTAGCAGGCACAAGTGAGGGTCGCCAGGGGTAGCACGCACAGGTAAGGGCTGCCAGGGGTAGCACGCACAAGTAAGGGTAGCCTGAGGTAGCAGGCACAAGTAGGGGTCGCCGGGGTAGCACGCACAAGTAAGGGTAGTCTGAAGTAGCAGGCACAAGTAAGGGTCGCCGGGGTAGCACGCATGCGCACTTCTGACCCTTTGGCGCTGTCCTTCCTACCTTTGACCTCAGGGATCAACAACACAAAGTAAGCAGCAGCATAGTCAGTATGTCTTGGGCCCTAGTGTAAGGAAGGAGATGGCCCCTCTGGCAGATGTGTTAATGATAAAATACAGCAATAATCAGAGTTCAATAAGTCACCTAGGTCTCTGGGCCTGGTGCCACAGCACCTGCTGAACCAGTGAAAGCTACAACCCTGAAAGTGAGCGCCACACAAAGCCTGATTACTTTCTGTGGTTTGCATTCCCTGCCTGTTCCATAGCTCATCTGCAGCAAATAGGAGACAGTTGGCACGGGGTAGCACGCACAAGTAACGGTTGCCAACGGTAGCATGCACAAGTAAGGTCTGCCAGGGGTAGTATGCACAAGTAAGGGCTGCCAGGGGTAGCAGGCACAAGTAGGGGCTGCCAGGGGTAGAACGCACAAGTAAGGGTCGCCAGGGGTAGCACGCACAAGTAAGAGTCGCCAGGGGAAGCAGGCACAAGTAAGGGCTGCCAGGGGTAGCATGCACAAGTAAGGGCTGCCAGGGGTAGCAGGCACAAGTAAGGGCTGCCAGGGGTAGCAGGCACAAGTAAGGGCTGCCAGCGGTAGTATGCACAAGTAAGGGCTGCCAGGGGTAGCAGGCACAAGTAAGGGCTGCCAGGGGTAGCATGCACAAGTAAGGTCTGCCAGGGGTAGTACGCACAAGTAAGGGCTGCCAGGGGTAGCAGGCACAAGTAAGGGCTGCCAGGGGTAGCAGGCACAAGTAAGGGCTGCCAGGGGTAGCAGGCACAAGTAAATGTCGCCAGGGGTAGCATGCACAAGTAAGGGTCGCCAGGGGTAGCAGGCACAAGTAAGGGGCCCCAGGGGTAGCATGCACAAGTAAGAGGCCCCAGGGGTAGCATGCACAAGTAAGGATAGCCTGAGGTAGCACGCACAAGTAAGGGTCGCCAGGGGTTGCACGCAAAAGTAAGGGTAGCCAAGGGTAGCACGCACACGTAAGGGTACCCTGGGGTAGCACGCACAAGTAAGCGGTGCGGGGGTAGCAGGCACAAGTGAGGGTCGCCAGGGGTAGCACGCACAGGTAAGGGCTGCCAGGGGTAGCACGCACAAGTAAGGGTAGCCTGAGGCAGCACGCACAAGTAAGGGTAGTCTGAAGTAGCAGGCACAAGTAAGGGTAGCCTGAGGTAGCAGGCACAAGTAGGGGTCACCGGGGTAGCACGCACAAGTAAGGGTAGTCTGAAGTAGCAGGCACAAGTAAGGGTCGCCGGGGTAGCACGCATGCGCACTTCTGACCCTTTGGCGCTGTCCTTCCTACCTTTGACCTCAGGGATCAACAACACAAAGTAATCAGCAGCATAGCCAGTACGTCTTGGGCCCTAGTGTAAGGAAGGAGATGGCCCCTCTGGCAGATGTGTTAATGATAAAATACGGCAATAATCAGAGTTCAATAAGTCACCCAGGTCTCTGGGCCTGGTGCCACAGCACCTGCTGAACCAGTGAAAGCTACAACCCTGAAAGTGAGCGCCACACAAAGCCTGATTACTTTCTGTGGTTTGCATTCCCTGCCTGTTCCATAGCTCATTTGCAGCAAATAAGAGACAGTTGGCACGGGGTACCACGCACAAGTAACGGTTGCCAACGGTAGCATGCACAAGTAAGGTCTGCCAGGGGTAGTACGCACAAGTAAGGGCTGCCAGGGGTAGCAGGCACAAGTAAGGGCTGCCAGGGGTAGCAGGCACAAGTAAGGGCTGCCAGGGGTAGTACGCACAAGTAAGGGCTGCCAGGGGTAGCAGGCACAAGTAAGGGCTGCCAGGGGTAGCATGCACAAGTAAGGTCTGCCAGGGGTAGTACGCACAAGTAAGGGCTGCCAGGGGTAGCAGGCACAAGTAAGGGCTGCCAGGGGTAGCAGGCACAAGTAAATGTCGCCAGGGGTAGCATGCACAAGTAAGGGTCGCCAGGGGTAGCAGGCACAAGTAAGGGGCCCCAGGGGTAGCATGCACAAGTAAGAGGCCCCAGGGGTAGCATGCACAAGTAAGGATAGCCTGAGGTAGCACGCACAAGTAAGGGTCGCCAGGGGTTGCATGCAAAAGTAAGGGTAGCCAAGGGTAGCACGCACACGTAAGGGTACCCTGGGGTAGCACGCACAAGTAAGCGGTGCGGGGGTAGCAGGCACAAGTGAGGGTCGCCAGGGGTAGCAGGCATAGGTAAGGGCTGCCAGGGGTAGTACGCACAAGTAAGGGCTGCCAGGGGTAGCAGGCACAAGTAAGGGCTGCCAGGGGTAGCAGGCACAAGTAAGGGCTGCCAGGGGTAGCAGGCACAAGTAACAGTTGCCAACGGTAGCATGCACAAGTAAAGTCTGCCAGGGGTAGAACGTACAAGTATGGGTCGCCAGGGGTAGTAGGCACAGGTAAGGGTCGCCAGGGGTAGAATGTACAAGTAAGGATCGCCCGGGGTGGCAGGCACAAGTAAGGGTCGCCAGGGTTAGCAGGCACAAGTAAGGGTCGCCAGGGGTAGCAGGCACTATTAAGGGTCACCAGGGGTAGCAGGCACAAGTAAGGGTCGCCAGGGGTAGCACACACAAGCAAGGGTCGCCAGGGGTAGCAGGCACAAGTAAGGGTCACCAGGGGTAGCAAGCACAAGTAAGGGTCGCCAGGGGTAGCAGGCACTATTAAGGGTCACCAGGGGTAGCAGGCACAAGTAAGGGTCGCCAGGGGTAGCAGGCACAAGTGAGGGTCGCCAGGGGTAGCACGCACAGGTAAGGGCTGCCAGGGGTAGCACGCACAAGTAAGGGTAGCCTGAGGAAGCAGGCACAAATAATGGTAGCCTGGGGTAGCACGCACAAATAATGGTAGCCTGGGGTAGCAGGCACAAGTAAGGGTAGCCTAAGGTAACACGCACAAGTAAGGGCTGCCAGGGGTAGCACGCAAAAGTAAGGGACCCCAGGGGTAGCAGGCAAAAGTAAGGGCTGCCAGGGGTATAACGCACAAGTAAGGGTCGCCAGGGGTAGCAGGTACAAATAAAGGTCACCAAAGGTAGCAGGCACAAGTAAGGGTAGCCTGAGGTAGCACACACAAGTAAGGGTCGCCAGGGGAAGCAGGCAAAAGTAAGGGTTGTCAGGAGTAGCAGGCACAAGTTAGGGTCACCAGGGGTAGCAGACACAAGTAAAGGTCACCGGGGGTAGCAGGCACAAGACTGGTATTTTCGCGGGCTTTTCACTCTCCATTAGCTAATCTGGCTGGGGCCATAAATCGCCCCCCTGCCCACCATATGACCATGAAGCTACATACCAGGCGGTCAGGGAGTAGCAAAACAGAGATAAGCCACCATCTAGCAGCATAGAAGCTGAACTCTGCTCTCCCCCCTCAATCAACATGGAAGATGGACTAACTCGACATTCCCAGAGTAGAAAGGGAAACCAAACTCTGTAATCCCTACAATTTGGCTGCCATCTTAGACTGGCCTCTCTCTCTCTCTTTGTCGGCCATCTTAGACTAGTCTTTCTCACTACTTGAACACACCCTAAGAAAGCCTCTTTAGGCTAATATTAATTAGCGAATGTCTGCCATTATTGCAGTTTCATACCTCCACTTGCTTTTAATGCACCGATCGTTAGCTCATATAGCACCCTAAGAAATGGCCTTTTTAGACTATTATTAATTAACGAGTGTCTGCCTTTTATTGCAGTATTATACTTCTACTTGTTTATAATGCACCGATCGTTCGCTCATATAGCACCCTAAGAAATGGCCTTTTTAGACTATTATCAACTAGCGAATGTATGCCTTTTATTGCAGTATTATACTTCTACTTGTTTTTAATGCACCGATCGTTAGCTCATATTGCACCCTATGCATGATTTACTTGATTGTACTGTTTGCTCCTTCTGATTTACCTGTCTGACGATGTACTGTTTGCTCATTTGATTTACCTGTCTGACTATGCTCCCTCATGTACCCCATCTGTGTAAAGCGCTCTGATATCCGCAAGGATCTTGTCAGCGCTATATAAAACTTTCAAAATAAATAAATAAATAAGTAAGGGTTCACCAGGGGTAGCACGCATAAGTTAGGGCTGCCAGGGGTAGCATGCACAAGTGAATTTCACCAGGGGTAGCACGCACAAGTAAGGGTCGCATGGGGTAGCAGGCACAAGTAAGGGACCCCAGGGGCAGCATGCACAAGTAAGGGGCCCCAGAGGTAGCATGCACAAGTAAGGATAGCCTGAGGTAGAACACACAAGTAAGGGTCGGTAGGGGTTGCACGCAAAAGTAAGGGTAGCCAAGGGTAGCACGCACAAGTAAGGGTACCCTGGGGTAGCACGCACAAGTAAAGGTCACATGGGGCAACACGTACAAATAAGGGGTGCGGGGGTAGCAGGCACAAGTGAGGGTCGCCAGGGGTAGCACGCACAGGTAAGGGCTGCCAGGGGTAGCATGCACATGTAAGGGTAGTCTGAAGTAGCAGGCACAAGTAAGGGTAGTCTGAAGTAGCAGGCACAAGTAAGGGTCGCTGGGGTAGCACGCATGCGCACTTCTGACCCTTTGGCGCTGTCCTTCCTACCTTTGACCTCAGGGATCAACAACACAAAGTAAGCAGCAGCATAGTCAGTATGTCTTGGGCCCTAGTGTAAGGAAGGAGATGGCCCCTCTGGCAGATGTGTTAATGATAAAATACCGCAATAATCAGAGTTAAATAGATCACCCAGGTCTCTGGGCCCGGTGCCACAGCACCTGCTGAACCAGTGAAAGCTACAACCCTGAAAGTGAGTGCCACACAAATCCTGATTACTTTCTGTGGTTTGCATTCCCTGCCTGTTCCATAGCTCATCTGCAGCAAATAGGAGACAGTTGGCACGGGGTAGCACGCACAAGTAACGGTTGCCAACGGTAGCATGCACAAGTAAGGTCTGCCAGGGGTAGTACGCACAAGTAAGGGCTGCCAGGGGTAGCAGGCACAAGTAAGGGCTGCCAGGGGTAGCATGCACAAATAATGGTAGCCTGGGGTAGCACACACAAGTAAGGGTCGCCAGGGGTAGCACGCACAAGTAAGGGTCGCCAGGGGAAGCAGGCACAAGTAAGGGTCGCCAGCGGAAGCAGGCACAAGTAAGGGTCGCCAGGGGTAGAAGGCACAAGTAACGGTTGCCAACGGTAGCATGCACAAGTAAGGTCTGCCAGGGGTAGTACGCACAAGTCAGGGCTGCCAGGGGTAGTAGGCACAAGTAAGGGCTGCCAGGGGTAGAACGCACAAGTAAGGGTCGCCAGGGGTAGCACACACAAGTAAGGGTCGCCAGGGGAAGCAGGCACAAGTAAGGGTCGCCAGGGGTAGCAGGCACAAGTAAGGGTCACCAGGGGTAGCAGGCACAAGTAAAGGTCACCAGGGGTAGCAGGCACAAGTAAGGGTCGCCAGGGGTAGAACGTACAAGTAAGGGTCGCCAGGGGTAGCAGGCACAAGAAAGGGTCGCCAGGGGTAGCATGCACAAGTAAGGATAGCCTGGGGTAGCACACACAAGTAAGGGTCGCCAGGGGTAGCAGGCACAAGTAAGGGTCACCAGGGGTAGCAGGCACAAGTAAGGGGCCCCAGGGGTTGCACGCACAAGTAAGGGGCCCCAGGGGTAGCAGGCACAAGTAAGGGCTGCCAGGGGTACCAGGCAGAAGTAAGGGCTGCCAGGGGTAGCATGCACAAATAATGGTAGCCTGGGGTAGCAGGCACAAGTACGGGTCGCCAGCGCAAGCAGGCACAAGTAAGGGTCGCCAGCGGAAGCAGGCACAAGTAAGGGTCGCCAGGGGTAGCAGGCACAAGTAACGGTTGCCAATGGTAGCATGCACAAGTAAGGTCTGCCAGGGGTAGTACGCACAAGTCAGGGCTGCCAGGGGTAGCATGCACAAGTAAAGGACCCCAGGGGCAGCATGCACAAGAAAAGGTCACCGGGGGTAGCAGGCACAAGTAAGGGTCGCCAGGGGTAACACGCACAAGAAAAGGTCACCGGGGGTAGCAGGCACAAGTAAGGGCTGCCAGGGGTAGCACACACACATAAATGTCGCCAGGGGTATCACGCACAAGTAAGAGTCGCAAGGGGTAGCAGGCACAAGTAAGGGGCCCCAGGGGTAGCACGCACAAGAAAAGGTCACCGGGAGTAGCAGGCACAAGTAAGGGTCGCCAGGGGTAGCACGCACAAGAAAAGGTCACCGGGGGTAGCAGGCACAAGTAAGGGCTGTCAGGGGTAGCAGGCACAAGTAAGGGCTGCCAGGGCTAGAACGCACAAGTAAGGGTCGCCAGGGGTAGCACGCACAAGTAAGGGTCGCCAGGGGAAGCAGGCACAAGTAAGGGTCGCCAGCGGAAGCAGGCACAAGTAAGGGTCGCCAGGGGTAGCAGGCACAAGTAACGGTTGCCAACGGTAGCATGCACAAGTAAGGTCTGCCAGGGGTAGTACGCACAAGTCAGGGCTGCCAGGGGTAGCATGCACAAGTAAAGGACCCCAGGGGCAGCATGCACAAGAAAAGGTCACCGGGGGTAGCAGGCACAAGTAAGGGTCGCCAGGGGTAGCACGCACAAGAAAAGGTCACCGGGGGTAGCAGGCACAAGTAAGGGCTGCCAGGGGTAGCACACACATATAAATGTCGCCAGGGGTATCACGCACAAGTAAGGGTCGCCAGGGGTAGCACGCACAAGTAAGGGTCGCCAGGGGAAGCAGGCACAAGTAAGGGTCGCCAGCGGAAGCAGGCACAAGTAAGGGTCGCCAGGGGTAGCAGGCACAAGTAAGGGGCCCCAGGGGTAGCACACACAAGAAAAGGACCCCAGGGGCAGCATGCACAAGAAAAGGTCACCGGGGGTAGCAGGCACAAGTAAGGATCGCCAGGGGTAGCACGCACAAGAAAAGGTCACTGGGGGTAGCAGGCACAAGTAAGGGCTGCCAGGGGTAAGCACACACACATAAATGTCGCCAGGGGTATCACGCACAAGTAAGAGTCGCCAGGGGTAGCAGGCACAAGTAAGGGGCCCCAGGGGTAGCACGCACAAGAAAAGGACCCCAGGGGCAGCATGCACAAGAAAAGGTCACCGGGGGTAGCAGGCACAAGTAAGGGTCGCCAGGGGTAGCACGCACAAGAAAAGGTCACCGGGAGTAGCAGGCACAAGTAAGGGTCGCCAGGGGTAGCACGCACAAGAAAAGGTCACCGGGGGTAGCAGGCACAAGTAAGGGCTGCCAGGGGTAGCACGCACACATAAATGTCGCCAGGGGTATCACGCACAAGTAAGAGTCGCCAGGGGTAGCAGGCACAAGTAAGGGGCCCCAGGGGTAGCATTCACAAGTAAGGGGCCCCAGGGGTAGCATGCACAAGTAAGAGTCGCCACGGGTAGCAGGCACAAGTAAGGATAGCCTGAGGTCCACCGTTGGTCTATTGCATGGATACTTTAAACATTTTCTCAGGGGCCAAAATGTTTCATCTGCATTGAGGCCCAGAGCCACACTGATGCCAGGAGGATGGCGGCAGTGGTGTGGGGAGAGGGGGTTGGCGGTAAGATGGGTGTAGGGGAGAGGGGGTTGGCGGTCAGTGGTGTGGGGAGAGGGGGTTGGCGGTCAGTGGTGTGGGGAGAGGGGGTTGGCGGTCAGTGGTGTGGGGAGAGGGGGTTGGCGGTAAGGCGGGTGTAGGGGAAGCGAAGCATCCATCGAGTGGCTGAATTGCACAATGTGAAACCAGGAAACCTGGGGTTAATCCCAGCTTCCCTACTTAACCAAATGGTGTGATCATAGGCAAGTGTTTGAGGTCACTTTCCGTCCTTCTTCTTCATTATCACATATAAGAGGACCTCAAAGTGCATGGCGCCAGGAGGTGCGCGATACGAAACCTTATATTGTGTTTGAATTTATAAACTATAATGTTGTTTATGTATAGCAGGACCTCAGGGCACCCACAGGGCGCACATAACTGACTTGCCTCTTAGGTCGCTATTAGCAATGTTGTCAGGGGGTGGGGTGAGAATGAATGTTTCTGAATTTCTTTTTTAAACTACCACTTTTACAAAAATACCTCTCAATGCAATGATATAATCTATGTACTAACATGAATCTGTTCTGCGTGTTAATAACACACTCTATGAATGTTGAAGATACTTTAACATATTTTAACACTTTTGCTGCAAGATGTGTTTAAAAATGAAAGTGTCGCTAAAGTTGAGCTGTGCAGGTTACTGCAGCCACTTACTTCCTTTAACTTAATTAGTCTTTATAAAGGCCTGGCTGTTTATTTAACATCTTCTTGGTGTGTTAATTGCGAGTCCAGTACACCCCAGCCCAGTGTTGTTGGCGAGGGGCCCATGCCAAGTCAGGAGGGCCGCATGTGGCCCCCGGGCCGCACTTCGAGTCACTTGCTCTAGCGCGTGCCTTGAAAAGGGCGCGCGCCTCCTCGGACCCTCCCCGGAGCACTCCAAAAGCGCGCGCATCCGCTTCCTTCCCTCGAATTCGCTTTCGTTGAAACCCCCCCCCCCCCCCCCCCCCCCCCCCCCCCCAGCTCTGTGGACACTCCCCGCTTGCACAGAGTTTACTGGCAGCCCCCCCTGCTCGCGGCATCACTTCTGGTAACACCCCCGGCCCCCGCAGCTGCAGGTCGGGAACCCTCGTGGTCGGTGGAAGCTGTGAGAGGGGAGGCCAGCCCTGGACGGAGCACTGCCCCCGGCCTCCACGCTGCTACCACCCCGGGACCCCTCCCACCCCTTCCTGGAAGAGGCCCCCACTGCAACCGTCACCAGATAAGGCGCTCCCACCTCCCCATTCTCAAATCTTCTGCGGTTTTCCAGCGAAGTCACGATTGCATGTCCCTTGTAGTGTCGAAACTTTTTTTTAAAAATTAAAATCGTCAAAAATGTATCAACTTCCATTTTATATATTGCACTAAAGCGTAAATGCTAAAACAAGACAACATTCGAGCTTTAAAATGACAGGAGTGAAAACAAATATATAAATTGTGCAGAATAAGAAAATTACAGAACTATAAAAACATTTCGTAAAAATACAGATACAATTTGAAAAAGAAAAATTGTCTAGAAAATATGCTAATCCACAACGTACAGGAATCTTGTCACGTGGGGGGATTTGAACTGTACTGAAGATAGTGGCTGCTTGGCGGGGGTGTTAACAGTTATTAAGACGTCATGGGGTGTTTGGGGGCGTGAAAGGGACTCGCCAGTCGCGGCATATGACTCGTGCTAATCCCAAACTGGAGGTCTGCTACCAGTGAGGAGGCGGCGATAGAGACCGCTTCGCCATCCCCGTCCCATCTAACAGACCAAACCAATGCGTCAAGGCCAACCAAAAAGAGAAAAACAAATAACGCCACGTGGCACATCGCTATACGGAACTTCTAACTCCCTCCAATTCAACTTTGATGTCAGCACACGCTTCGATGTTTACAACAAGGCCTTGAAAAACCATCTACAACTCAACTGCAAATTTAACCCGCTCTTCGAGACTGAAACGTCTGCACCATGGATAATCCAAGAATCCTCAAAAAACAGATGCATCACACTTACACAGGAAAAAGGCCGTTTATGACACTACCCTACTCAAAGCCCTCCACTTGACACACAGATCTTACCACGCCAACAGAAAATCCACCATCTACAAGACTGCCATTAGCAAAGAAACTAAAGATGAGAGGCACGTTTCGAAGCCGTCAAGCACTGCGTTGACCACAGCCCCTAAGTACCAAGACAACAGAAAAAGCTCCCTCTTGACCTATAATTACTTAAAGTGGTGTCGGTGAAGTAATAAAGCGCCAAAAATCTATTGTTTGAGCCTCTATTCACCAACGAAATACTTAAATACAGTTTTCCATTGAGTAAGTGTCACTTGCCCGAGCCCATAGATTACAAAAAATCGGCAAAATGGACATGTAGCTAGTATTCACAGTGTCGACTTGTAATAGATTCGATGATATCTAATAAGCACTAATAATAGAAAACGGACTAACCTGGTGCCGCCATCTTACAGTGGTGTTGGCGAAGTAGCAAAGAGCTAAACTCTATTATTTAAGCCTCTATTAACCGGCGCAATACTCGAACGCAATTACCCAATGAGTAAGCGTCACTTGTCCGAGCCCATAGGTTACAAAAAATAGTTACAAAATATTTTTCCTGAAGCCTCTGTGCAGAATGTATATATTTTTATAATTGTTGTATTTGAAAAATATGATATAAAAGAAAAAAATACTTTTTTACTGCAAAATGAAAAAAAATTACACTTTGTGTAGACATTGTTGGTGTATGCCCTGTGTTTGAGAGGTAACTCCCATAATATAAGTAATTATAGGTCACGAGGGAGCTTTTTCTGTTGTCTTGGTATTTGTTCTCCCCTCTACTCCCTGACCTGAAAGTAATTTCCAGAGGGGGTCCCCTTTTTGTACTACACAGCCCCAAAGTATCCAATACGACAATCAGTTGACAAATGCAACAACATCATTCAGTTCTGCGTCCAAGTAGAGTAACAAACACAGAGCCTACATCAACAACACACAATAGAAAAACACTCTCCTTCAATTCCCACCAGTCTGCCCTCAAATAGGCAGCGTTAAACCTCCTCACATCCGGTGAATTGTTCAACATTCTCAACTCAGTGAAGGCCACTTACTAAAATGATGACGTTCTACCATCGTCCCTTGAGAAATACATTTGCGAATATGCCCTCACACCCCTCCTAAACTTTGTCAACTCTTCATTTAGCCAAGGGACCATTGAAGATACCATCAAAATAGGACAAGTTCTCTTCAAACTGAAGAACCACTCCTGCATCCAGACGACCGCACCCACTTCCACCCCATCCCCTATCCAGAATTTATTGGAAACAACATCACAAAGGCAGCATTCACCCAACTACAGGACGAGGCCTTCTTCGGGATTATCAGTCCGGCTTTAGACCATACTGCCGGACAGAGATAGATCGCTACACTTCAAGAAGTCACTTAAACCCTCCTCATGAATAAACACCCATCCCCTGATCTGGCTCAGCCTCTCTACTGCCTTCAACGCAGTCATCCAACACCCTGGAAGCACACACGAGATCCTTGGACACAACCATGTGGTCTCCTATTTCACCGACTGCCACCTGTTCATCCTGATGGAAACCTCAACATCCCAGAACCTCAACTTCCGCAGAATGCTGTAAGGAGCTAACCTGATCACATCATCTTCAACGTCTACATGGGCTGCTCTGGCGCCCTTCTCGCCAACAGCATCAGTATCCCTCATTATGCTACCAGCACTCATCTCTACCTTAAATTCTCCTCAGCTCCCGACATCCAGTGACTCAAGAGCTGCCTGAAGCTAGTCTAAAGTGGGCGTCAAACACCTAAAGTTCAACCTGACCAAAACCGAACTAGTCCTGTTACCTAAGAGGATGAAATACTCAAAAGACTTATTAATCTTCTTTCCGCTCGATTCCTGCAGCAAAATGGCCAAGCGCACCAAGAAGGTCGGGATTGTGGGTAAATACGGTACCCGTTGTGGTGCCTCGCTCTTAAATATGGTGAAGAAAATTGAAATCATTCAACATGCTAAATACGTGTTTTCCTTCTGCGGCAAGACCTGAAGATGAAGAGAAAAGCTGTGGGAATCGGGTATTGTGGTTCCTGTATGAAGATGATTGCCGGGGGTGCCTGGACCTACCACACCACATCTACAGCGACAGTGAGATCCGCCATCAGAAGATTTAAGGAATTGAAACACCAGTAGAAAGTAATGTAATGTAATGTATGTGGTCTTGTGAAGCGCACTGCTGCCCTGAGGCATCGTGGCGCTGTAGACCGCAGGGGAACCCGTCCTGGCTATCCCTGTGAGATGGTCCCTACTGGGTATTTCCAAGGTGAAACCAGGCATCCCTGGCGTAGGTGGGGGGCCGTTGTGGAGATGAGGCAAGCTAATGCCCAGAGTTGCCGAGTGTGATCCCTGGTTAGAGTAGGCACCGAGGCGAGAATTATCGAGTCCGCTGACCCTTGTCCACGACCCTGCCGCGTCGGGAATTGAACCCTGGTCCCGGGCCGTTCTCTGCTTTCGGGTCTGCTGCCTCTAACCAGTGAGCCACACCACTCCACACCAGTGAGCCACACCTGCTTGTTCATTTCTCACTTTGCTGAATACATTTTTTAGAGGATTATTAAGCAGCTCTCTCAGGAATGAGCAAACAGGGCCTCACCCCAGCTCTAGGTTCTGTGGCATCCATGACACAGACCTCTCCTTCAAAGAACACGTCACCAGGGAAACCAAGACTGCCTGGTACCAGCTCTCCCTCCTGAAAAGAATGAACCCCTCCTTCTGGAATCCAACTTCAGATCTACAACCCAAGCCCTGGTCGTCTTCCTCCTTGATGGTGGCACCGCCGTGCTCCAGGCTGCTCAGCTCCATGCTGGTACCCCGAAAAGGCGCCCTACATGCTGTGCGTGTCTTGTCAAGAGTTTTGAAGATGTTTGACTACGTCACCCCAACACGGATGGAACTAGGGTAGCCCCTATATTGGTACCTGACACGAAGAATCTTCAAGGTCAGCCACAGCATCCAAAGGTAGTAAGAAACAGCACCTACACACATGGTCAGCAAATGATTATTCTCAGGCAGACAACACCAGACCGTGGGCCAGGACATCACCAGAGCAGAGGAGGAATCCATTCATAGGAAAATGCCAGACAGCTGTTTAATTCTATAGGCAGAGCACGACAGCTGTTTATTTCTAGAGGCTGGAAGCAACTGCTATTTACTTCTAGATGTAGAGTACAACAGCTTATTTCTAGATGATGAGTACGACAGCTGTTTACTTCTAGAGGAAGTTACAGATGTTTGTTACTTGAGGTAGAGAGTGACAGCTGTTTACTTCTAGAGGCATAGTGATGGATGTTTCCTACTTGAGGTAGAGAGCGACAGCTGTTTACTTCTAGAGGAAGTTACAGATGTTTGCTACTTGAGGTAGAGAGTGACAGCTGTTTACTTCTAGAGGAAGTTACAGATGTTTTGCTACTTGAGGTAGAGGGTGACAGCTGTTTACTTCTAGAGGCAGAGTGTCAGTTGTTTGCTACTTGAGGTAGAGAGTGACAGCAGTTTACTTCTAGAGTAAGTTACAGATGTTTGCTACTTGAGGTAGAGAGGGACAGCAGTTTACTTCTAGAGGAAGTTACAGATGTTTGCTACTTGAGGTAGAGAGGTACAGCAGTTTACTTCTAGAGTAAGTTACAGATGTTCGTTACTTGAGGTAGAGACCGACAGCTGTTTACTTCTAGAGGCAGAGAGTGACAGCTGTTTACTTCTAGAGGCATAGTGAAAGATGTTTTCTACTTGAGGTAGAGACCGACAGCTGTTTACTTCTAGAGGCAGAGAGTGACAGCTATTTACTTCTAGAGGCAGAGAGTGACAGCTGTTTACTTCTAGAGGAAGATACAGATGTTTGCTTCTTGAGGTACAAAGCAACAGCTGTTTACTTCAAGAGGCAGAGAGTGACAGAAGTTTAGTTCGAGAGGCAGACAGTGCCAGGTTTTTACTTAAAGAGCTAGAAAGGGACAGCTGTGACCTGCTAGGGACAGTGAGTGGGAATTGTTTACTGCTGCAGACACATTGGAGATGTTTACCTGTGGAATGGAAGCTGTTTCCTGCTAAAGGAAGCGAGTGGAACAGATCACTGCTTGGTGAGAGTGAGAGACCTGTTTACTACTAGCAGCAGACCTGGAGCAGTTTACTGCTCACTGCAGCTTGTCTCTGTTGGATGGAGAGTGTGGGGGGGTTTACTGAGAGGGAGAGAGCAGGGTGTGTTAGAAGGGGGAGGCTGAAAGAGTTTCACTTTTGGGGACTCTGAGTAAGTATTGCTGCCTGTGAGAGTGGGTGCTCTGCCAGCAGAGGGGTGGGTGGGAGCCCTCTCTGCCCAGAAGCAGGCAGTCCCTGTGACAAAGAATGCGCCTCGCATGCCATCCATTCCATGGCAGGGCTCCTGCCCTGGCGCTGCCCGCCTGCTGCCTGAGCTCACTCGGAATCTCAGAGTGAAACTGCGGCCTCATGAGTCACAGGAGGGGAGGCGGTAATCCTTACGGTAATAACAAAGCCATGAGGTCATGGCGAGTCCAGCTGAGGATGCCAAAGCCTCAGCCCACAGGCAGAATAACAGGACCAGATGACTGTAGGGCTGGGCCCTGCAAGAAGCGGGCTGTGACCGGGTGCCCATCACTGCGAAGGGTGACTCAGCAGAATCCCAGGAATGTTTGTGAAGCTCCCCTGGGCCCTTGACATGTCCAAACACTCAGCCCACAGGCTGCAGGCAGAATAACACGACCAGAGGACTACAGCCCTGGGCTCGCTCTGCAAGAAGAGGCCTGAGACAGGATGACCACCACTGCAGAAGGGTGACTCAGCAGAATCCCAGGGCTGTTTGTGAAGCCCTCCTGGGCCCTTGACATGTCCAAACACTCAGCCCACAGGCTGCAGGCAGAATAACACGGCCACATGACTGCAGCCCTGGGCTCCCTCTGCAAGAAGAGGCCTGAGACAGGATGACCACCACTGCAGAAGGATGACTCAGCAGAATCCCAGGGCTGTTTGTGAAGCCTCCAGATCCCATGACATGCCCAAACACTAAGCCCAAATGCTGCAGGCAGAATAACACGGCCAGAGGACTACAGGGCTGGACCCTGCAAGAAGTGAAGCGGGCTGTGACCGGGTGCCCATCACTGCGAAGGGTGACTCAGCAGAATCCCTGGGCTGTTTGTGAAGCTCTCCTGGGCCCTTGACATGTCCAAACACTCAGCCCACAGGCTGCAGGCAGAATAACACGACCAGAGGACTACAGCCCTGGGCTCCCTCTGCAAGAAGAGGCCTGAGACAGGATGACCACCACTGCAGAAGGGTGACTCAGCAGAATCCCAGGGCTGTTTGTGAAGCTCTCCTGGGCCCATGACAAGTCCAAACACTCAGCCCACAGGCTGCAGGCAGAATAACACGGCCACATGACTGCAGCCCTGGGCTCCCTCTGCAAGAAGAGGCCTGAGACAGGATGACCACCACTGCAGAAGGATGACTCAGCAGAATCCCAGGGCTGTTTGTGAAGCCTCCAGGTCCCATGACATGCCCAAACACTAAGCCCAAATGCTGCAGGCAGAATAACACGACCAGAGGACTACAGGGCTGGACACTGCAAGAAGTGAAGCGGGCTGTGACCGGGTGCCCATCACTGCGAAGGGTGACTCAGCAGAATCCCAGGGCTGTTTGTGAAGCTCTCCTGGGCCCATGACATGTCCAAACACTCAGCCCACATGCTGCAGGCAGAATAACACGACCACATGACTACAGCCCTGGGCTCCCTCTGCAAGAAGAGGCCTGAGACAGGATGACCACCACTGCAGAAGGGTGACTCAGTAGAATCCCAGGGCTGTTTGTGAAGCCCTGCTGGGCCCATGACATGTCAAACACTCAGCCCACATGCTGCAGGTAGAATAACACGACCACATGACTACAGCCCTGGGCTCCCTCTGCAAGAAGAGGCCTGAGACAGGATGACCACCACTGCAGAAGGGTGACTCAGTAGAATCCCAGGGCTGTTTGTGAAGCTCTCCTGGGCCCATGACAAGTCCAAACACTCAGCCCACAGGCTGCAGGCAGAATAACACGACCAGAGGACTACAGCCCTGGGCTCCCTCTGCAAGAAGAGGCCTGAGACAGGATGACCACCACTGCAGAAGGGTGACTCAGTAGAATCCCAGGGCTGTTTGTGAAGCTCTCCTGGGCCCTTGACATGTCCAAACACTCAGCCACATGCTGCAGGCAGAATAACACGACTAGATCACTGCAGGGCATGGCTGGGCTCAACAAGAAAAGGCCTGTGACAGGGTGCCCATCACTGCGAAGGGTGACTCAGCAGAATCCCAGGGCTGTTTGTGAAGCCTCCAGGTCCCATGACATGCCCAAACACTAAGCCCAAATGCTGCAGGCAGAATAACACGGCCAGAGGACTACAGGGCTGGACCCTGCAAGAAGTGAAGCGGGCTGTGACCGGGTGCCCATCACTGCGAAGGGTGACTCAGCAGAATCCCAGGGCTGTTTGTGGAGCTCTCCTGGGCCCTTGACATGTCCAAACACTCAGCCCACAGGCTGCAGGCAGAATAACACGGCCACATGACTGCAGCCCTGGGCTCCCTCTGCAAGAAGAGGCCTGAGACAGGATGACCACCACTGCAGAAGGGTGACTCAGCAGAATCCCAGGGCTGTTTGTGAAGCTCTCCTGGGCCCTTGACATGTCCAAACACTCAGCCACATGCTGCAGGCAGAATAACACGACTAGATCACTGCAGGGCATGGCTGGGCTCTACAAGAAAAGGCCTGTGACAGGGTGCCCATCACTGCGAAGGGTGACTCAGCAGAATCCCAGGGCTGTTTGTGAAGCTCTCCTGGGCCCTTGCCATGTCCAAACACTCAGCCACATGCTGCAGGCAGAATAACATGACTAGATCACTGCAGGGCATTGCTGGGCTCTAAAAGAAACGGCCTGAGACAGGGTGCCCATCACTGCGAAGGGTGACTCAGCAGAATCCCAGGGCTGTTTGTGAAGCTCTCCTGGGCCCTTGACATGTCCAAACACTCAGCCACATGCTGCAGGCAGAATAACACGACTAGATTACTGCAGGGCATGGCTGGGTTCTACAAGAAGAGGCCTGTGACAGGGTGCCCATCACTGCGAAGGGTGACTCAGCAGAATCCCAGGGCTGTTTGTGAAGCTCTCCTGGGCCCATGACAAATCCAAACACTCAGCCACATGCTGCAGGCAGAATAACACGACCCGATCACTGCAGGGCTGGACCCTGCAAGAAGTGAAGCGGGCTGTGACCGGGTGCCCCTCACTGCGAAGGGTGACTCAGCAGAATCCCAGGGCTGTTTGTGAAGCCCTCCTGGGCCCATGACATGTCCAAACACTCAGCCCACAGGCTGCAGGCAGAATAACACGACCAGATCACTGCAGGGCTGGACCCTGCAAGTAGCGGTCTGTGACATTGGGCCCGATTCACAGAACTAACTTAAGACAAAATCCTAAACTTACTACTTTTGGTATTCACAGAAGTTAGGATTTTGTCTTAAGTTTGTCTTAAGACAGACTTAAGAAAGACTTAAGACAGACTTAAGTTAGGATTTTGTCTTAAGTCTGTCTTAAGTCTGTCTTAAGACAAACTTAAGACAAAATCCTAACTTCTGTGAATACCAAAAGTAATAAGTTTAGGATTTTGTCTTAAGTTAGTTCTGTGAATCGGGCCCCGGGTGCCCATCCTTGCGAAGGGTGACTCAGCAGAATCCCAGGGCTGTTTGTGAAGCTCCCCTGGGCCCTTGACATGTCCAAACACTTAGCCCACAGGCTGCAGGCAGAATAACACGGCCACATGACTACAGCCCTGGGCTCCCTCTGCAAGAAGAGGCCTGAGACAGGATGACCACCACTACAGAAGGGTGACTCAGCAGAATCCCAGGGCTGTTTGTGAAGCCTTCCAGGTCCCATGACATGCCCAAACACTCAGCCCAAATGCTGCAGGCAGAATAACACGGCCAGAGGACCACATGGCTGGACCCAGCAAGAAGTGAAGCGGGCAGTGACCGTGTCCCCAATCACTGCGAAGGGTGACTCAGCAGAATCCCAGGGCTGTTTGTGAAGCCCTCCTGGGCCCATGACATGTCCAAACACTCAGCCCACATGCTGCAGGCAGAATAACACGGCCACATGACTACAGCCCTGGGCTCTCTCTGCAAGAAGAGGCCTGAGACAGGATGACCACCACTGCAGAAGGGTGACTCAGCAGAATCCCAGGGCTGTTTGTGAAGCCCTCCTGGTCAGATGCCTTGTCCAGCTGAGGGTGTCAAACACTCAGCCCACAGACTGCTGGCAGAATAACACGACCAGATGACTTCAGGGTGGCGCCCTGCAAGAAACAGTCTGCGACAGGGTGCCTGCCACTGCGGAAGGGTGACTCAGCAGAACCTCAAGAGTGTTTGTGAAGCCCACCTGGACCCATGCCATGTCCAGCAGAGGATTCCAAATACTCAGGCTACAGGCAGAATAATACGACCGGATGACTACAGGTTTGGGCTCTGCAAGAAGTGGTCTCTGGCCTGGTGACCGCCACTATGGAAGGGTGACTCAGCATAACCGCAAGAGTGATAGTGAAGCCCCCCTGGTCCCTTGACATATCCACCAGAGGATGATAGACACTCAGCTCAGAGGCTGCAGGCAGAATAACACGACTAGATGACTGTAAAGCACTTTGTGACTGGATTTTATCTGCTTTGGATTCACTTATCCCAGCCAAATGGTCTAAGTGCCGAAGCACTAACTCCAATCCGTGGTTCAATGATTCTTTGGCCGACATGCGCAAATCCTGTAAAAACTGGAATGGGTATGGCGAAGGGATTATGACCCGGTGGCCAAAAAAGGCTACCAGGATGCCATCAAGAATTATCACAGGGCCATACACTCCGCACAGGCGGCCTATTTTACTGAGGATATTAAGTCCAGAACCCTGCCAAGTGTATTTTTAAAATATTTAACAATCTTAAAAGCAGGAAAGACTCTGTTATCTCTGTAATTTCATCTGAGCTGCAATGTGAGGACCTGGCTACTTTTTTGTGAGGAAGGTGGAAGTGATTTATAAGTCCTTTCAAGGGTACACCGCAGATTTTGCTGTTGCGCATGGCCCCCCTCCTACGCTCACTCTGGCAGCCATCCCCTCCATCTCACAGAATGAGTGTATCCTGCTAAGTAAGAAAGTTAAATCTGGTTCTCCTACGGATCCAATGAAACCAGCTCAGTTTAGGGACTCCCTACCTGTGCTTCTTGCACCATTGTGTCAGATGCTTAACATCTCGCATACCACAGCAGTTGTCCCTAGGATGTGGAAGCAAGCACGGTTAGTTCCTCTACTTAAGAAACCCTCACTGGATCCAGCTAAATTGGAAAATGTCCGCCCTATATCGTTACTGCCATGGGTAGCTAAAATTGCTGAGGCACACGTTAACAACACCGTCACGAGCTTTCTGAATAACATCGGCTTCTTGGATCTGTCCCATAATGGTTTCCGCCCTGGTCACAGCACGGAAACTGCTCTCCTAGCTGTGACCGAACATCTGCGGACCATTCTGGATGGGGGCACACCGCAGCGCTGATACTACTTGATCTTAATGCCGCTTTGACACAGTCCCACCGGATCCTTCTAGACCGTATGGAAGAGGCTGGTGTCGTAGGTCTAGCCTTGGAATGGTTTAGATCGTTTCTGTCAGACAGACCATTCCAAGCATCCCCCCCCCTTTCTCTCCTGTGCCCAGTCCATCAGGCAGGGTGTTCCTCAGGACTCTGCCCTCAGCCCCGTACTTTTCAATCTATGCGTCCAATCCTAGCCATGGTGGCCAAGGACAATGAGTAAATACAAAGAGTAGTGGAGGGCCTCAGGGGAGATTGTTTTTATAGACCTACTGGTGCCTTGTCCCCCAACTAGACAGTAAAACACACGAAAGGTACCAAAAGTCTGAATTTGTTGGTGTCCTTGATTGGAACCTATAAAGTGTCCCCTCTGGAAGACAAAACCAAAAGGTTAATGTACAAAAACAACATTAGCAAGGCGTTAATGTAGAAAAACAGGAGAGCAAGATACATAATACTAAACTAGAAAGTGTCCCCATCAGCCCACTCAATAGTGGAACTTCGTCATCTGGGTTTTGTGATTGAGATAGTGGTGTCCAATATGCCCTTCCTCGGGACAGACCCGGGCTAGCAGATCTTGGACCCCATGGTTGACCCTCAACCAAAGAGGATGACCGAGTATAGGCACGAGGGGCAAAGTTGCAGTGCTCGAAATTTGTGAAAAAGGAAAGGAAAAGAAATATAATCCAAGTGCCGAGGGGGAGGTCTCAGTTCCAGGACCGTGGCAACGACGGAGAGTGCGTGGCCTCCTTTACCCTGAGCAGATGCCAGGTGAGGTGAGGTGTTTCCTCCCTACAATTTGGGAGAAGATACACCAATTTTTTCATAGAGAAATTGGACATGTTCTGTAGATTGTCTTTCACAGCACGTTAAGTAAGTGTTGCAGTAGTGCATCATAGGTCCTGACGAAAGCCTATAAAGGCTGAAACATGTTGACCAGATTACACTCATGGTGAATAGCAATTCCTTGCATGCTATTATCACTCTGCTTTTAGCCATACCACCTTGATGGACAGACCCAATAAAGTTTTCTTATGACATCAAGATAGGTATTTTTAGACACTTGGATTATATTTCTTTTCCTTTCCTTTTTCACAAATTTCGAGCACTGCAACTTTGCCCCTCGTGCCTATACTCGGTCATCCTCTTTGGTTGAGGGTCAACCATGGGGTCCAAGATCTGCTAGCCCCGGGTCTGTCCCGAGGAAGGGCATATTGGACACCACTATCTCAATCACAAAACCCAGATGATGAAGTTCCACTATTGAGTGGGCTGATGGGGACACTTTCTAGTTTAGTATTATGTATCTTGCTCTCCTGTTTTTCTACATTAACGCCTTGCTAATGTTGTTTTTGTACATTAACCTTTTGGTTTTGTCTTCCAGAGGGGACACTTTATAGGTTCCAATCAAGTACACCAACGAATTCAGACTTCTGGTACCTTTCGTGTGTTTTACGGCCAAGGACAATGGTCTTACCATGGTCTCGTATGCTGATGATACGCAGTTGGTGGTGGCCCTCTTCGACGACCCTAGGCAGGGCGCTACCAAATTTCGGAATGGCCTAGCAGCGGCCACGGAGTGGATGACCACCAACTGCCTTGAGCTCAACGCCAATAAGTCTGAGGTGTTGTTGGTGGGGAGAGATCAGGGACTATGGAGCGAGCATTGGTGGCCCAAGACCTTGGGTTGCGCTCCCACCCCCAAGTTGGTAGTAAACAATCCTGGGGTTTGGCTGGATGCCACTCTCAGCTTTCAGGAGCACACCAAGAAAATAGCAGGTACCTGCTTTGGCCTACTCCGGGGGTTGAGGCCCTTGTTGGGGTTCTTTGATCCATCTACCCGCCAGATGATAGTACAGGTGGCCACCCTGTCCAGATTGGACTATGCTAATTTGCTCTTGTTAGGGGCAAATAAGGCAGAAACGACCTGTCTGCAGCGTGTTCAGACCACAGCAGCCTGAGTCCTGCTGAGGCTCCCAGAGCCTGCTCTGCAACGGGGGCGATTCATTGCCTACATTGGCTGCCTATGACCAAAAGGATCGAATTTAAAACCCTGTGCCTGACTTTACATTTTTTTAAACTTTCTGCCCCTGAGATCCTGTCCAATATGCTGGTACCTTACGTACCCTCGTGCCAGCTACGGCCAGCTGGCCAATATCTGGCTACGGTCCCTCGAGTGAAGCGTCTCCGAGCTGGAGGACGATCTTTTCGCTGTTTGGCAGCTAATTTGTGGAATTCCCTGCCTACGCAGATTCGCTGTTTGGATATTCTGCTGTCCTTTCGTAAGGCTGCCAAAACATATCTTTTTCCCGTGGCTTAGTCCTGTGTTTCCTTATTGACACTGCTACCAGCGCTGGGACGCCTCTTCGCTGTGGTAGCTGGGCGCTATATAAAAAGAATTAACATAACATAACAAAGGCCTGGGCCCTGCAAGAAGTGGAGCGGTCTGTGACCGGGTGCCCATCACTGCGAAGGGTGATTCAGCAGAATCCCAGGACTGTTTGTGAAGCCCTCCAGGTCCCATGACATGTCCAAACACTCGGCCCACATGCTGCAAGCAGAATAACACGACCAGCGGACTACAGGGCTGGGTCCTGCAATAAGTGAAGCGGTCTGTGACAGTGGTGCCCATCACTGCGAAGGGTGATTCAGCAGACCCCAGGACTGTTTGTGAAGCTCCCCTGGGCCCATGGCATGTCCAGCAGTGGATACCCAACCCTCAGGGCCCGATTCAGAAATAAAAGCTTGGACTTCAGGTATCTCAGTTTACCTTTGTGAATTGGGCTCATTGCACACATACTGTATGCAGAATAACACGACTGGATGTCTACAGGCATGACTCAGCAGAACCCCAGGACTGTTTGTGAAGCCCTCCTGGACCCATGGCATGTCCATCTGAGGATGCCAAACACTCAGCCCACAGGCTGCAGGCAGAATAACACGACCAGATGACTACAGGCCAGGGCCCTGCAAGAAGCGGACTGGGACAGGGTGCCCATTACTGCGAAGGGTGACTCAGCAGAACCTCAGGACTATTTGCGCAGCTCTTCTGGGCCCATAGTATGCCCAGCAGAGGATGCCAAACACTCAGTCCCCTTGCCTCAGGCAGAATAACACGACCAGATGACTTCAGGGCTGGGTTCTGCAAGAAGAGGTGTGTGTGACGCGGTGCCCATCACTGCGGAACAGTGACTCAGCAGAACCCTAAGAGTGATTTTTAACTAAAAAAAACACAGATAGAAAAGGTTTGTTTTTCTTTGTGTATGCATCTTTAAAAACGCAAAAAAGTATTTTATTAGTTGCTCTCCATGCTGTCAGCACTGGGAGGTAAAAATTAAATGTGGTCACGTTAAAAAAATGCAGATGTGCGCGTGTGTGTACTACAATGCTAATGTCCAGGTGTGAGAGCGCATCTATTTTTTAACCCTTTGCATGCTGATGACGGAACCGCTCCGTCATCAGCTGCGGGTGCGCTGTGCTGATGACGGAGCGGTTCCGTCATGGCCCAGCCGCCGCGCCTGCGCGGCGCTGATTTCGCGCCTGCGCGGGCGTTCTAAAGAGCGGGGCGGGTCATGACGGAACCGCTCCGTCACCAGCATAGCTCAACCGCGGCTGGTGACGGAGCGGTTCTGTCACCAGCATGCGGCCGCCGCACGGCCGCCCCGCCCCTTTAGCGCTGCGGCGGAATAGCCGCCGCAGCGAAGGGGTTAAATAGATGAGTAGATAGATGAGTAAATAAACCATAGATGAGTAAATAAACCAACTGCTATTTTTTGTTTTCACAGAGTTCACAAGAAATATGGATAAATTGACTTCTCAACCAGGACCATACACCACTGCCCAGCCTGCCCTCCAGCACTGAGGCCCAGTCATCCCCTTACCTCTACTGATCCAGCGGTCCTGAAGAAGACAGAGCTCATGAACCCCACCCCTCGGAGTCCTGATCACTGCTCAGTGACTGTGACCAGTAAGATATACAGGCCCCAGTACTAGTAGTGAAAACACGCCGTGCACTTCGCCAAATTGAGGTGTACATTTGTATACATCTCATGTGGTCCGTCAGCTGGATTGTCAACTTTGGTGCTGGAAACTAGGGTTCGAGCCTCGGGGTCGCGTCCACATCCTGTGATTTTGGTCAAATCACTTCATCTCCACGTGACTGAATTTGTAACGTAACCCGTGCTCATGTAAAGCGCTCCAATACTTTAGGGTCGAGTTTGCGCCATATAAAATCTGCACATTGTAAAAAAAAAATGCTTTCTTGTGTGCACTCCCCCGCTGAGTGCAGAAAATGGGCTCTATTTCCTGAAAGAACTCCAAGCATGCTCCAAGTCACAGAACTTCTTAATCCTCCCTACTATATAATACTAGTATTATACCTGTTCATAAAATAATAAAACTGCTTGGACACTGGGCCCGCTCTGAGGCCACATCACCCTCCTGGAGCGAACCTTCCCCGTCCCGGAGAGACTGTGGCAGTGTTTAGAGAAAGAAAGAAAAGTACTTGCACTGAACTGTGGTCCGTGCTCCAATCTTTGTGGCAATTCTGGCAAGCTGTGGTGGAGTACTCTGGACACATATATATATATATATATATATATATATATATATATATATATATATATATATATATATATATATATATATATATATATATATATATATATCCAAAGAGTAACGGCGTTCCTCACGAGCACTCAGACAAAGGACCACACAGCAAACCACAGGATTACCAAGACGATAGATTTATTCCTTCATAAATCTCGTGACGCGTTTCGCACTCCAGAGAGTGTGTGATCAAGCACTCTCTGGAGTGCGAAACGCGTCACGAGATTTATGAAGGAATAAATCTATCGTCTTGGTAATCCTGTGGTTTGCTGTGTGGTCCTTTGTCTGAGTGCTCGTGAGGAACGCCGTTACTCTTTGGATATTGATTCCGGCTGCTCCGCCGGCTCGAGCCACACCCACGTAGGCCAAGGGATATATATATATATATATATATATATATATATATATATATATATATATATATATATATATATATATATATATATATTGAAAGGTTATAGGGACGATATAGTTAGGCTCAGGTTTCACTCATACAAAACCAGTGAAATTCAGCAGTTAAAGTTACCTGAGCTAACTATAACTTACGCCCCCGCAATGCACTTCTTAACTTCTTATGACCTCACACATTACACCACTCATCACGTGGTCAGTGACATCACACATGGCCTCACTGATGACATCATCCACAGAACCACTCACACACCCACTCATACCCCCATACAACCTCTTGAACGCCCACCCAAACACCCACACAGCCACTCACATTCAGAAAGAGGGGGGCACCTGGCTACTGAAGAGCTGTCTGGAGCGGTAGCGGCCCCCCAGCATGAGGAGCCAGAGTACATGCAGGACTGTGGGTGCTGCTTGAGTGAAGGTCAAGTGGGGCAAGGCAAGTGACCCGTTAGTGAGGGGGTGGCCTGTCCTGGAGTAATGGCCTGGCCTGGCCTGGCCTGGCAGAGTTTCTCCCCTGCACTAATGGAAGAAACCACAGCTTTCATTTGCCTCCACCAGGACCCTCTCTACCAGACTCCTGGCGTGTTCGCTTCTCTATATGGCGTGTCAATCGAGTAATCTACGCTAATAAATAAAAAGCCTTGCGGCAGGGAGCTTTGCATTGTCACTAGCCGGCAATCTACAAGATGTCATGATAATGAAGTGCCTACATACGATAACATCTTGAGTTCCCATACAAGAATACAGAGAAGGTATATTTCGAAAAACAAAGTTCTAATCCATTTTGAAGAAGAGGTTCACCAAATTTGGAAACAAAGGAAAGTGTTTTTTTATTACCAGCATCAAAGGGTCGGGTATCATAGATAGATATCCAACATATGAAATAATATTGACAGTATTCCCAGGGTGTAGAAACCTTGTTTGGTTATCTGGTGGGTCCTGATGAAGGTGGTGGCCATCCGTTTTTATGCCACCGAAACGCGTTGACCATTGCTATTTAGATCCTGCTTTTTGCAGACGTCATAATGGTCAAAGGAGATTGTCACCATGTCTATGTCTTCGACTTTCCAGAATTATGTGTTTGTGAATGGAGTATGAGTGCAGTTGAGGAGGTATGAATGTATGAGAGATTGTGTTAACGCTTTTGTTGTAGTTTCTCTACCTGAGAGTCACAAGATGTTGAGATGTGAAATGTTATTTATATGTATATATGTTTAGAATTTTATGTAAATGTTTATTTGAGTCTAAAAATCAATAGAAAAGTAAACTTGATAAATGATACAAAGAAAGAAAATGAATTAATAAAATTATAAAGTACAATTATGTAATTAAATTGTGTTATTATTTAAATGTATCTACAGCCCATGATGAATTCTATGTAAATCGTAAAAAGAAATATAGGTCATGAGGTAGCTTTTCCAGTATGTTTGTTGATTTCCCCTCTTCTCCCTGACCTCGAGTACGCTTTCAGAGGGGGTCCCCAACTTTTTCTGCATGGCGCTCTCTAATCATTGTCAGAGCCCCACCCTGCCTTGTCATCAAAACCAATCCACTAACAGAGAGACATTTTAGGGTTCCTAACAACCCCAAGCTGTTATAGGTCCAATGCCAATAACCCAAGAGTATCCAGCAGATACCCAAGAGTGCAAGAACCATGCCAGGCTTTCCGAATAGCCCAATGAGGTACATACACATCAAGCGGTTAATTTGTAAAAAAAAAAAAAACATATGTGCCGGGGCTCTCGCCAAGAAGCAGCTGGCACCAGCCCATTTCTCCTGTTAGCGTTGCCTAAAACAGAACCAACTACTTACCATGAAAATGAGGAGATGATGTGGCGTAATCGCCAGAGCTGCTGACTTCGGAGCTGGGGAACCAGGTTTGAGTCTCAGTGTCAGTTCAACATCTTGTGATTCTGGGGAAATCACTTAATCTCCCCGTAACTGGTGCCCATGAAAAGCGCTGGTGTTGGTGATTAAGTGCCGGTGCTGAGCACTAGAAACCACCAGTTCAAATTAAGCACTGTTACATCCAACCACCCGCTCACCCTCCCTCAGTTGCTGTTGCTATAGTTACCTTTTCCCAGCCCACTATCCCTTCATTGCCACCATCCCTTTTCCCCATTCCCCCTTCCTCTGTTGCGGCTGTTCCTTAGTTCCTGCCCACCCTCCCTCTGTTTCCTCTGTTGCCTTTTCCCCCACCTACCCTCCCTCCATTGTCGCTGTTGCTTAGTGTCTGCCCACCCTCCCACTATTTCCTCCCAACCCACCCTCCCAACATTGCCACTGTTCCACCCACCAGCATCAGCCTGTCCCCTGCCAAAGTGGCGGGCGGGCCGGAGGAAGGAGCTGAAGGGCGTTCAGGGAACAAAATAAAAATAAAAATCAACGTACCTGGTCGCGGCCGCTAGCCGCTCTATCACGCTCTTCCTGCTTCTGGGACAGGCTCCCAGACTTCACTGCAGCCAATCGTGATGCTGCATGAAAGCAGCGTCAGGATTTGCCTGAGCGCTGGGACTTTGCGCTCCCAGGCAGACTGGGAGCCTGTACCCGCTTTCACCCGCCCCAGCAAGGCAGCTGGGGCTCGAGAGAGCTTCGCTCTGGATGAGGTGGCTGGCCGGCCTGAGACGGCCGGCCAAACCCTCATGCGCAGTGAAGAGACAAGGGAGTGCACTACCACTCCCCCACCACAGTGTCATGAAATGAAATGATGCGATGAAATGTCATTTATAAAGCGTGATGGCTACCCAGCGCTGCGGACGAGTACAGAAACCAATCACCCTCCCTCCATTGTGGCTTCGTGCCCACCCATCCACCCTCCTCCATTGCATTTCCCCTCTCATCCTCCGACCGCTGCTGAATAGTGCCCACCCTCCATTGCCCATATTGCTTACCCCCTCCATTGCTGGTTTCCCACCTGCTTTCATTGTTTCAAAGAGCTTTGGTAAAATTGGCTTTTGTCAGTTGATCTCAAAGACGAGACCTATCATCTTTGCCAATGCTTGTTTTATAAGGTACTTGTGCTAAAAAAAAAAAAAACCACGAGAGCAAGTCTTGACTTCTCTACCACTGGCACAGAAGGTGAGGAAAAGAAAGTAAGGTGGTAAGAGGTAACCTTCGAAGGTCATAGTATCCAGGGCACAGAGTCCTGGCACTGTGATGAAATGTGCGTTACCAGTGCTGTCCATCTGCCCATAGCCTGGAGAAAGGGCCAGAGTCACAGACATGTTGTTTTTGTACTTGTATAGCGCACAGCTACCCGCAGTGGGTTTCCCGGCGCTTGTACGAATACCACAAGGGAACCCTTCCTGGCTTTCCCTGTGAAGTGTCCACTTTTGGGCACCCCCATGGTGCAGACCAGGCATCCCTCGCGTTGTGGGGGCCGTTGTGGGGACTAAGCAAGCTATTGCCCAGAGTTGCAGCGTGGGACCCATGAGCAGAATAGGCACCGAGGCGAGAATATCCGGTCAGGGGAATTAATGAGCCCGAAACCCGCCGGGGCAGGAATCGAACCCTGGTCCCTGGCTAGAGCTCTGCATCGAGGTCTGCCTGCTCTAACCATTGAGCCAAACTTCTCCACCAGTAGTGCAAGCTTCTGTCACACACAGAACAGCCAGAGCACGTCCAGCTGTTGTGAAAACTGCACTGGTAGGCACAACATTTGTACCATGAACAGCAGGCATCAAAGCTTCCCTTGAAAGGCACAGACAGACAAAGTAAATAGGTCTGGCATTGGCTGCCAACTTTTTGGCTTTGTTAATGCTTGTTTTGTTTTGTCATGGTTTTTCCAAAACTTTATTGCTGGGAAGCTGCCAGGCCCTCGTCAGTCGAAAAAAAGTTGGCTAAAAGCAAACATTTTTTTGGGCTCAAAAAGCACAGAATGCCATAATAGTCCCTGGGACGGAAGGGAAGAGTGTTTGCGGATGGGCCTCTTGTGAAACTGCAGAATTGCATCTCTGCCCTATAATGTGTGCTTTCATGGATGGAAATAGAATGTGAATGACACAATAAGAGGCCAGTGGCTGCAGAGGGCTGGATAAAAGCCGACATTAGTATATCAGACATATACTATCAGTAAAATCAAACGTTCTTGGCTAACCTCAGACCACAAAAGGACAAATTAAAACACTGCTGCAGTGCAAGCTTCACAAAGACACACACTAGGGAGCATGCATTCGCACACACACACACACACACTGGAGAGCAGCAGCGGATGTTTGACTCACACTGAGCACAGATACAGCAGGAGCAGTGCAAGCTTCCCTCCCACACTGCACAGACACAGCAGGAGCAGGGCAAGCTTCCCTCACACATGGCATAGCCACGGCTGGAGCAAGGCAAGCCTCCCTCACACACAGAAACGACACTCCAGGAGCAGGGCAAGCTTCCCTCACACATGGCATAGCCACGGCAGGACCAGGGCAAGCTTCCCTCACACATGGCAAAGCCACGGCAGGAGCAGGGCAAGCTTCCCGCACACATGACATAGACACAGCTGGAGCAAGGCAAGCTTCCCTCACACACAGAAAATACACTCCAGGAGCAGGGCAAGCCTCCCTCACACACAGAAACGACACTCCAGGAGCAAGGCAAGCTTCCCTCACACATGGCATAGCCACGGCAGGAGCAGGGCAAGCCTCCCTCACACACAGAAACGACACTCCAGGAGCAAGGCAAGCTTCCCTCACACATGACATAGCCACGGCAGGAGCAGGGCAAGCCTCCCTCACACACAGAAACGACACTCCAGGAGCAAGGCAAGCTTCCCTCACACATGGCATAGCCACGGCAGGAGCAGGGCAAGCCTCCCTCACACACAGAAAAGACACTCCAGGAGCAGGGCAAGCTTCCCTCACACATGGCAAAGCCACGGCAGGAGCAGGGCAAGCTTCCCTCACAAATGGCAAAGCCACGGCAGGACCAGGGCAAGCTTCCCTCACACATGGTATAGCCACAGCAGGAGCAGGGCAAGCTTCCCTCACACATGGCAAAGCCACGGCAGGAGCAGGGCAAGCTTCCCGCACACATGACATAGACACAGCTGGAGCAAGGCAAGCTTCCCTCACACACAGAAAAGACACTCCAGGAGCAGGGCAAGCCTCCCTCACACACAGAAACGACACTCCAGGAGCAAGGCAAGCTTCCCTCACACATGGCATAGCCACGGCAGGAGCAGGGCAAGCCTCCCTCACACACAGAAAAGACACTCCAGGAGCAGGGCAAGCTTCCCTCACACATGGCATAGCCACGGCAGGACCAGGGCAAGCTTCCCTCACACATGGCAAAGCCACGGCAGGAGCAGGGCAAGCTTCCCTCACACATGGCATAGCCACGGCAGGAGCAGGGCAAGCCTCCCTCACACACAGAAAAGACACTCCAGGAGCAGGGCAAGCTTCCCTCACACATGGCATAGCCACGGCTGGAGCAAGGCAAGCCTCCCTCACACACAGAAAAGACACTCCAGGAGCAGGGCAAGCTTCCCTCACACATGGCAAAGCCACGGCAGGACCAGGGCAAGCTTCCCTCACACACGACATAGCCACGGCAGGAGCAGGGCAAGCTTCCCTCACACATGGCAAAGCCACGGCAGGAGCAGGGCAAGCTTCCCTCACACATGGCAAAGCCACGGCAGGAGCAGGGCAAGCTTCCCTCACACATCACATAGACACAGCAGGAGAAAGGCAAGCTTCCCTCACACATGGCACAGATGCAGCAGGAGCAGGGCAAACTTCCCTCACACATGACATAGCCACGGCAGGAGCAGGGCAAGCCTCCCTCACACACAGAAACAACACTCCAGGAGCAAGGCAAGCTTCCCTCACACATGGCATAGCCGCGGCAGGACCAGGGCAAGCTTCCCTCACACATGGCAAAGCCACGGCAGGAGCAGGGCAAGCTTCCCTCACACATGGCAAAGCCACGGCAGGAGCAGGGCAAGCTTCCCTCACACATGGCAAAGCCACGGCAGGAGCAGGGCAAGCTTCCCTCACACATGGTATAGCCACAGCAGGAGCAGGGCAAGCTTCCCTCACACATCACATAGACACAGCAGGAGAAAGGCAAGCTTCCCTCACACATGGCATAGACACAGCAGGAGCAGGGCAAACTTCCCTCACACATGACATAGCCACGGCAGGAGCAGGGCAAGCCTCCCTCACACACAGAAACAACACTCCAGGAGCAAGGCAAGCTTCCCTCACACATGGCATAGCCGCGGCAGGACCAGGGCAAGCTTCCCTCACACATGGCAAAGCCACGGCAGGAGCAGGGCAAACTTCCCTCACACATGACATAGCCACGGCAGGAGCAGGGCAAGCCTCCCTCACACACAGAAACAACACTCCAGGAGCAGGGCAAGCTTCCCTCACACGTGGCACAGATGCAGCAGGAGCAGGGCAAGCTTCCCTCACACACGGCATAGGTTCGACAAAAAGAGCAGCAATCAAAGCCTCCTTCAGACCCATACAACAGGCACAGCATAGATGGCCTCTGTGCAAGCTTCCGGCACAGGCTGAACAGATACAAGCAGCAGTGCTGTTTTTGTCACACAGAAAACAGGTGAAGCACAGTCATAGTGTTGCCAGCAGCACTGCACGCTAAACACCCTGTTCCTGCCCCAGCTCATGAATGGGCACCTCTGGGGAGTAGAGGACGCCAACTGCGTCTCCACTCCCCAACCTTTGCATGCTTATGATCCCAACACCTCATGCCAGTGGGTGCTATCTGTGAACATGGTTTCTCACCATCACATCTGCCATCTACAGCGCCCGAGGTGTCAGACTAGTCTCATGAACAAGCCAAATATGGGGCTATTCCCTTAAACTAATTCACCACTAATCCTTTTTGTGTTCTGGAGTAGCACGCTACTGGCAAAAAAGCACTTTGACCCCGCGTCAGGGGTAGTAAGCACTATATAAATACAAATACAGATAGGATATGAGACTTTATTGCATGATTCGTTAAAACCCTTGCAAACACTACAGATAAAAATGTTACAACATGTAAAATTGATTTAAAAAAACAAAACAGGTTCCTGTAGACAAAAGGACCCGACATCCTACCTTATAAAACTCTATTGTAGGTGCACTATCCATAACTCCTATAGTGGTGTTCCCATAAGGAAACTGTAGTCCTATCTTAAAATTGCGTTTGAGGCCCGGATTAGTTAACCTAAGGGTTACTGCCCTTCTGATGACAATTTTATTTTATTTTTTTCAAAAAACTGTCCATGTGCCTGTCTGCTCCGCAAAAGGAGTTCGTCCAACAACTGTTAAGGTAAGCAAGGGGTCTGGGTCTCAGGCCGAGGAAGAGTTGAACAATTCCCCTCGCTAGTTTTTTTACAACGTGATCCATGAACCTAACCAGTGCGTAACTTAGGATGGTGTTCCGGGGGTTAAAGCAGGCTAACACTTCACCTCCACACCATCTGACCTCCTTCTCGATCCAACCCTTCGTAGAAGAGCCCTTCTTTCCTTCAAGAGGTTCGGACACAAGCACAGTACATGCAGTAGATCTTCCCTACGTTGGCCGCAATGCCAGCGTGTTTCCACGGCACAGTCTCTTTTCCATTTGAGAAGATGGCAAATGAATGGAATCATCACCCCCATTCTCAGTTTTAAAAAGCGGAGCTTGGTGCGTGCACTAAAGGGGAGTTAGCTCACTATGAGGCTTAAGCTGTGCGTATGTGCTGAGAGTCATCCAACCGTGACCTCTAGCTGAGAGGCTAGCCCTGTCTTCTGCTGAGGAAAGTCCTTTTGCTGTGAGTTTTGCTAGCCTCTTAAATTCATTTTGGCTAACATTACAAAAGAATAGAGAGGTGCACTCGATAAAGTCAGCAACGCGAAAAGTTCATTGATTATATGAGTCTTCTGTTCTTTTCTTTAATGTATTCTTTATTTTCCTTAAAATACACAGGCACAGCCAACGCGTTTCATTCCCTTTCGTGCCTTTGGGAATTTCGTCAGGGCATACAATGAACGGTCATTCGAATTCAACAATCCTTAACAAAGTTCCATTGGTACTCAGGTGTAGATAGTCGCAGTACAGTTCTAGTTATTCCTGGATCAAGTTGACGTTGAATTCCAGGTAGAGTGTTTTCTGTGATGTCCCACGTATGTCGCAATGTAGGATAGAGAAACTCACCGAGTATGTATCCTGGCCCCCTTAATGGAATAGCATCGTGGTTGGGGGGCGGTATGTGCTGGATGGCGAGTAGCGTCCAGACAGGTCACAACAAAATTTGTTGGGTGCGGGACCTATAATATGGTCTCTGCAGTCCCCTGCTCCTCCCCATGGATTTGTCTTCTGCTGAGGAAAGTCCTTTTGCTGTGAGTTTTGCTAGCCTCTTAAATTCATTTTGGCTAACATGCAAGTCCCAGAGCTCGCTCAGGCCGAGGATACTGAGCCCACAGGACAAATAGCGGTGCCCCGCTGCAAATACAATTACATATTGTGGACAAGACGTGTGTGTGTGTCTGTGTACGTCTCAATTCTCCACTCACTTGTCCAACGTACGTGGACGTGGTAGTTGTGCTAAACTGCTGTAACGCTTCTGCTCCTGGTTTCAGGATTTGACTAACAGGCTGTGAGTTGTAAGACTGCATATGCACACCAACAATATCGAGATAGAAAAATATCTAAGACAGAATGTACAGGGCTCAAATATCCAAAGGTAAGTACATATAGGGAAGTATAGATTCACCATCTTTAACTCCACATCCACGTACCTTGCTGAGATATGTACCCTATAGATACAAATATATTTGGACTGAGGTATAGAAAATCTAGACTTACTTACCTGTCAGTATGTTTGTTCTTGATATACAGTCCCTCCGGGGAGAGGATGTAGCCTTATGGCTAGAGCAGCGGACCCCGAAGATGGGGAACCGGGTTCGAGCCTCGGCAACCACGCTCAACATCCTGTGATTCTGGGCAAATCACTTAATCTCCCCGTGCCTAACAAAAATGAATGTGTACTGTCCTCATGTAACACAACTGGTGCTCATGTTAAGCGCTCAAGTTCGCGCTATTTAAAATTCTAAAAATAAAATAAAATGTGATTTGAAAATACACACCCAAACTGTGTAATCCTGGGCAAACAACATTTAATTGTGCCTCAGTCAGTTCCTTGTTTGCCAAGATTGGGAGTGATTCAAAACAAGTTAAAGCGCCGAGAAACCCCCTCTGTTTGTTTGCGCGCTTTACAAGAGCAAAATCTAACTTGAGTCAGGTTGAAAACCAGCATCCTGTGCGCTTGTCCTGTCCAGACACGAGTTTGTGTGCACTGTGCAGGGCTGCACCAGCTCCTCCTTTCATTCACAGAGAGGCAGTGAGGTAGGTGTGAACGGAGTCCCAAAGCCTGCACCACAGTAGTGAACAATCGTGCCTCCGACCCTGCTCGCTCTGCACGAGGGCTGTCACTCTGAAGAGGAGCCCGCCGACCTGCACCGACACCGGACACTACCCCAGTAGGCTGCTGGCTCAAGCAGGCCTGGACAGTGCAAAGCCTGAAATGTGCCGGGCGGTACAAAAGGAGGTGGTGATGGACAGAGCATCCGAACCAATCAAACACTCACACCCAGTATGCAAATCAGTCTGACCTAGGACCGTTTTCTGGCATTCTAGCCGTCTTCAGCCATGTCTGAACTGGGGTGGCAGAGTGGGCTAAAGAACGGTGATAGATTAAACTCAGATCTGTTGACTGGGTGTGAGTGTTTGATTGGTTCAGATGCTCCGTCCATCACCACCTCCTTTTGTACCGCTTTGTTCGCCATAAGTTGGCAGGGTATGCTCAGACGTGAGTCCCTTGCTCACTTTGCCACTGGATTCAAGCAAGCCTGGCTGAAGACGGCTCTAAGCCAGAAACCGTTCCTAGGAAGCTTGTTTCAGGTCCAGGGAAGGCATGGCTTGGCAGTTCGGGCTGGACTGTTCCCATGAGGAACAGGGTCAGACTGATTTGCATATGGCCATGTCTGAACTGGGGTGGCAGAGTGGGCTAAAGAACGGTGATGGAATAAACCCAGATCTGTTGACTGGGTGTGAGGGTTTGATTGGTTCAGATGCTCTGTCCATCACCACCCCCTTTTGTACCGCTTTGTTCGCCATAAGTTTAGCAGTGTATGCTCAGACGTGAGTCCCTTGCTCACTTTGCCACTGGATTCAAGCAAGCCGGGCTGAAGATGGCTGGAATGCCAGAAAACGGTCCCAGGATGCTTGTTTCCGGTCCAGGGAAGGCATGGCTTGGCAGTTCGGGCTGGACTGTTCCCATGAGGCACAGGGTCAGACTGATTTGCATATGGCCATGTCTGAACTGGGGTGGCAGAGTGGGCTAAAGAACGGTGATAGATTAAACTCAGATCTGTTGACTGGGTGTGAGTGTTTGATTGGTTCAGATGCTCCGTCCATCACCACCTCCTTTTGTACCGCTTTGTTCGCCATAAGTTGGCAGGGTATGCTCAGACGTGAGTCCCTTGCTCACTTTGCCACTGGATTCAAGCAAGCCTGGCTGAAGACGGCTCTAAGCCAGAAACCGTTCCTAGGAAGCTTGTTTCAGGTCCAGGGAAGGCATGGCTTGGCAGTTCGGGCTGGACTGTTCCCATGAGGAACAGGGTCAGACTGATTTGCATATGGCCATGTCTGAACTGGGGTGGCAGAGTGGGCTAAAGAACGGTGATGGAATAAACCCAGATCTGTTGACTGGGTGTGAGGGTTTGATTGGTTCAGATGCTCTGTCCATCACCACCCCCTTTTGTACCGCTTTGTTCGCCATAAGTTTAGCAGTGTATGCTCAGACGTGAGTCCCTTGCTCACTTTGCCACTGGATTCAAGCAAGCCGGGCTGAAGATGGCTGGAATGCCAGAAAACGGTCCCAGGATGCTTGTTTCCGGTCCAGGGAAGGCATGGCTTGGCAGTTCGGGCTGGACTGTTCCCATGAGGCACAGGGTCAGACTGATTTGCATATGGCCATGTCTGAACTGGGGTGGCAGAGTGGGCTAAAGAACGGTGATGGATTAAACCCAGATCTTTTGACTGGGTGTGAGTGTTTGATTGATTCAGATGCTCCGTCCATCACCACCCCCTTTTGTACCGCTTTTGGCCGCCATAAGTGTGGCAGGGTATGCTCAGACGTGAGTCCCTTGCTCACTTTGCCACTGGATTCAAGCAAGCCGGGCTGAAGATGGCTGGAATGCCAGAAAACGGTCCCAGGATGCTTGTTTCCGGTCCAGGGAAGGCATGGCTTGGCAGTTCGGGCTGGACTGTTCCCATGAGGCACAGGGTCAGACTGATTTGCATATGGCCATGTCTGAACTGGGGTGGCAGAGTGGGCTAAAGAACGGTGATGGATTAAACCCAGATCTGTTGACTGGGTGTGAGTGTTTGATTGGTTCAGATGCTCCGTCCATCACCACTCCCTTTTGTGCTCTGTCCCAATTCTCCCACATACAAATATCCCACCTACATGCATACATACGCTCTGGCCTGCCTGTGGGGAAGTTTCAAGGGGCAGCTCGCTTTTGAGCTACTGGAAGAAGAAAACTCTGTCCGCAGGTGCACCATATTCTAGTCCACGCCTTTCATGATTTTGCAAACTCTTTATTTTCGAAAAATCTCAATATTTTTATGTCCATTGATGCAACAGATGCAAATTCAGACTACACCTCCCAGAATGCAAGTGGGCAGTCGGTGTAAGCCCAATGAAAGCCCAGTGAGCGTGTCCTCGATGGCATGGAGTCACCTAGTAACCCTGACATGAACCCAAGCAAAAGAAAGGCGTCCACGTGGTCACATGTGCCAGACGGGGCTCAGCCTGGACCCGGCTTCACACTGACGCAAGAGGGCAAGGGTCACCAGCCGGGCACGAGATCGCTTTCCTAACCCGTTTTTTCCGCTGACACAGACAGCTGACCCTCTCTGAGCGAGGAGGGACCCCCGACCTCAAGGCTAGGCCGCCCCAGGGGCCACAGACCTTGGAAGCCCCCGACCCCGGGCCCCTCGGGGCCGGTGCCAGCTCATTGTCTGCTCCAGAAGCAGGAAGGATGCCAACCCACAGCGCCGCGGGGAGCCCTGGCACGCGCGTCCACGTCTGGGCACGTGTCTGTCTGCAGGCCCTTGCACACTCCACTGGGTGCAAGGCCGGGGCGGCTCCTGGGGGCACCGCCCGGGGGAGGGCCCAGGCAGCCACTGACGGGAGAGAGCCGGCGCTAGGAGGGGGCTAGGCCAGCTGCTGAGCCAGCACCATCAGGGGGCGCCAAACGGACCTTTCAGGCTACACAGGGGCGCCCCGTGCCAAGGGGGCCACAGGTCACGCATGCAGAGCTTCAAAGAGGTTGAACTGTGGTATTATACACAGTCAGATAACATGATCGAACAAGCATTGGCATAGCCAATAGGTCTCGCTTTCGGGATTTTATAAATTTTTAGTTATGTTTTATATTATTGTATGTGACAGTTCTAATAAAAGTGTTAAAACTTTCACATACAATAATACAAAACATTACTAAAAAGTGAGAGCGGGGGGGCGAAGAGAGAAGAGGCAGTGTGCTGTGGCAGAGCTAAGCAGGCATAAGGTATTGGAAACATGGGCTGAGAGGGGGCATGGGGGGCAGAGAGTAGAGACAGGGATCAGGGTGCTGTGGCATCGCAACTGCGTGTTCTGGGAGGGTACCACGCAGAGCTGAGGCGTTCTAGGACCTGTGAGAGATTCACGGGCAGACTGGGACGTTCAGAGCTCTGGGAGAGGCGGCAAACGACATTAATGACAAATTTTTCTTCCCGCATGGAATCACAACGCGGTCGTTACCACAAGCGCGTTGTGATTCCGCATACCATTACTCCGCAAGTCGGAACAACGACTTGCGGAGGGGGGGGAGGGAGGTGTGTTGGATTTAAAATCCAACACCTTCCCTAGTGTCCGCAAAGACTGGAGTTGGAATAGTAAATTATACTATTCCAACATCCAGCGCCCACCCTCCGCAAGTCGTTGTTCCCACTTGCAGAGTAATGGTATGCGGAATCACAACGTGGTCGTGATAACAACTGCATTGTGATTCCATGCGGGAAGACAGACTGCGGGACAAAGAGGTATATTCGGGAGAGGCTCATTGTACTGAGCCAGCATGTGCTGCTCTCAGAGATACTTGTATAAAGCATAATAATGTTGCAGAATGAGGCAAACAAGAAGTCGAGAACAGACAGCACCAAGATAAGCTGGGAAGACCTGCGTTTAAGAACAAATTCAAACTCTGGAGGAAGAGTGTTTGGGGAGGGGTAGATGAGGGAAGAAACAAAGCAAAGTTGTCGTGGTTTACTTCAGCAGGGATGGCGAAGAGAGCGTGCAGATGCAGTGAAGGGGAGAAATGAGACAGCAGGATGTTATGTGATCAGGGAGCAGACTGTGATAAATCGCTCCTGCACAACAGCTGCACAGAAGACGCCCCATCTGGAAGGATTCTGCGCCACTCACTTGTGCAATGTGAGCCAGAGTGGATTGTCTTCTTGCTACGAGTATACCATCCTGCCCACGCCATCAGCAGAAGAGACCGTTTCCTCCCTGGTCTCAGACTCGCACCCACTTTAATGGTGATCCAGCTGACACGCGGGCTCTGAAGTGAGGCATCCTTGTAACTAAGGTGTAGTACAGTCGCGCAAACGGGGCGTCAAAAGGAAATTTCACTGATGTGCAGTATTTTTAGTTAAAGTTTGTAATCGATGAGCGATGGGTGAGCATTAAAAAAGAGACTCTCCCGACTGGCTGCAAGTCACATGCCAGCAGGCTAGGTTGCGCCTTTATGCTGGACATACTGGGAGGAGACACCCAAGGAGATGAGCAAGTGGCAGCTGTGTGCAAGCCTTTCTCGAACGTTGTTAAAAGGCACATTCCCTGCAACAATAAGCAAGGTGGAAGGAGAAAGCATCCAAGAAGACGAGCGTGCTCGTTTAAATAAGATGCGTGGAGGAGGAGGAGGCAGAGTCAGCCTAGGAGCGGAGGGTTATAAAGCACACAGGACAGCTATTAAATAAATAACAAGCATGGGCCCCGCGTGTGCCTCGCACTCAAAGGTTATAAAAAGAAAACAAGCTGCAAGACGCGCTCTGTGGTGGGGGAGGAGGAGGGGCATTGAAGCGAGGCGCGCGCTTGGCCGAGCGAGAGGAAAGCTATATGGTGCCACTGCCCATGCCTGTGCACGTGAACGCACGCAGAATGCCAGCCAAAAAGTGTGCGGTCGCACTTTTAAAAGTCCCTTTTATTAAATGTCTCGCCGAACGAAGCATGCGCTGGCTCAGGCGAGACCTAAAAATAAATAAAAATATATAACACCACCCCACCTCCCTCCATGCTTAGCCCCACACCTCCTTCTCGCTTCTGTGAGTTATAGGGCTTTGAAGAGGCATTTCTGCCAACTCACACAGTGCCACCGTGTGATACACGATATGGACTACCATCACACGGTCACCGGGCGAGGAGCCAATATCACCCGGTGGCACAGAGGACGAGATGAAACCACTGTGTAAATAGTGTTTTTCCAGCTTGCATTTGAACTGCTGATGTCCATTAAGGGGTGTGAAAACCCCCAAGGACATAGGCACCAGCCTCAGCAAGCTTTTTGTTTTTGGGGAAGAGGGAGCTTGGGAGCGGGATGGGGTTCAAAAGTGCCTCCTAGGTACTTATCAGCACAAGGCCCCACCCCCTTCAAGGCCCCACCCCCTCCCCACACTATGAGATTGTTCTTCAAGTTGGCAGGTATGAAGAGGCATAACTGTGTTATAGCACCACACAAAGACCTAACACAACATCCCCTTCCCTCCTTCAGTGCCTCTGGTGTCCCCTTTCTTGTTCCTTCTCCCAGTCTGGTATTTCTTCCGCCTCCGTTGTGTCGCCTGTGGCATTTTCGAGAGATTTAGAAGCGCAGCTAAGGTGACACAACATTTCCTCCTTCCCTGTACACTCTACCCTCCGTCTTTTTGTTTTTCCTCTATCTCCTCATGTGCACTCCTTCCCTCTTCTCACCTCTTAGCTCTGTGAAGCGACCTCAGGAGTCCGAAGCACTATATCGTAACTAGCGTTTCCGGTTTTATGGTATTTATTGTTTAAACATTTCCATCTGTATTTATCCATATTTATATTTTGTACCCATGCTAATGGTATTTATCTATATTTAGTTAGTGTTTTGGGAATAAATGGAATCGTCAAATGGTGTATTTGCCCGTTTATTTAATGGAAACATCCACTCATACTTTGACGCCTGTCGCGTTTTAGAAAATTATGCAGCCAAATTCAACAAAATACTCCACCCACATGTAAATATTAGCAATAAATACACAAATATATTAACATATGCCTGTATGTAAGGAAATTTCATCCAAGTTGTAACTCGCATGCTGTCTATCTGCTCATCTGTTGGCCTCAAATTCAGTGGCGGCTCCTGCACTAAGGCGAAGAAGCGCTGCTCCACTGCTCTCAGAGCAGAAAACATCGTTATTATCATTTTAATTTTCGTAGCTACGGGACTGGGTTAGGGCATGGCGGGGCAGGTGTCACAGCCTGGGAGGAGGTGTGGTTTGCGCACAATAAGTGCGCCTGACGGTTTGGCTGACCGTCTTGGGCCCGCCAAACAGTCATGCGCACTTAGCATGTACGCCATTAGGCTGTATTTCACAGCCTGGGTGGAGAACATGCACAGGCTCCCAGTCCCCATCTGCGCAACAAACCACAGCACTCAGACATATCACAACGCTGCATTGCAGCGTTGTGATTGGCTTAGGGGAGCCTCTATGCTTCCTGCTTCCAGGATTCGCCAGGAATAGAAGCAAAGACAGAGGGGAGATTGTGGCCATGAGGAGGTAAGCGTTTTATTTATTTTGTCAAACCCCCGGGCCACCACCCCCGTTCCCTGCCAGCGGCCACTGCTGGAATTCATGAAGGACAGCATGGAGATTCACTCACAAGAAACACAATTTTTTATATTTTTCCATTAAAAAAAAATAATACAGACAGGAAACATATTGTTTTCTCTCTGTATTTATCTGTAAGGAAAATCTGTAAAACAGAATACTGGGAGCCTTAAACATAACATAGCTCCCAGCAGATCCTCATAGTGAGAGCCACGAATCCTCACGCCCCCTACGTTCTTCTCAGACCCCTTTAGCTCTAGTATAATGGTCACCAGCCACCATTGCATGCCACTTGTCAGTATATAGGGCCATATGTATCATTCAAAATTTCGATCGCAAATGCCGAAATTCACAGAATTTCGGCGTTTGCGATTGCAATTTAGTTAAGTGGGATGTATGAAAGGAAAACAGCCTAGCAAAAAAAGGAATTGCAAAATTTGCGATTCCTTATTTTGCAATTGCATTTAAGGAATCGCAAATTGCAATTCCTTAAATGCAATGTAAGAGGCCCAGAAAAAGTGCAATTTGGCCTTAAGGAATCGCAAATTGCCACCAACTTCAAGTTTTTTGTGACTATTCCTTCCCTCACATCCTGCCTGGCTGTGTGGTCACTTAGGGCTAGATCTGGATATTAGCAGATCGTACTCCGTCCATCTCAATGGTGACGAGGTTACATCCGCCACCCTGACAGACTACAGTCCACTAAATGTAAAGATCACAGCTGGCCCAGCGGTGACTCTGTACCTTAACAAGAATCTCTGTCCTTGCGGTGCCTGTCAAGGTACCAAACAAAAGTTTGATGGACAGCCGCTCACAGTTTTGACGGTCGTACACCAAACGTTTACAAACTTTTTGATTGTCAAAAACACCCAAATTGGGTTTGAGTTAGTTAATGACCAACAAAAACAAAGGACCCGCCACCCCAAGACGTTTTCCCTGAGTATCGGGGTCTTTATTTCTTCTTTGTTATCCTCTGGGATGGACATAAAAAAAAGACGTTATGCCATCCACCCTACATTGGACGGGCAGTATGATACGGAGAAGGGGCTGTCGAAGTGAAGCTTCCTGTCAACCATGCCAACCTGGCCTCCACCGATGGAAAGCTGATGGCCCTCTTGACTCTAAACACAGTGAGTAGACTATCAGCAGATGTATCACATCATGTCTTGGACAAATGAGACGACCGCCTTCTCATCCTTCTAAGCAGCTTTACTTAGAGATGACTGCCCCGGAGCACTGCCAGGGCTTCACCGGTCCGGTCCTGAGCTGCTTCTCGGGGCTAAAGCGCCTTCTGGTCTAATGGAGGGTTTGACCGGAGCACATGCGATTCTCAGCCCGGAAGTGGTGACCGCACGACTAATCCTGAGAATGTGAGATCGTCCTTCCATCAATACATCAATGAAACACAGAACATCGACACTTGAGGATGTCGCCCATCTTTACATCTACTTGGAAGGACTCCTGATCTGGATGTCGGAAAACGTCCTGCTTCTTACTCTCAATAAAGAGAGTTCTTCCTCTTCACAGCTCCCAAGGTGTGTAAACCCGCCGTCTCACTTTCAGATCTGTTGGATCTGAGGGGCTTCCACCTCTTTCTGATGGTAGAATCCGTGAGCGCTCTCTTAGACCCCATCCTACGTCTCGCACCATACATCAGTAGGGTGGCAAAATCTGCCTACTTCTTCCTGTGCTCACTCAAGAAAGTCAAAAACCCTATTTCTACAGACCCCCTACAAACTCAAGCATTTGTCATTTCGGGACAGGGTGTTGGAAACACAACCCTAGCAGACATCTCGCAATCCGCTGTTGCACCTCTCAAGGCAGAGCTCCACTCTGCGGGCAGACATACCACCACTGTTGGAAAATATGATCACAACACCCCATACTCTGGGCCGCCTCCAGCCAGGACCACAGTCAAATGATGCTGTTATGCTTATAAAGATACCCACCGTAGCAACCATTCTTACCTAGCCACTGGTCCAGCTTGGTACTTATCAACAGTACCGCATCCCAATCCATCATTTATCGCCCTCATTTCCACCTTAGTTTGGACCCAGTCTTATGCAAATCAGCCTTGAACCTGCTCCAATCGGAGCAGTCCAGCCCGAACTGCCAGAATCAAGCTATACCTGGCAGAAGAACCCTAACTAGGGTGAAACCGATACTAGGGTGCTTGTGTTCCAGTTCAGGGAGGGCCCGACCTGGCAGTTTGGGCTTGACTGTTCCAATGAGTAACAGGGTCAAGACTGATTTGTATATGGCTGGGTCCAAATTGAGGCGGCATGTTGACTGAAAAATCATGGATAAGGATGCGGCCCCAAGCGATTGGCAGTGCCTGAGATTAATTTAGGCCCTCCATCCATCCCTTTGTTTTTACATTTAGTGCCCTAAGTGTGCTGGGTCTGCCCAGACTTGGGTCCCAGGCTCACTGTGCCACTGGACTCAAGCTATACCTAGCTGAAGAACCTTAACATGGGCGAAACCGGTCCTAAGTTGCTTGTGTTCAGGTTCAGGGAGGACCTGACCTGGCAGTTGTAATTGTAATTTGCACTTGTAAAGCGCACTAATACCCCAACTGAGGTGTCCTGGCGCTGTAACGCATACCTCTGTGGAACCCTTCCTGGCTTTTCCCTGTGAAATGTCCACTCCTGGGCACCCCCAAGGTGTAGCCAGGCATCCCAGCGCTGTTGGAGCCATGTGGAGATTATGCAAACTATTGCCCAGAGTTGCAGAGTGGGACCCATGATTAGAATAGGCACCGAGGCGAGAATTATCAGGTCCGAGGAAATTGAGCCCAAGACCCGCTGAGGCAAGAATTAAACCCTGGTCCCAGGCTAGACCTCTGCATCAGGGTCTGCCGCTCTAACCATTGAGTTGGACTGTTCCTTTAAGGAGCAGAGTAAAGACTGATTTGCATATGGCTGGGTTCAAACTGAGGGGGCATGGTGAGCGAAAAACAATGGATTGGGTTGCAGCCCGAGCAATTGTCAGTGGCTGAGATTAATAATTCAAGCATTCCATTCATCACCTTGTTGTTTTTGCATTATAAAGTTTATGTTCATTAATAGGGCCACCTATTCTTCTTCCCCACAAGTGCTTTGAAACAGCCTGTAAGCAACATCATTCATATACAAGTGCTTAATGACATAAAATGACCCAACCAAAACCCTTGTGCCTGTAAATACAAGGGGACGTTTTGATGGGTGCCTAGATCCATCCTATGCAACCCCTAGATGGAATAGTGATACCCCTGACTGAGAGGTGTGTTCCGAACACTGGCCTCCTGGCACAACTCTCAGAGCAGTCAGCTTACCAGAGTGACACGACCGTACTTAACATGCAGCAGGACGCAAGCCATGACTGTCCATCTGCACTCATTGCTGACCCCACTGTAGTTCTGGCAACCGCCTAGAAGTCCTGATTAACATGGTGATGGAGAGAAGCAAAGCAGAATCATTTTAGAAAAGAAAGCAAATCCCTGAATGAGAAGGGTGCTAGAGAACAGTTCCCACTAGTCACAATCTTTATGTCACTGAAGGATGATGATGACACAGACACACTGAAATCATCCACAAGCAAGTTAATTATTCAGTAATTATCAGTACCTACAATGGCACAAGAGCTTGAGTGGAAATCGCTGGAGAAATCATCCGCAGACTTGTGGTCGGGAAGAGTGCAGAATATTCTGACCACTGAGAAAACTTCCATCAAAAAGGGAATGCACAAGTGTACATGAACATAAAACCTCTTCCTGGGCTCTGTCCAGGTAACTGATGTCCGAACCACAACATTCAGATCAATGGCTAATTTCTTTTCAAATTGAGAATGTAAGGGATGCTTGGCCTCGAGAGGCGGGCCATCCTCCTCATTGAGGAAGGATGGGGACTAGGAAGGGGGTAGGAGTATAATTTGTAGGGTGGTTCTCATAGACCCCAAGAACATCAATGCTGGAGTCGCTGGATGTCCACAAAAGATCAATTTACATATGAATAATTTAAAAGAAACTCATTTCCATTGCATAATCAATGCAAATCTTACAAGTCAGGCATGGATCCGCGTCTGAAGCCCCCACAAATTGAGGTTGGATTTTCCTGCATAACTTACATGTCTGTTGCTCATGTTTGTACATGCTGAGGTTCTGTCACATCTTGCTCGACATTTTGCCAGGATTTGTCAGACATTTCTTTCTTCCCATGTATTTTCCATCTTGTAATTTATTGAGCCTGTACACTTCCTTCCCCAGATCCGGTTTCTCTTTGGATAAGGAAGTTATCCTGAGTACGAGCCAATTTTCTCGAGCCTTGCTTCATGTTCCCTGTGCGGGGCGGCCACTGCCTGGTTTGCACATAATAAAAATGTTCACTTTTATCCAAATAAAATAGCGATTAATAAGTGTTAAAGTCCACCAGTTTCCGTCTTTGTAGATTTGACCATGATTACGTAACAAACTCCTCTTGATCTGCAAAACAGGTTTTTACCCTTTGATTTAGAAAATAATCAAGTACTTTAAGCAGGGAAAGAAATACCTTTCTAGGCCATTAATCCTGCCAAGGCACGGTGCCTCTAGTTTCACTTCATTTTTATAAGTTAGACAGTAAGGGCCGGATTCACAGAACTAATTTAAGACAAAATCCTAAACTTACTACCATTTTGGTATTCACAGAAGTTAGGAGTCCTAACTTTAGGACTCCTAAATGCCTTCTGTGAATACCGAAAGTCTTAAAGTTAGGATTTTTCGCAGTTTAGGAGTAGTAAAGTGAGAACTCCTACCTTTAGGACTCCTAAACTGAGAAAAATCCTAACTTTAAGACTTTCGGTGTTCACAGAAAGTATTTAGGAGTCCTAAGGTTAGGAGTCCTAACTTCTGTGAATACCAAAATGGTAGTAAGTTTAGGATTTTGTCTTAAGTTAGTTCTGTGAATCGGGCCCTAGGATCTCCTGGGACGCGGCGTTATCCTGCTTGGTTCGAGCTTCAGCTCTGTTGACTCCCGGATTTTGGTTTTTATGTTTTTCCACCTAAACCTGAATGCGTCACTTAATGATCTTCTGACCAGAGCACGGTCCATTATGCTGAAGGGTCTCAAGTTGACATACTTATTACTGAGTGTAGTATTCCTTTTACATTCTTCTAGTTCTTCCAACAACTTTGGGAAGGTAATGGTTGAACCCCCTAGGAGGGATAGCTCATTGACCACAAAGAATGCTGGTTAATGTTGGATTCGGCACATGGCCACACTTAATCTCTGTTCTTATACTCCTCGATCTATCAGCGGTCTTAGACACAGTTGATCATCGAACGCTTATTCGAACCTTGGAGTGCTGTATGGATGTCCTTGGCCAGGTTCTGAGTTGGTTCTCCTCACTTCTCACCTTCCGTCCTCTAGTGATGAAGATGTGAAAGAAACCTCTAAACGTGCTGCGGTATCACGTGGTGGTTCCCAGGGCTGGATTCTAGCCCCTGCTCAGGTCAAACTCTACCAAGAGCATCTGAGTTTACTGTTTAATGGTTTGGGGGTCTCTATAAACTAAATGTACCTAAGATCATCTACTCTCAAGGACATCCTCACCCTTTGTATCAGCTTTGAGAAAGTCTACACTCAGAGTTCAAAGTACTTCCTAATACTCAACCCTCCTCCTCAAGTCTAAACACAGAAACAAATGCTGCTACTGGATTAAGTGGGGTTAAAAGTTTATCGATCACTAGTCTCCATTTTATAATCCCTGAGTTTTACTCTAGACTCATCTCTAACCCTCTCCATTTACCTCAAGCTGGTGGTTGAGCCTGCCTTAGCTCTCACCTCTTCAGGGCACGTGAGATCAGCAGTTCAAGCTCTTTCTCTCCCCAGGCTAGAGCGTGGCAATGCCATCCAACTGGCGCTCCCCAATTTTCGCTTGCCCCGATCAAGGACTTTTCCATTTCTGCAGCCACACGGCTAACATCTTTCATCAAATTACTCCCAAACTTTGTGATGTACTCTGGTTACCAGCCATGGGCAGAATCTACTTCCAGTGATTTACCTCACATGCAAAGTGAGTCCCCTGAGTAAGACACCAGGCGTAGCTAAGTCTGTGTTCTTTGTCACCCGTCTAGAAGGACTTACAAGGTAAGCTTCGCGAAAGCTAGAAGCACGGAGAATCAAAACCTCCTTAGCTGAAAAAACGGCTTTCACCGGTACCTCAGCTGCTGCTAGGACAACATCCCCATGGTTATTAGAACTCAACCCACTCTACTCACGTCAAGGAAACTCTTAAACATCCACCTCTTCCGCAACTTGTCGGATTAACCTTCGCATCTTAAATACCTCATATAGTTTGTTCAAATCCTGACTACACCAGGTGTGTTTTCCCTCTTCACCCATTGATTTATTCAAATGATTTCTGTGTAAAACACACTGTGTGAGTCATTGTGTGTTGTATTCAAATATGTTCCATGTTCCTTGTGCTAGTCCTGTGGGTGGAGCAGCGGGTACATAACGAGCTACGTAGTAATGTGAGCTTTCTATCTTCTCCCCTGGGTCGTGGCCCAATGGTGAAGACAAATATTCACAAGAAACTGGAGAGCCGTACTATTGACAAGAGCAGGGTAAACACTTTGATCAACTTTAGTTTATATTGTGAAGCTTGAAGACGGATGGATGTCTAGAGTGTGAGTATATTTTAATGAAGCTCACCTGCCAAGAGTTGGCATGTTCCAGGCCACCAGTGCGTTGAAACTACACGTCAACAAAGGTGTAGGTGCAGTAGAGTAGCAAGGATGTCGTGGCCATGGGGCAAGAAAGGGAAATGGCCCCTTTGACGGCTGTTGAGGTACTAAATGTATCAATTTTCAGGGTTCAATAGGCCCCAGTGCCACTGCACCTGCTGCACCAATGGTAGCTATGTCTCTGAGCAGGTGTCAGAGGGCACCAAGCTTGGGGTCTTCGCCTTGCTTTCCCACTGGGGTCAGAATAGGGCCCATCACTCCAGCCATCAACTACTGAGTAGCAAGAAAAGAGTTACAGGCCATGGGGAGGAGGCGGCCTATACAATGTTAAAAAGATTTTTAAACTGATGCAGAAAGGTCACTAGGGGTCAGGGTCTTGCTGCTTGTGAGAGACACAGGGCCTCATTTAGAGGTGGACAGCTGTCAAACACTGGTGGCGGCCCACTCCCGGCTCTCGCATCCCCACCTCGTTTAGCAGTCAGGGGATGCCGGCTTCCCCACTTATTGAGCCACCAGCAGTTCCGCCATCAGGAAAAAGTCTTGCGGTGGCTTGAATACTAATGCACATCACAGTGTCAAGGCCTTCCTATGTAGGCGGGGCCTTCAGATACCCCGCCCACTAGCTGTTTATCTCTCAGGAACCACCATCCAATCCGCACCAGTCCTGGTCACCTGAAATGGTGAGATGTCCCTGTGTGCTGGTGGAGAACTCCCAGAGGAGCAGGAACATGTTGGTGGGAGCAGCTTTGACAAACAAGCATTGGCAAAGCCAATAGGTCTCGCCTATATGAGCCATTGGCTTTGGCAATGTTTAGTAGCCATGCTGTACAGCAGCGCTGGTGCTTTGCAGGGTGACTACAAATTATTTTAATAAGTCTAACAGGAAGGGGGACGCAGGTCGGGAGGTCCCACCTCCCAGCGTCTCAGACCCGCCAAAACCTACAGGAGAGTCGTGGCTTTCCAGGCTGGTGTCTCCCTGGTGCCACACTGAGTCCCCTTGATAAGGGAGCAAGAGGGGACGGAAATGCACAAAACATTGGGTATATATATTTTTTCAGCTTCCATGTTTTTGTTTCTGCGCTAGACTATAAGAGCATGCGTCAGAAATCTCTGAAAAAAGGGGAAAAGGTGAAGCAAGGAAACGTTTTTATGCACAAGCTGACCTAGCAAAACGATTGGGCCCCCTTGTAAGGAACATAAGTAAGAGGTGGGGCTTCTGGGAATGCTACTATTACATTTCAAGGCGTACCTTAGAGCCAAAGAAACTATGCGTGTGGGCATATACGAGAAATATAACCCCAGAGTATTAGTCTGCGAGAGACGCGAAAGAGACAAAAGTACCTAAGAAAGAGCTGGGAAACAAACACCCGAAGCTAGACTCTGCTTAGAAGAGCTTAACTTGACCTCATTTATCTATTTATTTACCTACTTTTATTTGTTTAACCCCTCCCCTGCTGATGACGGAACCGCTCCGTCATCAGCTACGGTTGGGCTGTGCTGATGACGGAGCGGTTCCGTCATGGCCCGGCCTCCGCGCCTGCGCGGCGCTGATTTCGCGTCTGCGCGGCAGGTTTAATGAGCGGGGCGGGTCATGACGGAACCGCTCCGTCACCAGCACAGCTCAACCGCGGCTGGTGACGGAGCGGTTCTGTCACCAGCATGCGGCCGCCGAGCGGCCGCCCGCTGACTTAGCGCTGCGGCGGAATAGCCGCCGCAGAGAAAGGGTTAATTGACACCATGTTTTATTTTTCCAAAGGACTGGTGGGAAGCCCTCCTGCTACCGTCCTCCTGACTTTAAAGAAAGAAAGAAAAGACTCCTAAGAAGCTCAGGAAGGGAGAACTACCACGAAAACATCTAAATTCCAAGACGGAGTGAATAAAAGTCGTCTTGATAACTTCTCAACTCAGTCTCTGCTCCGAGTCTTTATTCCCTCATCTCACGGTCACCAATGTGTTGAGTAATTTAATGTCCCATCACGCGCAGCCTACGAACCAAAAGTCAAAGTGGTTACTTTTGTTGTGATAAAAGTTACTCTCTTCACAACAGTCGATGTCCAATCATTTGGTCATCTAAGATTTATGGTAAAGTATTCAAGTTTACAGCTCTGTTTACCTGGACTGTGCATGTATTTATGTATTCATGTGTATGGTATTTCTATAGCACAAACCTGGCCGGAAGGCAGCGGAGTGTTGTACATGAGCAAAGAGAAACATAAGGGCAACGAGTAAGAGGAGGTGAAGCTGGGTTGTGGATGGATAACGAAATGTGATGTTGTGTTCTTTAACTCTTTCCTAAATTGGAGCAGTGCTGGAGCAGTCCTGGTGGATATGGGGGTGTTGCTGCAGAACCTGGATGCATTGATGGAAAAGGCCTGCTGTCCTGTTTTTTCTTTGTGACACTTCTGAGTCTGCCGTCTGATGGCGTGCTGGCTGCAGATGTGCCGAGAGCCACCAGAGATGGTGAATTTGTTGAAGCATACAATACTCATGGATATGCTATTTGATCTGCACATCTACTATTTTACGGTATTGTAATTCTTTTAACAGTACTAAATATACACATGTCCTAGAGGTGCTCTCATGGTGTCACAATACCCGCCCACTTGGGTATAAGTCGATTCGAACTGTGCACATTTCAAAATCAAAGTCCAGCAATGACACCGAAGCACGCCACTTTTATGTTACTCTTCTCCTTTGAAAGTAATCCGAGGCACAGTCAGTCATGAGGGTTTCCTTGGAAGAAGTTCACGACAATTGATGACTCAGGTCACTGTTGATGTTTTAATTCATTCCATTACAGACAAAAACAGCAGTCGATGCGCGTTTCGTCCTCCCATGGACCTTCTCAAGGCTGAAAAATCATATATACAAACTATTTGTAACATAATACATATTGTACACTTTCAAAAAACATGTTTCTTGGTTTTTTTGTAGAAAAAAAGATACAATTATTCATAATTATAGAGCCAATTAGAAATAAGTGAACTGAGCAAATGCAGCAATAACCGCGTGTCAATAAAAACACAGGAAGAAATCGTCCAAAACATGGTGGAAACCAGGCCACCCGTGTAGAAAGAACACCCATAAAAAGGAAAACATATATTCCAATTCGTGATTACAAAATGTATTTAATAAAGAGGTCATTTCTTTTAAACGAGTGATAGTTAGTGTGATTAAAAACCATATATCTTAAGTGCCATTGTCCAACCTAAAGTGCCTAATTTAAAATGAAGGTTTGCCAATTGTAAGTAAGCCTCCCCTACAATTCGAATTCTTTGAATAGATAGTGTATTGTGTAATTCATGCAAAAAATATATATGATAAAATGTTCCAATGGAATCTGAGTCGAAACCTGTAAATCCTATATTAAAGAGCTGTTAGCAGGTAATCTTTACTTCTTTGGCAGTGTGTTCCTTCAGGGTGAGGTTGGTGTCCAGGCTGAATCCAAGTGTCTTGGCGTTCAATGAAAGCTGGGGTTCAAAGGCATCAAGGTGGTTCATGGCATTGAGTCGAGTTTGTTGTTCTTGGCAAATAGCAGGAATTCTGTCTGGTTGAGTTGGGCTTCAGGTAGGTGCTGGACTTCCAGGTCTGGATGAGGTGCGGGCAGTGGTTGAGGCACTGCATATCTGGAGTAGAGGACTCTTTCCGGCAACGTTGTGTATCGTGGGTGTACTGGTGAACCTTAATACTGTCCCCTGTGAGTCGAGCCCCGAAGGGCTCCACGTAGAGGCTGAAGAGGACACTCCTCAGGCGATAGGGACCTCTTAAGTGCTGATGTGAACAAAGTGGTATTGACTGGACACTGCTCAGGGTAGGTGACCACACCGGTGTCACCAACGCACTCCAGAAATGTCCACTAGCAATACCATCCGTTAAAAGCGAACTAGATGGCATGGATAATTTTGCTTCACGGTAGCGCTACTCCAACTGGGAATAGCGTCCCCAAATGCACACAGAAAGAACTTCCTTTGTTTGTTTGATGTTTTTCGAAATAAAGTTTTATTGAAATTTCTTTTCAAAGCTCATTTGTATTATTTCAACAATTCTGAACAATTGTGCTCTCTTATAACTCAAAAACGATGGACATGAATGACCTTTTATCTCTGTTTGCGCATTCATATTAGTATCTATGCCGCAATATAAAATGAGACTTTGACCCAATATAAGAGAGTATAATTGTTCAGACCGTTTTTCAGTTGTGTATATTTTTCCTCAACAGCGTGAAATGCCCCTGATGAAGGGCGAACTGCCCGAAATGCATTGGGCCATGTTAAAAAGTGTGTGAAGATAATATTAAAACCGATGTGAAATCAACATTGAAATAATACAAATGAGCTTTGAAAAGAAATTTCAATAAAACTTTATTTCGAAAAAATCAAACAAACAAAGGAAGTTCTTTCTGTGTGCATTTGGGGACGCTATTCCCAGTTGGAGTAGCGCTACAGTGAACTATTTACATCTTCCTTGACCCAGAAGTAGGTACTCAAATAGCACCAGCATACATTGGATTACCTGACTACCTAGGATTAACCAGGAGTGGGATTGTTCTTTTTCCTTTTCAAATCAAGGATAATTTTGCAACATATTCTACAACAAGGGAGAAATTGTGCTCACTATCAAATGGCTTTATTGTCTAGATAAAATGGAATCTCTGTCTTACTGATAATACTGAGGTGTTTTAAGAAAGAAAACTATAGGCATTTAGCAGATACTACTCAAAATAATACTTATGAGAAATTAAGTATTTTGTTTTTTCATGGAAGCACACAATACCATTTTATTAACATTTCCTTTCCACCCCCCAGAGTTACTTTGTATTAAAGATATGCAGTGTTGCATAACGTAGAAAACCTGCCTACATGTGAGCACTTTCTGCAATAAAAGGTGTTTTCTTCACTCCATGCATACAAGTTAATGTTTTAAATATATATTCCCTTTCGGGTTTGCCCTGTGTTCACACCGAGGGGCCCCTTGAAGATGTTGCTTTGAGAAAAACGTCTGTGATGCAAACATGAATTTGCATGAATAGTTTAACAAAGAATTTCCATGAGAAAGAAGAAACCATACTTTCCACCCTGTTTGAGTTACATTTCAATATTTAATGTCTTTGTTTTGTGCTACAAAAACAGTCCCTTCTTCAGTCTATTAACTGGTGATATTAGCACCATTTTGTCAAGATTTGCCACCTCCATACATTGCTAAATACAGCAATAAACAGATTAAACATCCCTAGTATTTGGTGCAGTGTTCCCACAGTGTGCGGTCTACTTTCATACATTTTTTTTTCCAATTGAGTTAAAAATACAGTAATGGTTGAAATCCACAGCAGAGTTTGGAAATTTGACAAGTGTGGAAAACCCATATTTGTTAAAAACCTGGCAGCAGCCAGAATCTGGAACTCCACCCCCTCCCCCCCCATATAAGACTGACTCCCTCCACTACCACCTTCAAGAAAACTCCTGTTAATGAACAAATTATTGATACAGATCATCAGAATTCTGCCTCTTCAGTTGATTGTTCTCCTATCCCATATGTGCTTTGACTTTGCTTAAAGATCTGTACGTCATTGCCACATTTACTTTTAAAGTGCTCTGATACCGGCAAGGGTCATGTTCACGCTATATAAAACTTTTCAAATAAATAAAAAATAAATAAGCCAAATAACGCAATATCAGTGGCGCTGACGATGACCCAGAACGATGTTTCTCCGTTGCCTAGCACAGCTGGCACCACCTCACCTGGCAATCCTGGCATACCTGGGATGCCACAGGCCTCACGGCATGGACATGCCAAGGTGATGAGAGGCCTGCTGGTATGAGCGGCTTGGACCTAGGCTGATGGCATTACAGCGTGACCGTTAGTCACAAGTGACGGTCCAGTTTCGGCGCAAGCGGTGACTCAGCTTGGAGAGAGGATGCAGGTCACAGGGAACAAACTCGAGATGCACCCTCCCGACAGGGTGTCGGCTCTGTCCCGTCTCCACCCAAACTCTGCAACCTCTGAGCCTCTCTTCCATGGCCATCAGGGCGCCACACTGCTGTCCCTGGGGCCAGGCCTTTGCCACCGTAAGCAATGCTTTAAATGGGCCGGTACTGTCCGGTACGGAGTACAGGCAATTTTTTTATTTTGAGTACCGGCACTTCTCAAGAGAAATTGAATACTTTTAATTGGAGAGTACCGCCACTTCTCGAGAAAAATTTTATACTTTTAATTGGAGAGTACCAGCACTTCCCAAGAGAAATGCTATACTTTGAATTGGAGAGTACCAGCACTTCTCAAGAGAAATACTATACTTTTAATTGGGGAGTACCGGCACTTCTCAGAAACAAGCAGGTACTCTGTACAGAGTGCGCTTCTATTTTACCGTAAGTAATCCGCGAATCTTGAAAAGACCCAATGCCCCTTGAGCATACATACAAATAGACCCCATTAAGGAGGGAAACTCCCAATTTTGGTTGTCTCGCTCCTGAAATTGCCTCTGCTCCAATAGAAGTAAATGGGAAAAATATATTTCCCCTGGTTTTTGTTCGAAATCACCCACTTTCCAGTTGTAAAATGTTGGAATGTGAACTCGAGTGGCCCGGTGTGCCTAGCAGTGGCTTACACAAGGTATCGGGTACATTTCGTCTGGGTGGGTCCCTTTTTAGGGCGTCACCAGGTGGACACCGATGGACTCGGATTAAACAATGTTCCTTATAAGAGCTTTGGCATTTTAAATGAGGTCTATTTTTGTGCCGCTGTTGAGCAATGAGGGACATTTTCCTGGAGCCGATGCGCGAATTCCCTGGTTAGAAGTCTCGGTGATCGCTGTGTAACATCTCATACCAGACATACCTTTGTGTAACAGGCTCCGCGTCATTGTCAGATGTAAATAAAGAGCTACCTGGCTGATCAGGTGAACCACGTGAACCACGGGGCCAGCATGCCAATCTACTAGGTTAAGCGCCTTACACACGTAAACAAGGGCTTGACGGCGAGCATCAGCCCAGGTCCTAGATCAGAATTCAGGTCACTATAGAACTCAGGTGATAGTTCTAAGCTTTGGCCTGTTGGAATGCACTTACAGGGTTCTCCACAGATGGTTTATGTTCACCCCATCTATGAGTTTCAATTGCTATGGGGTCAAAGGTCAGGTAGTGATGCTGTGGTCTGCAGATGTTGCCCTGTTGTAAGTTTGCTTAATACCTTATACTGAATTACAATCAGTTTCTGCCCTTGTGTCTTTCATTGTAGAAGAAAAGTGTTTCTTACACAGAACCTGGCTCCCGGCCTCTAGAAGGGTGCCGGATTGCCTCTGACCAGGAATATGTTTCCTCATTAGGTTCACTTTAAGTGCATTTAGTTTTCTGATTATCTAGAATATCTGGATTTGCTGAAGCCCTCCTGGAACAATGCTGGACACCCCTGGTGTAGCTCGTTGATTCCTGGTGCAATGGAAAGTTGCACGAATGCAGCGCCCCGCATTTACTTGTTTCTTTTCACAAGTGTCACAAAGTGGTTCGACCAGATGCAGGGCAGCCTTTAAACAGGGGGAGAGGGTTGGCAGGTGGGGGGGGACAAAAGACTGTCGGAGTACTCTCAGACCATGCATGAGTGAACCTACCCAATAACGACCTTTCAACCTGTCTCGCTGGAAAGGGATTGAATGTTCTCCATAGCCTTTCATTTCATAATCAAAACACACCAGCTGCTAACTGGAACCAGTTGCAATCATTTGTAACTGGCCCTCTGGAAGTCCTTCTCTTCCAATGGACACCACTCCTTATAAAGCACTGACCATAACCCCTCCACCAGCCGACCCCTGCAGTGACCCTTTCATACCCAACACCCAAAGCCTGGACTGCCCACCCTAACCCCGCAGGGACCGCTCAATCACCCTAAACCTACAGTGACTTGTCCACCGCTCTGACCCTGAAGGTAAGACCCACCACTCTAACCCAGCAGGGACCGCTCCACGACCCTAACCCAGCAGTGACCACTCCACCACCCTAACCCTGCAGGGACCGCTCCACCACTGTAACCCTGCAGGGACCGCTCCACCACCCTAACCCAGCAGGGACCGCTCCACGACCCTAACCCAGCAGTGACCGCTCCACCACCCTAACCCTGCAGGGACCGCTCCACCACCCTAACCCTGCAAGGACCGCTCCACCACCCTAACCCTGCAGGGACCGCTCCACCACCCTAACCCAGCAGGGACCGCTCCACCACCCGAAACCCTGCAGGGACCGCTCCACCACCCTAAACCTGCAGGGACCGCTCCACCACCCTAACCCAGCAGTGACCGCTCCACCACCCTAACCCAGCAGGGACCGCTCCACCACCCGAAACCCTGCAGGGACCGCTCCACCACCTTAAACCTGCAGGGACCGCTCCACCACCCTAACCCAGCAGTGACCGCTCCACCACCCTAACCCAGCAGTGACCGCTCCACCACCCTAACCCAGCAGTGACCGCTCCACCACCCTAACCCTGAAGGTACGCTCCACCACCCTAACCCTGAAGGTACGCTCCACCACCCTAACCCTGAAGGTACGCTCCACCACCCTAACCCTGAAGGTACGCTCCACCACCCTAACCCAGCAGTGACCGCTCCACCACCCTAACCCTGCAGTGACCGCTCCACCACCCTAACCCTGCAAGGACCGCTCCACCACCCTAACCCAGCAGTGACCGCTCCACCACCCTAACCCTGCAGGGACCGCTCCACCACCCTAACCCTGCAGGGACCGCTCCACCACTCTAACCCTGCAGGGACCGCTCCACCACCCTAACCCTGAAGGTACGCTCCACCACCTAACCCTGCAGGGACCGCTCCACCACCCTAACCCTGCAGGGACCGCTCCACCACCCTAACCCTGCAGGGACCTCTCCACCACTCTAACCCTGCAGGGACCGCTCCACCACTCTAACCCTGCAGGGACCGCTACACCACCCTAACCCTGAAGGTACGCTCCACCACCCTAACCCTGAAGGTACGCTCCACCACCCTAACCCAGCAGGGACCGCTCCACCACCCTAACCCTGCAGTGACCGCTCCACCACCCTAAACCTGCAGGGACCGCTCCACCACTCTAAACCTGCAGGGACCGCTCCACCACCCTAACCCTGAAGGTACGCTCCACCACCCTAACCCTGAAGGTACGCTCCACCACCCTAACCCAGCAGGGACCGCTCCACCACCCTAACCCAGCAGTGACCGCTCCACCACCCTAACCCTGCAGTGACCACTCCACCACTCTAACCCTGCAGTGACCGCTCCACCACCCTAACCCTGAAGGGACCGCTCCCCCTCTCTAATCCTGCAGTGACCGCTCCACCACCCTAACCCTGCAGGGACCGCTCCACCACCCTAACCCTGCAGGGACCGCTCCACCACCCTAACCATGCAGGGACCGCTCCACCACTCTAACCCAGAAGGGACCGCTCCACCTCTCTAACCCTGCAGGGACCGCTCCACCACCCTAACCATGCAGGGACCGCTCCACCACTCTAACCCTGCAGGGACTGCTCCGCCACCCTAACCCTGAAGGTACGCTCCACCACCCTAACCCAGCAGGGACTGCTCCACCACCCTAACCCTGAAGGTACGCTCCACCACCCTAACCCTGCAGGGACTGCTCCACCACCCTAACCCTGAAGGTACGCTCCACCACCCTAACCCTGCAGGGACCGCTCCACCACCCTAACCCTGCAGGGACCGCTCCACCACCCTAACCCTGCAGGGACCGCTCCACCACCCTAACCCTGCAGGGACCTCTCCACCACCCTAACCCTGCAGGGACCGCTCCACCAGCCTAACCCAGCAGGGACCGCTCCACCACCCTAACCCAGCAGGGACCGCTCCACCACCCTAACCCAGCAGGGACCGCTCCACCACCCTAACCCTGCAGGGACCGCTCCACCACCCTAACCCTGCAGGGACCGCTCCACCACTCTAACCCTGAAGGGACCGCTCCACCACTCTAACCCTGCAGGGACCGCTCCACCACCCTAACCCTGAAGGTACGCTCCACCACCCTAATCCTGCAGTGACCGCTCCACCACTCTAACCCTGAAGGGACCGCTCCACCTCTCTAACCCTGCAGGGACCGCTCCACCACCCTAACCCTGCAGGGACCGCTCCACCACCCTAACCATGCAGGGACCGCTCCACCACTCTAACCCAGAAGGGACCGCTCCACCTCTCTAACCCTGCAGGGACCGCTCCACCACCCTAACCATGCAGGGACCGCTCCACCACTCTAACCCTGCAGGGACTGCTCCACCACCCTAACCCTGAAGGTACGCTCCACCACCCTAACCCAGCAGGGACTGCTCCACCACCCTAACCCTGAAGGTACGCTCCACCACCCTAACCCTGCAGGGACTGCTCCACCACCCTAACCCTGAAGGTACGCTCCACCACCCTAACCCTGCAGGGACCGCTCCACCACCCTAACCCTGCAGAGACCGCTCCACCACCCTAACCCTGCAGGGACCGCTCCACCACCCTAACCCAGCAGGGACCGCCCCACCACCCTAACCCTGCAGGGACCTCTCCACCACCCTAACCCTGCAGGGACCGCTCCACCAGCCTAACCCAGCAGGGACCGCTCCACCACCCTAACCCAGCAGGGACCGCTCCACCACCCTAACCCAGCAGGGACCGCTCCACCACCCTAACCCTGCAGGGACCGCTCCACCACCCTAACCCTGCAGGGACCGCTCCACCACTCTAACCCTGAAGGGACCGCTCCACCACTCTAACCCTGCAGGGACTGCTCCACCACCCTAACCCTGAAGGTACGCTCCACCACCCTAATCCTGCAGTGACCGCTCCACCACTCTAACCCTGAAGGGACCACTCCACCACTCTAACCCTGCAGGGACCGCTCCACGACGCTAACCCTGCAGGGATCGCTCCACCTCTCTAATCCTGCAGTGACCGCTCCACCACCCTAACCCTGCAGGGACCGCTCCACCACCCTAACCCTGCAGGGACCGCTCCACCACCCTAACCCTGCAGGGACCGCTCCACCACTCTAACCCTGCAGGGACCGCTCCACCACCCTAACCCTGCAGGGACTGCTCCACCACCCTAACCCTGCAGGGACCGCTCCACCACTCTAACCCTGCAGGGACCGCTCCACCACCCTAACCCTGCAGGGACCGCTCCACCACTCTAACCCTGCAGGGACCGCTCCACCACCCTAACCCTGCAGGGACCGCTCCACCACCCTAACCCTGCAGGGACCGCTCCACCACCCTAACCCTGAAGGTACGCTCCACCACCCTAACCCTGCAGGGACCGCTCCACCACCCTAACCCTGAAGGGACCGCTCCACCACTCTAATCCTGCAGTGACCGCTCCACCACCCTAACCCTGCAGGGACCGCTCCACCACCCTAACCCTGAAGGGACCGCTCCACCACTCTAACCCTGCAGGGACCGCTCCACCACCCTAACCCTGAAGGGACCGCTCCACCACCCTAACCCTGAAGGGACCGCTCCACCACTCTAACCCTGCAGGGACCGCTCCACCTCTCTAATCCTGCAGTGACCGCTCCACCACCCTAACCCTGCAGGGACCGCTCCACCACCCTAACCCGGCAGGGACCGCTCCACCACTCTAACCCTGCAGGGACCGCTCCACCACTCTAACCCTGCAGGGACCGCTCCACCACCCTAACCCTGCAGGGACCGCTCCACCACTCCAACCCTGCAGGGACCGCTCCACCACTCTAACCCTGCAGGGACCGCTCCACCACCCTAACCCTGCAGGGACCGCTCCACCACCCTAACCCTGCAGGGACCGCTCCACCACCCTAACCCTGCAGGGACCGCTCCACCACCCTAACCCTGCAGGGACCGCTCCACCACCCTAACCCTGCAGGGACCGCTCCACCACCCTAACCCTGCAGGGACCGCTCCACCACGCTAACCCTGCAGGGACCGCTCCACCACGCTAACCCTGCAGGGACCGCTCCACCACCCTAACCCTGCAGGGACCGCTCCACCACTCTAACCCTGAAGGGACCGCTCCACCACCCTAACCCTGCAGGGACCGCTCCACCACCCTAACCCTGCAGGGACCGCTCCACCACCCTAACCCAGCAGTGACCGCTCCACCACCCTAACCCTGCAGGGACCGCTCCACCACCCTAACCCTGCAGGGACCGCTCCACCACCCTAACCCTGCAGGGACCGCTCCACCACCCTAACCCAGCAGGGACCCCTCCACCACCCTAACCCTGAAGGTACGCTCCACCACCTAACCCTGCAGGGACCGCTCCAACACCCTAACCCAGCAGTGACCGCTCCACCACCCTAACCCTGCAGTGACCGCTCCACCACCCTAACCCTGCAAGGACCGCTCCACCACCCTAACCCTGCAGGGACCGCTCCACCACTCTAACCCTGCAGGGACCGCTCCACCACCCTAACCCAGCAGTGACCGCTCCACCACCCTAACCCTGCAGTGACCGCTCCACCACCCTAACCCTGCAAGGACCGCTCCACCACCCTAACCCTGCAGGGACCGCTCCACCACTCTAACCCTGCAGGGACCGCTCCACCACCCTAACCCTGCAGGGACCGCTCCACCACTCTAACCCTGCAGTGACCGCTCCACCACCCTAACCCTGCAAGGACCGCTCCACCACCCTAACCCTGCAGGGACCGCTCCACCACTCTAACCCTGAAGGTACGCTCCACCACTCCAACCCTGCAGGGACCGCTCCACCACCCTAACCCTGCAGGGACCGCTCCACCACCCTAACCCTGCAGGGACCGCTCCACCACCCTAACCCTGCAGGGACCGCTCCACCACCCTAACCCAGCAGTGACCGCTCCACCACCCTAACCCTGCAGTGACCGCTCCACCACCCTAACCCTGCAAGGACCGCTCCACCACCCTAACCCTGCAGGGACCGCTCCACCACTCTAACCCTGCAGGGACCGCTCCACCACCCTAACCCTGCAGGGACCGCTCCACCTCTCTAATCCTGCAGTGACCGCTGCACCACCCTAACCCTGCAGGGACCGCTCCACCACCCTAACCCTGCAGGGACCGCTCCACCACTCTAACCCTGCAGGGACCGCTCCACCACCCTAACCCTGCAGGGACCGCTCCACCACCCGAACCCTGCAGGGACCGCTCCACCATCCTAACCCTGCAGGGACCGCTCCACCACCCTAACCCGGCAGGGACCGCTCCACCACCCTAACCATGAAGGGACCGATCCACCACTGAAATCATGCAGTGACCCCATCAAGCACCCTAAAAATGCATTTGCCCGTTCCATCCACCAACACCACCACCCTTCTGTGACCAGACCACACCGCCGCACACACATCACCCCGCCTCCAAGGCTGCCGTGCAGGACAAAGGTGGAGTACAAGAAAACCTCTGCCAGATGTAAACACCACCCAGAAACTGAAACTGACGATGACTCAGGTCACTATTAAAAGTCCGCGTGCAGCGCCTGTGAGTACACGAAAGGCATGGCCGCCGCCCATGCTGCACCTGTTCTGTGCGAGAGGAACGCTTGCACTGTTGCTTTCAATGTAGGGTGTGTACTACCTGTGAGGAAAGCTTACGCTACTGCTGTCAGTGTTGGGAATGTCTGCCTGTTAGGGAAGCTTGCAATGCTTCTGCCCATACTGAGCTCACTCTGCGGATGTGATGGAAGCTTGCACTCCTGCTGCCTGTACTGCACCGGTTCTGTGAGTGTGATGGAAGCTTGCACTCCGGCTGCCTGTGTTGCACCTGTTCTGCGAGTGTGATGGAAGCTTGCACTCCTGTTGTCTGTGCCGCACCTGTTCTGTGAGTGTGATGGAAGCTTGCACTCCTGCTGCCTGTGCCGCACCTGTTCTGTGAGTGTGATGGAAGCATGCACTCCGGCTGCCTGTGTTGCACCTGTTCTGCGAGTGTGATGGAAGCTTGCACTCCTGCTACCTGTGCTGCACCTGCTCTGTGAGTGTGATGGAAGCTTGCACTCCTGTTGTCTGTGCCGCACCTGTTCTGTGAGTGTGATGGAAGCTTGCACTCCTGCTGCCTGTGCCGCACCTGTTCTGTGAGTGTGATGGAAGCTTGTACTCCTGCTGCCTGAGCTGCACCTGCCCTGTGAGTGTGATGGAAGCTTGCACTCCGGCTGCCTGTGTTGCACCTGTTCTGCAAGTGTGATGGAAGCTTGCACTCCTGCTGCCTGTGACGCACCTCTTCTGCGAGTGTGATGGAAGCTTGCACTCCTGCTGCCTGTGCCGCACCTGTTCTGTGAGTGTGATGGAAGCTTGCACTCCTGCTGCCTGTGTTGCACCTACTCTGTGAGGTTGATGGAAGCTTGCACTCCTGCCACCTAAGCTGCGCCTGCTCTGTGAGTATGGTGGAAGCTTGCACTCCTACCTGAGCTGCACCTGTTCGGTTAGTGTGATGGAAGCTTGCACCACTGCTGCCTGTGCTGCGTCTGCTCTGTGAATGTGGTGGAAGCTTGCACTCCTGCTGCCTGCGTTGCACCTCCACTGCGAGTGTGATGGAAGCTTGCACTTCTGTTGCCTGTGCCGCACCTGTTCTGTGAGGGTGATGGAAGCTTGAACTTCTGCTACCTGTGCTGCGTCTGCTCTGTGAGTGTGATAGAAGCTTGCACTTATGCTACCTGTGCTACACCTGTTCTGTGAGTGTGATGGAAGCTTGAACGCCTTCTGCCTGTGCTGTACCTGTTCTGTGAGTGTAATGGATGCTTGCACTCCTGCTACCTGTGCTGCACCTGTTCTGTGAGCATGACGGAAGCTTGAAGGCCTTCTGCCTGTGCTGCACCTGTTCTGTGAGTGTAATGGATGCTTGCACTCCTGCTACCTGTGCTGCACCTGTTCTGTGAGCATGATGGAAGCTTGAACTTCTGCTACCTGTGCTGCGTCTGCTCTGTGAGTGTGGTGGAAGTTTGCACTCCTGCTGCCTGTGCTGCACCAGTTCTGTGAGTGTGATGGAAGCGTGCACTCCTGCTACCTGTGCTGCACCTGCTCTGTGAGTGTGATGGAAGCTTGCACTCCTGCTACCTGTGCTGCACCTGTTCTGTGAGTGTGATGGAAGCTTGGGCTTATGCTGCCTGTGCTGCACCAGTTCTGTGAGTGTGATGGAAGCTTGCACTGCTGCTGCCTGTGCTGCGCCTGCTCTGTGAGTGTGATGGAAGCTTGCACTCCTGCTACCTGTGCTGCACCTGCTCTGTGAGTGTGATGGAAGCTTGAAGGCCTTCTGCCTGTGCTGCACCTGTTCTGTGAGTGTAATGGAAGCTTGTACTGCTGCTGCCTGTGCTGCACCAGTTCTGTGAGCATGATGGAAGCTTGGGCTCCTGCTACCTGTGCTGCACCTGCTCTGTGAGTGTGATGGAAGCTTGCACTCCTGCTACCTGTGCTGCACCTGTTCTGTGAGCATGATGGAAGCTTGGGCTCCTGCTACCTGTGCTGCACGTGTTCTGTGAGCATGATGGAAGCTTGAACTTCTGCTACCTGTGCTGCGTCTGCTCTGTGAGTGTAGTGGAAGTTTGCACTCCTGCTGCCTGTGCTGCACCAGTTCTGTGAGTGTGATGGAAGCTTGCACTCCTGCTACCTGTGCTGCACCTGCTCTGTGAGTGTGATGGAAGCTTGCACTCCTGCTACCTGTGCTGCACCTGTTCTGTGAGTGTGATGGAAGCTTGGGCTTATGCTGCCTGTGCTGCACCAGTTCTGTGAGTGTGATGGAAGCTTGCACTGCTGCTGCCTGTGCTGCGCCTGCTCTGTGAGTGTGATGGAAGCTTGCACTCCTGCTACCTGTGCTGCACCTGCTCTGTGAGTGTGATGGAAGCTTGAAGGCCTTCTGCCTGTGCTGCACCTGTTCTGTGAGTGTAATGGAAGCTTGTACTGCTGCTGCCTGTGCTGCACCAGTTCTGTGAGTGTGATGGAAGCTTGAAGGCCTTCTGCCTGTGCTGCACCTGTTCTGTGAGTGTGATGCAAGCTTGGACTTATGCTGCCTGTGCTGCGTCTGCTCTGTGAGCATGATGGAAGCTTGCACTCCTGCTGCCTGTGCAGGACCTGTTCTATGTGTGTGTGACTGAAGCTTGCACTTGCATAGAAAGCATCTTCTAGCTAAGACAAGTGATTGGCATGGAGTGGCGGGTGTAGCACCGCCTGCATAGTTCAAGGGATGTAGCAGTGTATTGGACACCCCTTGAATCCTGCCCCTCTGGGCCCAGTCAGTTACCCCCATCCAACTTTACTTGTAACATAGCTCCCTTTACTCATTCGTTCATTGGTTTTAGGTTGAAGCCTGTCGGACAGTACCGCTGTCTGGCTGCAACAACATATGAGGGACACGCTGAAAGCTTAGCTCGAAATGTATCACGCCCATTGTTTACCATTGGCTTTGTGGTTTGTAACTCACATTTGCTTCCTTTCTATTTGCTGGCTTTATTAGTCCACCAAGTCTTTGTCCCTCTCGAGGAGCATAGCCCATTTACCACCTCTCTGACTTGCTCGTTGTATCCTTCCACAATTGCACACTTTCTGGAAACTCTTTTTTTTCCGGGTGTACATGTTTTCACTTGTCTCCCTTATATGCTTGCTCAGGAAGCAGTAAACATGCGGTACTTCTTAAAAAAGATTTCCTGCCTCCTATCTTTCTGCTTCACTGATTCCACGTATCTCTGGTACCACCAGTTCATCTTCATCAATCTCACATGCCAGTGAGAATAAAAGTTCTGTGGTGGAGCTTGTTGATTTCGGTCAGTGCTCTTTACCAATAGCATCGTTTAAACAAGCCTCTTTCTCAATTTCTCGGCCATGCCACAGGCACTGGGAGTAGGAGAGTGGGGGGTATTGTGCACCCCCAGAATTATCATACTGGACTTCAGAAGTGAATGAGCAATAAACAGGCCTTTAAATGTTGTTCTTATCTTGTCACATTTGCTGTGCAAAGGCAGAGGTCAGATGTCAGGTTCTGTCTTCCAGGGAGCTTGGTGTTTACTTTTCTTTCTCTGACTGCAAAGTGAGAGGATTTATCTGACAATCTTGCAGGCTACTGCAAGCCTGAATAGAAAGGCTTCGGGGTGTTATTTTTTCTAGACACAACAACATTTAAATGTTTATAAATCAACTGTACAAATATTTCAGAATATATCAGAATTAGGAAAGCACAAATGAAGCACATTCATTGTCACTCTGAAGTGTGGTGGAAACAAACATTTTAATACAATCAAAACAAATCAAAATACTAGGTGATGCCGATTTCCACGCGTTACCACATTATCGTTTGTGTGCTGTATAGTTTTACCAGTAAAACTGCATGTCTGCAAATGTAATGGTCATTTCAATTAAAATGTGTTGTCTGTAATGGCACTACGCTACCACACCATGCATACTCCACTCTATGCCACTCTTTTCCACTCAATGCCACTCCACTCTACAACACTCTAAGTCACTCTATGCCCCTTTACTCTACACCACTTCACTCTACTCCACTGTACCCCACTCTACGCTACTGCACTCCATGCCACTCTAGTCACCTCAACTCTATGCAGCTCCACTCTATACCACTATGCCACTCCACTGCACCCTATGCCACTCTATTCCACTCCCCTCTATGCCCCTCCACTCCACTCTATTCTACGATATCTACTCGACTCTACACCACTTTACACTATTACAGTCGAATCCACTCTGCACCACTCCACGACATTCCATGCCACTTTAATCCACTCTACACCACTCCACTCTACGACACTACTCCACTCTATGCTTCTCCACCACTCTACAACACTCTGCTCTATGACAGTCTACTCCACTCTATGCCGTTCCACTCTATGACACTCTACTCCACTTCATGTCACTCCACTCTACCACTCCACGGCAAGCCACTCTACTCCACTCTACAGGATTCTACTGTATGCCATCCTAGTCTACGACACTCCACTCTATGCTACTGTCCTCTAAGCCACTAACTTTTAGCCACGCTGACCATCAGCCACGATATTGGCAAAGCGAATAGGTTTTGCATATACTATACCCATTTGCATTGCCATGGACCCTGGTAGTTTAAGCATCGAAGTTCCTTATCAATTTATTATTAAAAGATTACCTTCAATAAAGGAAAACATTTCATTTATATCAAAGACGGAGTTCTGCATGAATCCGTATCTCATTAACATATATATAAACACCTGGTGACATACGTACTACATATGCAGATGTGCAGAGAGTAATATGCTATTTATTGTGGTGTTTGAGAGTGGGGCGGGGCCATGATTCATCAGGGGTGAAGCCTGGAGTGAGTCATGAAGCCCTGCCCTCTCTCAACAAGGGGAATAAATAGCTTCCATAAGCTAGTTAATTGGTACTGCGCAACACATTTAAACTATTTAAAATGTAGGATCTTAGGTATGGCTCTTCTCAGACACTTGACAATTTACTTGAACTCATAGGGGCTAGGAATGCAGGCTGAGGTTCAATGTATATACAGGCATAGCATGCCTTGGACAATGTACCACCTAACTCTGGGTGATTTACAAAAGGCGTGTCTTCTAGGGTCAGAAACCTCAGTGTTTGTAAGTAATAGATTCTATCAAAAGGCCGTGAGCATTTTAATAAGACTTCTACGAAGGGTGATGCTCTGAAGGCAACGGTTCACCAGGTGGGGACATTTCTTTATCATTGCAATATCTGGGAGATGAAAGAAAATCTTTCTCCCGATAGCAAAGATCAGGAAGATCAAAGCGGCTTAAACTGTTTAAACTTTGTAAAGCAGGGATGGTTTTTGTTGGAATTTTACAATACATTCTCTTAAATCCTATCTACAATGCAGAGTCAGGTTTATTCTGAAACCCTTCACAGCTGCGTGAAACCACTTTCATTGAACTCGGCTCTAGTTAGACCTACAGCCAAAAACCGCGAAGGACCCTCCTGAATCTAAACGCGACATACCGAGCACCTCATTATATGTGGGCCTTGAAACGTGAAGTCACCACTCGATTTAGGATATGATTCAAAGGAATATGCACCCATCTTAGAATTGCTTTATTTGGATTCATTTTCGTCAATAAATATTGAGTCACTAATTTTGATTATTAGTCTCGGTAGACTTAGCGACACACAGAATGTTTGCCGTTGAACGAGTAAATTGGCTTTCTCTGCAGAGATGTCTTGGGAAGTTTGGGTTTGCTGATCCATTTGTCAACCTGATTCAAAATCTTTACTTTGGTGCAAGAGCCCAAGTTGTGTCTCACAGGATTCTTTCTGATTTGTTTTTGTCAGCTGGGTGACAGGCTATGGCTTTGCTTTTGAAATACACATAGATTAATTAGTACCTCATTTAAAGGTAATGAGTCTAACACAGGAGATTCTGTTTTGGGAGAAGATCATCAATTTTTATTTCAATTGCATAGTTTATCTATTCCCTTACCCCAAAGAATCTCTGTGTTGAGAATTATTGAGGATTACGGAATTCTCTTGGGATATAACTTGAGTGTACATAGGTATACACCGTTCCCTGTTTAATATATCTGCCTTACACACTCTGCAACTAAATGGTGATTTAGGTTCTTAAAATTCTAAAGAAGATCGCTAAAAAGTAATTTATTTTAATAAATACTAGCAAAAATCAAGGCGTTTGTGATTCATTCACTCTTAAGAATTTTGAATTGTGGGGAAAAAATGAATTTATTGCAAATGAACATACTACCTAAATATATGTATATATTTTCAGAGCACCAGCAAATTTGTTTCTAATAGTCCTGAAAGTAGGAAATAAAGTATTTCAGAATTGCTGGTTTTGTGTAGGTGACAAGCCTGGTTACTTCTGGTTTACACTTGGGTCTGACGTGCAGCTTAGGAGCCTTCGTTTCCAGGACCTATTTCAAAACGAAGAGAACTTTAAAATCCATTTAAGCGTAATCATATTTCATTTGTGAATAAATTATAATTCAATTCGCTTACGAAGGCGGATGTGAATGAGTGATTACGCCACAGAGCTACTTGCATGAAAACAGGTTTTGTTTCCGGATTGCCAATAGAAATTACTTCTGTTTCCAAATTCTGGAGTTATATTGCTTAAACCATGGCCCCATTTCTCTTAATATCAATTTTGGAGCACAGGTTTTCATCCAGAGAGGACAGTGTGGGTTAAAATCATTATATCCTGCCTGGAAAATGGCTTTGTTTGAAATAGGGGATATAGTTTCCATTCAGCAGCAGGTGCAAGGTTTGCGACATCGTCTTCTTGTCAACGTCCAAGAGAGAGTTTGTTGGAAGATTTCCACGCAAGCTCTATTCTTTAACAAGACTTTTCAGAAGCAGTCTTGAATAATGGGCGTGGCTTATTTTTTTTAAAGCTTGCTGGAGATTTTGCTGAGGTTTTGCAGGTGACCTATTTTTATAGATATAGGTTTTTATAGCTCCAAGAAGCCATGTGAGGTTGCTCAATGTAACAATAAGGTAAGACGGCGTGGGCGGAGGGAAAGGAGTCCAACGGCTCATTATTTTTTATAAACTGGTCCTCGCCATTCCGTAGACTTGGGGTTGAACCTTTCCCAACAGTGAAACAGTGGGTTGGTGAATGTCACACTCCTTTCTGCTCGCGCCGCTGGCTCTCCTGGACAGTGGTGTGTGGAGCGCTTGCAAGAGGCGACTTGAGCTTCTGAGCACTTTTCTTGGATTCGTGTTTCAAAGAGATGCGTTCTTTTTTGAACCACATGAAACACAGCCTATCAAGCTGTTACTCCGTTGTGGCTTCAGACGGGGGCTTCAGATGGGGTCTTCAGACGGGGGTCTTCAGATGGGGGCTTCAGACGGGGGTCTTCAGATGGGGGCTTCAGATGGGGGCTTCAGATGGAGGGCTTCAGATGGGGGCTTCAGATGGAGGGCTTCAGATGGGGGCTTCAGATGGGTGCTTCAGACGGGGGCTTCAGACGGGGGGCTTCAGATGGGGGTCTTCAGATGGGGGGCTTCAGATGGGGGCTTCAGATGGGGGATTCACATGGGGAGCTTCAGATGGAGCACTTCAGATGGGGGGCTTCAGATGGGCGGCTTCAGATGGGGGGCTTCAGATGGGGGTCTTCAGATGGGGGGCTTCAGATGAGGGCTTCAGACGGGGGCTTCAGACGGGGGCTTCAGATGGGGGCTTCAGACGGGGGCTTCAGATGGGGGGCTTCAGATGGAGGGCTTCAGATGGAGGCTTCAGATGGGGCCTTCAGATGGGGCCTTCAGACGGGGGCTTCAGATGGGGGGCTTCAGATGGGTGCTTCAGACGGGGGCTTCAGACGGGGGCTTCAGATGGGGTCTTCAGATGGGGGCTTCAGATGGGGGTTTCAGACGGGGGCTTCAGATGGGGGTTTCAGACGGGGGCTTCAGATGGGGGGTTTCAGATGGGGGGCTTCAGATGGGGGGCTTCAGACGGGGGGCTTCAGATGGGGGCTTCAGACGGGGGCTTCAGATAGGGGGCTTCATATGGGGGGCTTCAGATGGGGGCTTCAGATGGAGCGCTTCAGATGGGGGTCTTCAGATGGGCGGCTTCAGATGGGGGGCTTCAGATGGGGGCTTCAGATGGGGAGCTTCAGATGAAGCGCTTCAGATGGGGGGCTTCAGATGGGGGACTTCAGATGGGGTCTTCAGATTGGGGGCTTCAGATGGGGAGCTTCAGATGGAGCGCTTCAGATGGGGGGCTTCAGATGGGGGACTTCAGATGGGGTCTTCAGATTGGGGGCTTCAGATGGGGGGCTTCAGATGGGGGACTTCAGATGGGGCTTCAGATGGGAGCTTCAGATGGGAGCTTCAGATGGGGGTCTTCAGATGGGGGCTTCAGATGGGAGGCTTCAGATGGGAGGCCTTCAGATGGGCGCTTCAGATGGGGGTCTTCAGATGGGGAGCTTCAGATGGGGTCTTCAGAGGGGGAGCTTCACATGGGGGGGGCTTCAGATGGGGAGCTTCACATGGGGGGTCTTCAGATGGGGGTCTTCAGATGGGGTCTTCAGATGGGAGCTTCAGATGGGGGTCTTCAGATGGGGGCTTCAGATGGGGGTCTTCAGATGGGGGTCTTCAGATGGGGGCTTCAGATGGGGAGCTTCAGATGGGGTCTTCAGATGGGGAGCTTCACATGGGGGGGTCTTCAGATGGGAGCTTCAGATGGGGGTCTTCAGATGGGGTCTTCAGATGGGAGCTTCAGATGGGGGTCTTCAGATGGGGGCTTCAGATGGGGGTCTTCAGATGGGGGCTTCAGGTGGGGAGCTTCAGATGGGTGCTTCAGATGCAGCCAAAGGGTCTTTCTTATTCATTCTTTCCTTTTAGGGCAAAGGGAGTTGCTGCAAAATTGGAAACAGGCACATTCAGCGTCACTCCAGACAGGATCAACTTTGTATGTAAATCAGCAGTCTCTGCAAAGTCTGTGTGTCGAGTCTGTGTGTCGAGTCTGTGTGTCGAGTCTGTGTGTCGAGTCTGTGTGTCGAGTCAGTGTGTCGAGTCAGTGTGTCGAGTCTGTGTGTCGAGTCTGTGTGTCGAGTCTGTGTGTCGAGTCTGTGTGTCGAGTCTGTGTATCGAGTCTGCGTGTCGAGTCTGTGTGTCGAGTCTGTGTGTCGAGTCTGTGTATCGAGTCTGTGTGTCGAGTCTGTGTGTTGAGTCTATGTGTCGAGTCTATGTGTCGAGTCTGTGTGTCAAGTCTGTGTGTTCTGTCTGTGTGTTGAGTCTGTGTGTCATGTCTGTGTGTCGAGTCTGTCTGTCAAGTCTGCGTGTCGAGTCTGTGTGTCAAGTCTGTGCGTTGAGTCTGTGTGTTGAGTCTGTGTGTCGAGTCTGTGTGTTGAGTCTGTGTGTCAAGTCTGCGTGTCGAGTCTGTGTGTTGAGTCTGTGTGTTGAGTCTGTGTGTCCAGTCTGTGTGTCGAGTCTGTATGTCAAGTATGCGTGTCGAGTTTGTGTGTCGAGTCTGTGTGTCAAGAATGCGTGTCGAGTTTGTGTGTTGAGTCTGTGTGTCAAGTCTGGGTGTCGAGTCTGGGTGTCGAGTCTGTGTGTCAAGTCTGTGTGCCGCTGTTGGAGTAGTCCAGGTATATATGAATCCACCTGGGGTGAGCTTGATGTACTGTAGTAAGACCATACGACCATCAGTAATACATTCATTCAGTGCTTGTTCTCTTTCACTGTAAACAATGGTCAAGGCGAAAATGTAGACATATTGAATAAAGAAATAATAAAGATTAAAAAAGAATGACTGCCATTACCGTAAAGGTACGTACAAATGGAAAAATAAAGAGGAAAAAAGAATTTTCGAAAAGAACATTCCTTACTGCGCAAGTGATAAAAGAAGAACTACAAATTAAGCCTCTATGTATTTTGTGTCATGGTGAACTTTTTGGTATATTTTCTATTTTTACTAACACCAATACAATGAACACTAATTATGTGACTGCAGTTATTCCAAGATTATGACATTCTTCTGAGCCCTGATGCTCTGTTACTCTTTATTGCCCCACCTGTTTATACATAGCCCACCCTCTAAAGTGTGTGAGCTATACTGACAATGGACCCTTAGTTTCATTTAGAAACTTTCCAATTTGCAAATATGGCCCTGCGCATGCTGGCAAATTCTGGAAGGTCTGGCAAATAGCCAAGGAATTTGAATGTGTGAAAAGGTACATTTTTAGCTTTGTCTAGGTAGTTCCTTGACTGGCAGAAGTTTCTCAAACGCGGAAGAGCGGGTTTCACTCTGTAAAGGGAGCACCTTTGGGTGGGGGTTAAACCTGCTTAACACAAACACTGAAGGCAGGAGATGTAGGTTCATACATTTCAAATAGATGTATTTTTACACATTTTATGCAATAATTGTGCTTGTAACAATTAATTTCAAAACAGAAGACAAAGAAAGATGTCTCCAGGTTCAACTGGTTCTGGACAAACAATGACACATTTTTAAACCAATTTACTTTAAACTTAAGAAGGCAGGCGCTTAACCCTCTGAGCTGTAGTAAGAGCCTGACCCCTCCAGTCACAGGGTTAATACTGAGCGTGAGAAAGCTGTATGTGTTTTGAGAGTTGAAGATGCTGCAGCGGCTCATGCTATGTGTGGAGGAAGCTTGCCATGCTGCAGCTCATGCTATGTGTGGAGGAAGCTTGCGCTGCTGCAGCTCATGCTATGTGTGGAGGAAGCTTGCGCTGCTGCAGCTCATACTATATGTGGAGGAAGCTTGCCCTGCTGCAGCTCAAGCTATGTGTGGAGGAAGCTTGTCCCGCTGCTGCAGCTCAAGCTATGTGTGGAGGAGGCTTGCCCTGCTGCAGCTCAAGCTATGTGTGGAGGAAGCTTGCCCTGCTGCAGCTCAAGCCTTGTGTGGAGGAAGCTTGCCCTGCTGCAGCTCATGCTATGTGTGGAGGAAGCTTGTCCCGCTGCTGCAGCTCAAGCTATGTGTGGAGGAGGCTTGCCCTGCTGCAGCTCAAGCTATGTGTGGAGGAAGCTTGCCCTGCTGCAGCTCAAGCTATGTGTGGAGGAAGCTTGCGCTGCTGCTGCCCATGCTATGTGTGGAGGAAGCTTGCGCTGCTGCAGCTCATACTATATGTGGAGGAAGCTTGCCCTGCTGCAGCTCAAGCTATGTGTGGAGGAAGCTTGTCCCGCTGCTGCAGCTCAAGCTATGTGTGGAGGAGGCTTGCCCTGCTGCAGCTCAAGCTATGTGTGGAGGAAGCTTGCCCTGCTGCAGCTCAAGCTATGTGTGGAGGAAGCTTGCCCTGCTGCAGCTCATGCTATGTGTGGAGGAAGCTTGTCCCGCTGCTGCAGCTCAAGCTATGTGTGGAGGAGGCTTGCCCTGCTGCAGCTCAAGCTATGTGTGGAGGAAGCTTGCCCTGCTGCAGCTCAAGCTTTGTGTGGAGGAGGCTTGCCCTGCTGCAGCTCAAGCTATGTGTGGAGGAAGCTTGCCCTGCTGCAGCTCAAGCTATGTGTGGAGGAAGCTTGCCCTGCTGTAGCTCATACTATATGTGGAGGAAGCTTACACTGCTGCAGCTCATGCTATGTGTGGAGGAAGCTTGTCCCGCTGCTGCAACTCAAGCTATGTGTGGAGGAAACTTACACTGCTGCAGCTCATGCTATGTGTGGAGGAAGCTTGCACTGCTGCAGCTCATGCAATGTGTGGAGGAAACTTACACAGCTCCAGCTCAAGCTATGTGTGGAGGAAGCTTGCACTGCTGCAGCTCATGCTATATGTGGAGGAGGCTTGCCCTGCTGCAGCTCAAGCTATGTGTGGAGGAGGCTTGCCCTGCTGCAGCTCAAGCTATGTGTGGAGGAAGCTTGCCCTGCTGCAGCTCAAGCTATGTGTGGAGGAGGCTTGCCCTGCTGCAGCTCAAGCTATGTGTGGAGGAGGCTTGCCCTGCTGCAGCTCAAGCTATGTGTGGAGGAAACTTACACTGCTGCAGCTCAAGCTATGTGTGGAGGAAGCTTGTCCTGATGCAGCTGATGCTATATGTGGAGGAGGTTTGCACTGCTGCAGCTCATGCTATGTATGGAGGAGGCTTGCCCTGCTGCAGCTCATACTATATGTGGAGGAAGCTTGCCCTGCTGCTGCTCAGGCTATGTGTGGAGGAAGCTTGCCCTGCTGCAGCTCATGCTATATGTGGAGGAGGCTTGCCCTGCTGCAGCTCATGCTATGTGTGGAGGAGGCTTGCCCTGCTGCAGCTCATACTATATGTGGAGGAAGCTTGCCCCGCTGCTGCTCAGGCTATGTGTGGAGGAAGCTTGCCCTGCTGCAGCTCATGCTATATGTGGAGGAGGCTTGACCTGCTGCAGCTCAAGCTATGTGTGGAGGAGGCTTGCCCTGCTGCAGCTCAAGCTATGTGTGGAGGAAGCTTGTCCTGCTGCAGCTCAAGCTATATGTGGAGGAAGCTTGCCCTGCTGCTGCTCAGGCTATGTGTGGAGGAAGCTTGCCCTGCTGCAGCTCATGCTATATGTGGAGGAGGCTTGCCCTGCTGCAGCTCATGCTATGTGTGGAGGAGGCTTGCCCTGCTGCAGCTCATACTATATGTGGAGGAAGCTTGCCCCGCTGCTGCTCAGGCTATGTGTGGAGGAAGCTTGCCCTGCTGCAGCTCATGCTATATGTGGAGGAGGCTTGCCCTGCTGCAGCTCAAGCTATGTGTGGAGGAGGCTTGCCCTGCTGCAGCTCAAGCTATGTGTGGAGGAAGCTTGTCCTGCTGCAGCTCAAGCTATGTGTGGAGAAAGCTTGCCCTGCTGCAGCTCAAGCTATGTGTGGAGGAAGCTTGCCCGGCTGCAGCTCAAGCTATGTGTGGAGGAGGCTTGCCCTGCTGCAGCTCAAGCTATGTGTGGAGGAGGCTTGCCCTGCTGCTGCTCATGCTATGTGTGGAGGAGGCTTGTCCTGCTGCAGCTCAAGCTATGTGAGGAGGAAGCTTACACTGCTGCAGCTCATGCAATGTGTGGAGGAAACTTATCCTACTGCAGCTCAAGCTATGTGTGGAGGAAGCTTGCCCTGCTGCAGCTCAAGCTATGTGTGGAGGAAGCTTGCCCTGCTGCAGCTCAAGCTATGTGTGGAGGAGGCTTGCCCCGCTGCTGCTCAGGCTATGTGTGGAGGAAGCTTGTCCTGCTGCAGCTCATACTATATGTGGAGGAACCTTGCCCCGCTGCTGCTCAGGCTATGTGTGGAGGAAGCTTGCCCTGCTGCAGCTCATGCTATGTGTGGAGGAAGCTTGCCCTGCTGCAGCTCATGCTATGTGTGGAGGAAGCTTGCCCTGCTGCAGCTCAAGCTATGTGTGGAGAAGGCTTGTCCTGCTGCAGCTCAAGCTATGTGTGGAGGAGGCTTGTCCTGCTGCAGCTCAAGCTATGTGCGGAGGAGGCTTGTCCTGCTGCAGCTCAAGCTATGTGTGGAGGAAGCTTGTCCCGCTGCTGCAGCTCAAGCTATGTGTGGAGGAGGCTTGCCCTGCTGCAGCTCAAGCTATGTGTGGAGGAGGCTTGCGCTGCTGCAGCTGATGCTATATGTGGAGGAGGCTTGCCCTGCTGCAGCTCAAGCTATGTGTGGAGGAGGCTTGCCCTGCTGCAGCTCAAGCTATGTGTGGAGGAAGCTTGCCCTGCTGCAGCTCAAGCTATGTGTGGAGGAGGCTTGTCCTGCTGCAGCTCAAGCTATGTGTGGAGGAGGCTTGCCCCGCTGCAGCTCAAGCTATGTGTGGAGGAGGCTTGTCCTGCTGCAGCTCAAGCTATGTGTGGAGGAGGCTTGTCCTGCTGCAGCTCAAGCTATGTGTGGAGGAAGCTTGCCCTGCTGCAGCTCAAGCTATGTGTGGAGGAAGCTTGCCCGGCTGCAGCTCAAGCTATGTGTGGAGGAAGCTTGCCCTGCTGCAGCTCAAGCTATGTGTGGAGGAAGCTTGCCCTGCTGCAGCTCAAGCTATGTGAGGAGGAAGCTTGCCCTGCTGCAGCTCATGCAATGTGTGGAGGAAACTTGTCCTGCTGCAGCTGATGCTATATGTGGAGGAGGCTTGCCCTGCTGCTCATGCTATGCATGGAGGAAGCGTGCCCTGCTGCTGCTCATGCTATGTGAGGAGTAAGCTTGTCCCGCTGCTGCTCAGGCTATGTGTGGAGAAAGCTGCACTGCAGCTGCTCATGCTATGCATGGATGACGCTTGTTCTACTGATGCTGTGTGTGGAGGAAGCTTGCACTGCTGATGTTCATGATATGGGCGCAGGAAGCTTGCACTGCTGCTGTTCCCGCTATGCATGGATGATGCTTGTGCTGCTGCAGCTCATGCTATGTGTGAAGGAAGCTTGTGCTGCAGCTGCTCATGCCATGCATGGATGACCCTTGCACTGCTGCAGCTCAAGCTATGGTAGGGGACGCTTGCACTGCAGCTGCTCATGATGCGTGTGAAGGAAGCTTGGGCTGCAGCTGGTCGTGCTATGCATATATGAGGCTGCTGCAGCTCATGCTGTGTGACGGAAGCTTGCACTGCAGCTGCTCGCGCTATGCATGGATGGTGCTTGTCCTTCTGATGCTATGTGGGAAGGAAGCTTGCGCTGCAGCTGCTCGTGCTATGCATGGATGACGCTTGCGCTGCTGCAGCTCATGCTGTGTGAAGGAAGCTTGCGCTGCAGCTGCTCGTGCTATGCATGGATGGTGCTTGTCCTCCTGATGCTATGTGTAAAGGAAGCTTGTGCTGCAGCTGCTCGTGCTATGCATGGATGGTGCTTGTCCTGCTGATGCTATGTGTAAAGGAAGCTTGCGCTGCAGCTGCTCGTTTTATGCATGGATGGTGCTTGTCCTGCTGATGCAGCTCATTCTATGTGTGAAGGAAGCTTGCGCTGCAGCTGCTCGTGCTATGCATGGATGACGCTTGCGCTGCTGCAGCTCATGCTGTGTGAAGGAAGCTTGCGCTGCAGCTGCTCGTGCTATGCATGGATGACGCTTGCGCTGCTGCAGCTCATGCTGTGTGAAGGAAGCTTGCGCTGCAGCTGCTCGTGCTATGCTTGGATGGTGCTTGTCCTGCTGATGCAGCTCATTCTATGTGTGAAGGAAGCTTGCGCTGCAGCTGCTCGTGCTATGCATGGATGGTGCTTGTCCTCCTGATGCTATGTGTAAAGGAAGCTTGTGCTGCAGCTGCTCGTGCTATGCATGGATGGTGCTTGTCCTCCTGATGCTATGTGTAAAGGAAGCTTGTGCTGCAGCTGCTCGTGCTATGCATGGATGGTGCTTGTCCTGCTGATGCTATGTGTGAAGGAAGCTTGCGCTGCAGCTGCTCGTGCTATGCATGGATGACGCTTGCGCTGCTGCAGCTCATGCTGTGTGAAGGAAGCTTGCGCTGCAGCTGCTCGTGCTATGCATGGATGACGCTTGCGCTGCTGCAGCTCATGCTGTGTGAAGGAAGCTTGCGCTGCAGCTGCTTGTGCTATGCATGGATGGTGCTTGTCCTGCTGATGCTATGTGTGAAGGAAGCTTGCGCTGCAGCTGCTCGTGCTATGCATGGATGACGCTTGCACTGCTGCAGCTCATGCTGTGTGAAAGAAGCTTGCGCTGCAGCTGCTCGTGCTATGCATGGATGGTGCTTGTCCTGCTGATGCTATGTGTGAAGGAAGCTTGCGCTGCAGCTGCTCGTGCTATGCATGGATGACGCTTGCGCTGCTGCAGCTCATTCTATGTGTGAAGGAAGCTTGCGCTGCAGCTGCTCGTGCTATGCATGGATGGTGCTTGTCCTGCTGATGTTATGTGTGAAGGAAGCTTGCGCTGCAGCTGCTCGTGCTATGCATGGATGGTGCTTGTCCTCCTGATGCTATGTGTAAAGGAAGCTTGTGCTGCAGCTGCTCGTGCTATGCATGGATGGTGCTTGTCCTCCTGATGCTATGTGTAAAGGAAGCTTGTGCTGCAGCTGCTCGTGCTATGCATGGATGGTGCTTGTCCTGCTGATGCTATGTGTGAAGGAAGCTTGCGCTGCAGCTGCTCGTGCTATGCATGGATGACGCTTGCGCTGCTGCAGCTCATGCTGTGTGAAGGAAGCTTGCGCCGCAGCTGCTCGTGCTATGCATGGATGACGCTTGCGCTGCTGCAGCTCATGCTGTGTGAAGGAAGCTTGCGCTGCAGCTGCTCGTGCTATGCATGGATGGTGCTTGTCCTGCTGATGCTATGTGTGAAGGAAGCTTGCGCTGCAGCTGCTCGTGCTATGCATGGATGACGCTTGCGCTGCTGCAGCTCATGCTGTGTGAAGGAAGCTTGCGCTGCAGCTGCTCGTGCTATGCATGGATGGTGCTTGTCCTGCTGATGCTATGTGTGAAGGAAGCTTGCGCTGCAGCTGCTCGTGCTATGCATGGATGACGCTTGCGCTGCTGCAGCTCATGCTGTGTGAAGGAAGCTTGCGCTGCAGCTGCTTGTGCTATGCATGGATGGTGCTTGTCCTGCTGATGCTATGTGTGAAGGAAGCTTGCGCTGCAGCTGCTCGTGCTATGCATGGATGACGCTTGTCCTGCTGATGCTATGTGTGAAGGAAGCTTGCGCTGCAGCTGCTCGTGCTATGCATGGATGACGCTTGTCCTGCTGATGCTATGTGTTAAGGAAGCTTGCAATGCTGCTGCTCGCTCTATAGGTGAAGCTCACCCCCCAGCTATCCCGGATGTGCAGAGAGTGGAACGCACTCTGCGGGCTCTGCACATGCGGGGGCGGCTGCACAGACACACCCTGTTCTGTCCCGGCGCTGTACAAAGGCCCCCGGCGGGGCCCGGCCCAGAGGAGCCGGGAAAGAGCTGACTGGAGCCCCTCGGCCGATGGGCGAGGCCCGGAGCCATGCACCTGGACAGGGCGGCGCTGCAGGAAGTGGGAGGCCCGCACAGCTCTCATTATTAGCAGAAACGAAAGCCAGCGGCAATTAAATAATGTATTAAATAATGTCTGAGTCAGGATTGCAAGCGGAAGAGCCGGCTGTGTAGTAAGAGTCCTTCCGGTCCACGCATGGACGTGCTGCTCGCAGCATCCCTGAGCCCTGCCCTGGCAGGGTACAGGCCCCGGGCACAGGGCGAGCCCCAAGACAGGGACAGAGGAGCGGGAAGGCGCCTGGGCGGGAGCAAGCCTCGAAACTGTCTTGTAAAGAGCTTTGCAGAGCGAGCTGTTGTTTCCCGCCAGTTCTCACGTTTGCCCAGGGCCAACCACTGGTACTCACCAGCTACGGTGCCTGTTTTGGTTTCTCATCATACTCTCCTATTAAATGCATTGCAGCAGTGCTGAGAAGTGCAGGTTCTCTCCCTTTCAAATTAAAGAAGTGCGGGTACTCAGTTCCAGACAGTAATACCGACTGCTTTTACGCGCTTTCTGTGCTAGAAACAGAGGGGTAGAAAGTGATGCGTCTGCAGAGAGGCGTCATTTTCCCTGCGCCACCCTGAGAAACCCTTGCGCCACCATGGATGAATTCTGACGCATCGGTCGGCCCAAAAGTCACGCATGCTGGAGTCGTGTTGCAAGCACGACGCAACGCCAGCAATGCATGGAGAGGCCTATCCTCATTGTGCTGCGTCACCCCTTACGCCTGCTCCAAGCAGGCGTAAGGTTTTGAGGCAGTGGCGTCCTAGAAGTGGCGCAGGGAAAACTTGTAGATTTCACTGCGTCACTTCTACAAGGCTTTTTTTGCGTGGGAACGCCCCCCTGCATACATTATACCTGACGCAGGTTTGATGTGATGCAGCGCTTTACAATGTGACACATCAACCTAGATGCGCCACTTTGTAAATGGGGCAGATTTTCACGCCGCCACTGCGTCACAAAAAGTGATGCAATAGCGACCCAAAAATTACGCAAGTGGCTTGTCAATCTGCCCCAGAGTATCGGCTTTTGCGGCTCTTTTCGTTCTTAAGATTGTGTTTCAGAGGTTATTAGTTTTTTAGCTGAACAGAGGAGCAGCCGCCCTTGGTTGCCCCTAGATGGGCATTCGCCCCTGGGGCTTGTACAACACCGGTCTCTTGGTGGCAGATAGCGACACTTGGGCAGCGTTAAGGAGCTATGTAGTCCAGGTGCATCGTGGCGTTGCAAGAACTGCAGTGCACAACAGTCATTTATTGCCCGCGTTTGAGGCACCATGTTTACAGGGGAGCAAATACTTAAATAAAAAAGTGATTACCTTAGGCTTTACGTCAATAACACAACATCAAACACGAGAGTCAGATACTATCTGTTACCTAAGAGATCAAATCCTGCAGAACACACAGCTATTCCAAGACAATCTACACCTTCACACCAGTGCGCCCGTTAATGCCCTTGCATAATCCCAGTGCTTTCATGATTTAATCCTGAGATAATTTGTAGGAATGTAGCCCCCAGCTCGATTCATAGTTTAATATCTACAGGTACAAATGCATTCTTCAGTATTGATAGTTCCATGTCTGCTTTCATTTTTGTAAATAAATGTTATATTTCCATAGTCCAATCCCTGACGAACATGTTTCGCACCGGAATGCTTAATTCCACAGAACTTCATCAGGATTTTTTTATAATTAAGAAAATCTTATAATTCAGTTCACAATATAGTAAACGGTTCCATCACTCCTTTCATACATGTAACATGGAGGCCGCATACCTGTAGCTTTCACCTGGCTGTAACCAAGTTGCAGAATGCCCTAATGGCAGAACCTCAAGTAACGGTGATCCACCCGTTACACAAGATTCAAAGTATGAATTGATCCTTGGACTACATTACAGATGGTCTGAGGACTGAATTGAGAAAGAGCTGGGTCTTCCCCTGGACACTAAAGGGCGTGCTGGACTGAAGACTTTCTTATGAGCAGTGAACGAAGACGCGTTGAGCAATGCTGAGAGCAGGACAGACTGTGCCCCAAATAATGTCCGCCCAAGTAACGGTGGCCATGCCGAGAGCCGCACCCCTACTTCACAGCCCAACGCTGTCCAAACTACGACATGGGCTATGGTGCCGCCGGAGCATGTTGGAGTGCATGGGTGACGATGCACATGCTGATACTGAATTTAGTGCAGTTCCACTGTGCTATCAGAGTAAAACTTCTATTTTTAGGTCTGGTTATGACAGCACAGCTGTCAAACAGATCTTTTGCTCACAGCAGAATATTAGATTCTGGGTCCGCCCCTTTCACCTATTGGTTTTCTTTCACCAGCCTCTTTCAAGCCATTAGCATGAGACTTTGTCAATCACCTTTGGCTCAGCCAATGGGGTATTAATCTTTCACCAGTTTCTATTGGCTGTTTGGATGTATCCTTCTTCCTCCTCTCAAGTGTCTGAATTGAACGGCATGAGGGACTACTTTACAACTTGAGAGATTTCAATAAAGTCGTCTTTTATTTCTTGTCTGATTTATTGTGCTTATTTTGAACGTGCTGGCACATTAACCCCAGGTTATTGCCTTTGCCAATTCTTGTTGCAGATATGCTATTGAATTCTCCGCTCTCTGCTAACCACGTGCGCAGCTGAAGAAATCGAAGAAACAATTCTTTGGTTCTTAACGTGTTGTCCAGGGACCGCTAGGGACCCGCAAAGCCTACTCAGGGGGTTTGCAACTACTTAGAAAACTAAATAATATTAACAGATTAATACATTTCATCTAAATAAATAGAAAAATGTAACATTAAAATGTTAAAACGTTTTGTAAATGGGAAGGAATTTGAAATTGTAGGTTAAAATAAAGTTAGTATCCTCAGAATGATTTGTGGGAGCAGTGCAGGTGCATCAAACAGAATGTAGTATGGACAATGCATGGCCCCAATTGAATTTAGAAAAGCTCCAAACTTACATTTAAAAGTACAATTCTGATTTTGTATTCTTAGATTTAAATTAAATAAAAATATATATAATCATTCATGTATTTGTTTGATGAATGCTTGTTTCTGTATTTTTGTGTTGTGTTTTGTGGTTCAATCTTCGAAAACGCTCAGGCCGTGGTTTCCTGTGATGACTCAGTGGGGGCCGCCGTGTTCCTTCAATGATTTTGTGGGGGTCCCTTGGTTCCAGAAATGATTTAGTGGGGATTTCCAGAATGTAAAAGGTTATGGTTATGATGAACAACTGCACTAGATTATTACATCCTCCTTTCTCTTGGTCTTATTAGGGTTGTTCTGAGCCGCGACTGGCTCTATAGTGTTGTCTCCTGGCTAGAAGTGGCCGAGCCATTGAAAGCTCGAGCCAGGCTCGAGACTGGTGTCTGGCTCTGGCTCAGCTCGAGGTCCTCTTGGACTCTCGAACCCAAAACAAGCCAAGCTTTTATGGGGGATCATATGGTTTTGTTGCTAAAAAAGTCGGCCATGTAACTTGGGGACCCACATTTGATTCCCGCCCTGGGCTCCGCATCCTCTGAATCCTGGCAAATCTCGCTGTGCCATCACAAAAATCGAACTATTATTAGCCCTCCACAACTCACACCCCATTAAGAGTATCACGGACGTACCCCATGCTCTCTCTCCAGGCTCTTTGCCCACCCCATGGCTGAACTTTTGCCCCGTACAAGAAACGGAGATAATCTCGTTGATCTCCACCGCCAAACCATCAGCGCATATCTCAGATCCCATTCCTCCCCTGCTAATCAAAAAAATGAAACACGCTTTTGCACCGCTTTGGGGCAAAATCATAAACAGCTCCTTAAAAAATGGAGTAGTTCCCGACTGCCTTAAAATGGGGCACGTCAACCCCCTGCTGAAAAAACCCTGTCTAGATGCAACTGATTTGAACAATTTCAGACCTGTATCAAACCTCCCCTTGCTCTCAAAAACACTCGAACGTTGTGTACTTCATCAATTAACACAGCACCTGGATAACATCAACCTATTGGACCCTCTCCAGTCTGGTTTTAGAAAAGGCTGCAACACAAAAACTGTGATTCTGAACATCATGGATGACATCCATGGACTACTAGACTCTGACAAATGCTGCCTCCTCATTCTCCTTGACCTCTCGGCAGCATTCGATACGGTGGACCACAAACTCCTCATCGGGGCTCTTAAAGAAAGAGCTGGTCTCGGCGAGGTAGTTCTCAAGTGGTTTTCCTCCTTTATACACAATCGCACACAAAAAAATCAAAATCAAGAACTTCACCTCCGAAACGCAGCAAGTCAACAAGGGCGTCCCCCAAGGTTCGGTGCTCTCTACACAACTCTTTAACATCTACATGGAACCGTTATCCAAACTACTCAGAAAAGCCAACATCTACTTCCACCTCTACGCGGACGATACACAGATCTATCTGGAAACTACCTCGCTCAAAGACATCCAAAGATTAAACGACGTCTTGAAAGATGTGCAAGAATGGCTGACAAACAATCACTTGAAACTAAATCCAGACAAAACTGAGACACTCCTCATCACGAACAAGGAGGATAACCCACAAATCGCTGAATGGTTAAAGGCTATCGATGCGCTCAAAGGGAATCATACTCTATCAGACTCTGTCAAATCTCTAGGCATCACCTTAGACCCAAAACTGAACATGATGAAACACATTAAAAACTCGGCCAAAAGTGCATTCCTTAACCTGAGACTTCTGAACAAAATCAAACCCTATAGTCCAACAAAGGATCTCAAACTGGCCACACAATCTCTGGTACTGTCCAGACTGTACTATGGGAACGCAGTCCTAACAGGAATTCCTAAATCGCACCTGGCGCCGATCAAAACAACACTACATACGGCAGCCAGAATGATCACAGCCATCAAAAAATCGGATCATATCTCCCCTGCACTTAAAGAACTCAAATGGCTTCCAGTAGAAATGCGAAGTAACTTCAGAACGGCCTGCCTAACCCACAAAGCCCTCCATACAGGCAAACCCGAATACCTGGCAAAAAAACTCAAAAAGGCAGTCCAGGCCAGAAATATAAGAAGCTCTAACTCCCTCCTACTCATGCCACCTAAAACTAGAAGGAAAAGAACAGCGGACTGCTCTTTCACTCTAAACGCCCCTCAAAATTTGGAATTCCATCCCTTCGGCACAGCAGAACCATACCCTCCTTTTTGGAATTCAAAAGTCAACTCAAATCCTTATTCCTGACCCGTTCCCTTGGATGTGGACAACACGGGACAGATAGCAAGCATAGAGCTACATGATCCCTAAGATCCTTGAAACCAAAGAAGCTCCACAGGACAATTATGATGTTCTATACTATGCAAGTTGTTTATTGTACATCGCTCACTTGTCATGTTTCTGTTGATTATATACGTTGGGGCACATGCATCAACCTATTTAGGAAGTGCAAACGGTGCAAATCGGTAAATTCGGCCGTTTGCGCTTCCTAAATACGTTTTTGGGATGCATGAAACATTTTTTCAAAAATCGTTTTTTTTTGCATTTCCTAAAAATGAGAATGCATTTAAGGAATCGCATTTGTGCGATTCCTTAAATGCAATGCATCATTTTTTTTAAAAATGCAAATTTTGAAAAAAGGAAGTGCAAATTAACACGAGGTTAACCCTCGTGTTAATTTGCGAAATTGTTTCAAAAAGCACAAAAATGCATTTTGAAAAGTGTCATGTTACAGACACACATGTCCATAGGACATGTGTGTGTGAAACATGCACTTTAAAATACATTTCAGGGGTGCGGGGGTCCTTTGGACCCCCCTCTGCACCCTTGCAATGCATCAACAAATTGTGATTTCCTAAAAAAAGAAATGCAAAACGGCATTGATTCCTATGGGCCTCTAGGCCCATCGGATTCAATGTAATGCCATTCCTTAATTGCGATTCGCAATTAAGGAATCGCAAATTCCGAAATTTAAGAAATCCAAAAAAAATTTAGGATTTCTTGATGCATAGTATTTTGCAATTCCTAAATAGCGATTCCTTAATTTTCGCTATTTAGGAAATGCAAAATCCTAGATTGATGCATATGGCCCTATGCTCCTACTGTAAAGCGCTCTGATACCTCTGGGTCTTGACAGCGCTATAGAAAACTTCTAAAGTAAAATAAAATAAAATAAAATAAATAAAAAACCGTGTTGCATACTTTGTGTCTGTTGTGAAGAGCTCTTATGTCCTTGGGCACATTTTCCTGCGTGCGAACCTGCCAAAAATGAAATATGGATTCTGCCCGTCACCCACACTCTAATCTCATCTTCCAGGAATTTAAGACAAAGCATTAGCATTTAATGTCAGAAGGAAATACCCATTTAATGACTGGCTTGCAAAGTGCAAAGCTGGAAAGCCTGGGATTCATTCTGGCTTTGCTAAGTGGCCACATTGTGTGATCCTAAGTAAATGCTTTGTCACCAAGCCTTCCTTTTGTTCATTATTACACAGGAGCACCTTCAAATATGTGAGTTCAGGATGTGTACTGTACACAAATATTGTTTGTGTTCGGTTTAATAAACTATACATTTGTCCTATGTATAATAAGAATCTAGGTTACATATAGGGCACTCATGACAACTGACTTGCCTCTCAGTTCACTAATACCCTTGTCATCAGGGTGGAGGCAGGAATGTTCCTCAGTTTCTGTTTAAAAAACGATCCCTTTGCATAAATACTTCTCGAAGCAGCGATATAATCGGATGTACTAAAATGAACTCTTCAGTGTGTTAAAGAAATATGCTTTTTTGAATTTTGAAGACACCCTAGCATTTTGTAACATGATGTTTGTTGCATGATTTACATTCCAAATATTTTCAGAGGTCGATTGTACGCAAACTCTTAGAACCTGACCCGACCCTTGGCTCGCCTCTTGCTCGGCTGACCCAGTTAGTTATCTCTTGGTAGCTGAATCCCTCCCATCCAACATAAAAGATTTTGGGGGAAGGACACACATACAATTCATAACAGATAGACACACTCTTATTTGGTTGTTTCCTCCTTTAGACCCTAAAAGATCTTAAGAGAAGGACACACAAATAATAAATGTCAAGTAGAAAATTGTGAACTCCTACACTATGTAACAGGCAGACACCTCTTGCCAGCTAATCCCTCTTACCCGCCATCAAATATCCTAAGGGAAGGACACACAAATAATATGTGTAATAAATTCTGTACTCCTACACTACGTAACGGGCCAAGGCTCTCGCAGTACCTCTATCCCTCGCAGCCATCGGTACAACATCTTTAAGGAAGGCTGTCTGACCGCATAGTCATTCAACATCTGTGCAGTTTATGTTCGATTGGGTGGAAAAGAGACAATTGCCTTAGATTTGACGTAAGAGAGACCGCTATAGGTTGTACATGTCCCTCAATACTTTTTGTCTTGGTTAACAATATAATCCGCCAGTGTTTTCTTAACAATCGAGTTAGTTTGGCTCATAGTTGTCAATATGAAACAACCACTATCCTGAGCACTTAAGCATGGAAGGGCAAACTTCACATTTTTTTGAAAGCTGTAAGAACCAAATATGTTGGAACTAATTTCTGTTTAAACTAATTCACCAAAATAATTGATTGGTCCGTGGTAAGCCGACCGGTCCATCTCAGTGTCGCCCCTGGCGTTTTAGGGTGCCCAACCTCTATTCCCAAGGACTGTACCAACAATTACAGGCATAGGGAGAAGATAGTTTTTAAAATCTTGCCCTCTGTTTTATTCAATATTTTAATTAATCATGTGGAAGGCATTCTGCCCCACATACGAGAGTCGAAGGACCCTTACCTGATATACTATTAGCGGGTGGTCTCGGTGGCATCGTTGAGTCGTTGAAGATTAGCTCCATACGCAGAGGTTTTCACTGCAGTTCTTTTAAATGGGCCAAGCTGGAGATGTTCTGAGATACCATCACCACCAGATCACTCTAGTTTTTTACTCTCTGCGTTTCAGTAGGTAGATCCAACAGGCCACGTGGCTTGTCCTTTTTCAACAGGCTACGTGAGTTGTCCGTTTTCATTATACCTTGAAAACATTTAAGTTGCTGCTGTATCCTGACTGCTATCTCCTGCTTGGAAGCTTTCGGCCGCTGAAAGGGGGCAATGTTAACTGCTCAGGTGTTATTGAAGCACACCTATATAGCGAAATGATCCACATAAGGGCACAGGTGCTTTGAGTGGAAGGGTTAGTCTTGTGCAAAAAAGACGTGGTCAGCCTTCCCGCGTGTCCCATGTGCAGTATATAATACAACAGAATTATTTTTACTGTGGTCACAACATGAGAGTAAACACACAGCAGTAATATAATTCCCCCATGTACCTCTTGTAAACGTTATCACATAACATGTAAAGCACTCTGATACCTTCGGGTCTAGCTAGAGCTATATAAAACTCATATTAATAATAATATACAACATCTCTGGGATATCTGGGAACTACTGCTGGAATACCTGAGAGAACAATCTGACTAAAACTCACCGTCAGGATAAAGAAGGTTGGGACGGGCACCTGGGAGATTGGCCTACTATGGGGCGCAAAGGTCTATAAGAAATACGTCCATTTATACCCAAACTGCCAATGTGAATCACTGAAACCCTGAGACAGAAATTTAAACTACTCCAACATGTTTCGTCTGCCTTTCACAGGACTTTATATATGAACCTCTACGGGGGTAATGCAATAATGTAATAAGCGATTTGCAATGTGATACTATTACCAGCAGACATTCAGATGTGGAAAGACGTTGATGATATGCGACAAACTGTAAAAGTAATGCATGCAATGATGTCTGTAAGATGGAAACGTTCTTAAAAAAAGAGATTGGATCCTAATTGCAAACAAGTGCTAGCTGTGAACCAGAAGTGGAGGGAGATACCAGTTAAGTTGCAAAGGAGTATCAAATAATATTTCCAATGCATTGGGTAGACTGTAGGCTTTTGTGCATAGAACAGTTCTGAAGGAGCATGTCCTGTCTAGTGTAAATAGAGCCCAAAACAGTTGAGTTGCCATAAGAGGAGGACTAATTGAGGTTTTCTACAAATTGGAGGGACAGGTTTGCGACTGATGCACTGACAACACCATTTTGGACGTCTCCTCTGGTTGTAGCCAGAAAGAGCACTGGTAAGGTTAAGCTATGTGTAAATTGGATGGGCTGAATTCAAAAACCACCTGGGTAGAGAGTTACCCTTTACCTATATGTAAGATTTTAGTGTTAAATTGTGAGGCCATACTTTTCAGCATGATCGATCTGCTAGCCGCATATCATCAGATGTGGCTGCACCAAGATTCCAGATCATATAAGGCATTCACCATGCGTGTTGCAGTTTCTTTTCCAAAGAATGCCTTTCATTGTAGCTTACACTACAAAGTTGCTGTCCAATATGTAAAAAGGAAGTAACTGATGTTATGTGTTTCCATGACAATATCCTAGTGATGTGGGCCAAAATGGAAGCATTGGGCATCCTGCAGGAAAAGAGAGGTGTGGGCTGGCCCATCTTATGATGATCCGCTTGGGCTACCAGATCAGGGGTGGAGGTTTCAAATCAAAGAAGATGGTGGAGGCAGTGAACTTTGTTTCAGCACTGGGGAGGTTGGGTTGGCTCCAGTGCCAATGTGTAAGATCAACTGATGCCAAACCTGGGTTTCAATTAACAATTTTCTAGGTTTGTTCAACTTTTGCATCATTGACAAGTACAGTGTATTAACTAATCAGTAAATATGTGCCCTTCGAGTATGGGAGGCAGCTAAGAATTAGTTTAAGGGGGTAGAATGTGCCATCGTATTGCTGTCCCATTAATTGACTTGGACCGATGCTTGAGAGTACTTTGACAACTGATGTCAGTGGGAAGGGGCTCGTCTCTTCTGCTGCTGGGATCCTACAGACCAATTTCGCTTCTTAATTGCGATGTGAAAATCTATGCTACGGTTCTAAAAATAGACTGAGCAAGGTAATCTCTCCTCTAGTCTCATATCGACAACATGGGTTTATTCCCAGTGGAAGTAGATCATATCAGGAGAGAGATCACGCTATTTGATTTAGCTGAAGTACAAAAGACGTCTTTAGGGTTGATTTTATTAGACGCTGAAAAGGCATTTGACCGGGCGTCATGGGACTTTTAATGGTCAGTTCTGGATTGGAAAGGGTTTGGGAAAAGTTTTACAGGGACAGTTAGATCTCTTTATAAGACCCCCAATCCTAGAATCTGAGGAATAGGTCTGGAGTCAGGTATATAATAAGTATTTCCGGAGGAACAAGACAGGGCTGACCCTGCTCACCTTTATTATTTGCACTTTATATAGATCCATTTTTAGTTATGCTTGAGAGAAATACTGCTATTAAGTCTGTTTTTCACAAGAAAATTGAATACAGGGTCTTTGCGTACACAGATGATGTAGCAGTAGTAACAACAGACCCTGCAACTGCTATTCCCGAGATTAAAGGGCTGACAAAACAATACGGGCTACACTCCGGACACAAGTTAAATGAGCCTAAAACCCAGATATTGTACAGTTGCCAAGAAGATTTTAGGGATCAAAGGGTGGTCCCTGATGTGTTGTACCTGGGTGTTCGAATGTCTGCTAATTTAGATCGAATTGTGGAGTTAAACGTAGTCCCCATGTTGGGTAAGATTACACAGGATCTTAGCAGAATTGATCACTTACATCTTTCCTTATATGGAAGGTGAAATCTGTTAAAAATGAATATCTTGCCCAAAATGTTATACCTTTTTCGATCTATCCCGATCGAGTTTACTAAGGTATGGCCAGGCAAACTTAAATCACTATGTACTAGTTTTCTTTGGAGTTATAAAAAACAGAGCAGAACAATACAAGATATGACTGCCAAAACTATGGGGTGAATGGTCAGTACCTAACTTTACTTTATATTACTGGCCATGTTGTTTACAAGATATTACAATATTGATAAATGGAGAGCCATCTAGCAATGAAATATCAGAAACCCAGGCGATCTACGAAAGGGAGTTGGGTATTGAAGCTATTGGCTGCTTACTGAAAGAATATAAAACCACACTATTTTAACAGAAGAAAAACAGGTTCAAGGTACTGATTGCAGCACAAAAGCTATGCTGGCACATGCATCAAGGAAGGCTTTTGCGATTCCTTAATTGCGATTATTAAGGAATCGCAATTAAGGAGTCGCAAAAGCCTATGCATGTAGGAATCGCTAAAAAAATGGTGATTCCTAAGCATTTCTTAATTGCGACACGCAAATTGCGAGTTGCAAATAAGGAATGCCTTTCCATTTATTCCTATGGGCCTAGAGGCCCATAGGAATGAATGAGAATTGCATGCTCAATTTGCGAGTACCAATAGGTACTCCTAAATTGCGCATGCAATTTTAAGGGTGCCAAAAGGACACCCTGTTGCACCCTGTCCACCCATGTTGCACACACACATGCCCCAAGGGCATGTGTGTGTGTAACATGTAACTTTGAAAAATGCGCTTTAGTGCATTTTTCAAAATTTTTGCAAATTACCGACCAGTTTTATTTTTCGGTAATTTGCGGACCCCTAATAGCGAAATTGCTATTTTAAATTGCTTCTAGCTTTGCATTTGAGTAATCGCATTTTGAGATTCCTTAAATGCAATCGCTATTTGCGAGTTTTGCATTTGGGATCATGCATCCCAAATGCAAAAATACCTGTTGCAAAGGGGCAGATTCTGAGAATCTGCCCGTTTGAGACCGGTTTTTAGTTCGATGCATGGGGCCCATGGAGTCACAGTAGACGGCGCTTAGGGATGCCAAAGATTAACTTTTATACTCCCACCTCTGCATCACCATGCTACCTTACATTTTTCAGGGAACCTTGATGGAAAGATGGAACCAAAAAAGGTATTTCAAAAATTGGAGATTTTATACCGATTCCCAGATTAGCTCTCTTTCTGAATTACAGGAATCTTGTTACATTCCTAGGCAAGACAATTAATTTTTTTTACAAATCCTAGATTTTTTGTCCAGAAGGGAAAAAGATTTAGAAAATACGACTAGGATTCCCTTAAAGGCAGTCAGCCATGGATATAAGATAGGTCATATATACGATTTGTTGATGGATATGCAAAGTATTGATTTGGAATCACAGAATCTTATATGGTCACACACTTGAAAAGCATGGGATGCTTCTTAAGGAGCCACTTTAACTGGAAGAAGCGGTGTTAACTGCTAATTTGAGGCAGCAACATTTCAAGACTGCTTCGAATTTATACCCCGGACAGAATTTATAAATGGGGCAGAGGTTCGCATGGCAAAGTAAGCGCTGTGGGGCAGATCAGACGGAAATTCTTCATATGTTTTGTACATGTCCTAAGCTAGAGCCTTTACTACAGGGGATAGGGGCATTCTTGAGTCAAATTAAAAAAGAGCAGGTCATTCTATCACCTTTGATGATGTTATTGGGTTTAGTAGATGAAGTACAAGAAAATACGATATTAAGGAGGCAATCTTGTCTAATCTTTATTTCTACTTCTGACGCATGATTATGTATTGCATCGGATTGGTTGAAACCGGATCCTCCAAATTTTGAAATGTGGAGAGCAAGGTTCTTGGTTATATATAAAATGGAGTTACGTCTGTATAAGCTTAAGAAGGGGAAAAAAGCAGCATTGGGGAGAGAGAATATGGTCTTCTATGGCTACCTGGTTGAATACTCAATCAATTAGCATAGGTTATAAAAAAAAAACTTTGATATTTATATATGGTAATAATGCCTGTTGGTCACTCTAACATCAAATTTTAGAACTGCTCTCTATCATTATATGTTGTATAGGTACAGTACATTCTTTGTATTAATAGTGCAAATAAATATAATATGCCATACAGGGCTGTGTATTGGAATTAACTTTAGAGGTGTTCTTTGGAGCTGGTATGTCTGTAAACAAGTATTGTTCTTTATCAGAATATTAAGAACGTTTTGATATTATGTCATGAATTAATGATGTTAGATGTAGCAGCATTATTTGTAACTAAGTTACAGATGAATTTGTGGGTTGCTTTTTGATTTTATTTATTTATATACCTTGCTATGAAATATATTAAGGAGCGGCATAACTGGAAGAAAAATCAATAAATACATTTAAAAAAGGGAAGGGGCTAGGTGCGGTGTTATCATAAATAATAAGGCATAGGCTATATATTAAAGCATTCAGCAGGCGAGCACTGGAAGGCTGAGGGAGATCCTTAGTCATTGCAAGGGAGGCCGTGGCGTGCGCCTGGGGCGTCAGTCACATCTCACAGTTTGTTTGCAGATCAGCTCTTGTCTTAAGCTGTGACAACAAGCCATAGATAAGAATGTTATCAATGTGCGGAATGCTGAAAGTATTGGCACGTAAGGCATTTCTGTCCATGACGCTGCCAGAGCATTGGTAACCGGTGGAATACAAGCTAAAGGTAAGGCATAGAGCAGCTGAACTTCTGTCATATGTTATCTTGTCTTGCATTTATATAGCGCGGTGTGTTATGTATATGGATGGGGATGCCGCAGGGCGCGTTCGGAGTTAGAGTTATGAATAGGGATAGGTTTGTGGCTTGACTCCCAGTGTAGGCTACAGTTACGGTGTTGATTAGGGTGATGGGTAGGGATAAGTTTGGGCTAGGCCAGGGATAGGGCTGTTTGGTCAGTACTAGGCACACAGATGGGATGGGGCAGTGCTAGGGTTTCTGAGTGTGATAGGGCTAGAGATAGAGTGGTTGGGATATTGGTCAGGGCGAAAAAGAGAGCTGCTATGGTGAATGTTAGAGCTAAGGATACAGATATGGTTGGGGTAGAACTAGAGTCCAGTCATGGCTACAGAATAGGCTGTCACAGTGTTGATTAGGAGGTTTTATCAGATGATGATAGATCTAGGCTCTCAGTTTGGGCTAGTGCTTGACAGAGAACAGTTAGGGTCTGTGTAAGATTCAGGGTCTGTTTAGAGAACAAGGGGACCCCGAGATTTGAACCTGGGGTAGTCAAAATGAGTATAAAGAAACAATGGTACATATAAGACCACAAGGAATCTAAAGCCGCCTGAGATATTGATTTAAAGAGAATAATATTCATTAAGCAAGAAGCAATTGCAATTTAGTAATTGCCAAGATAAACGGTTAAAGACTACTGCTCAATGTGCGTAGGGACACACAAGGATATCTGACATAATACTTATTTATTTCATAAGTAAAATATCAAGAAATTAGTAACTTCTTTATATTTCAAGTGCTCACAAAGCGGTGGGGGTGAAGGGTGAAGTGATAGGTGAAGGTGACATTAAAATTGCATCGCATTCACAACATTAGCAAAAAACGCCATGTAATTTTTATTAAACAATAAATGAGTTTTTTTGTTGTGTAAAGGTCGGCGGCGTTTCGATCTCAGCAAATCGAGATCATCATCAGGACGAGGTATGTGAGCAAGAAGAATCCTTGTGGTCTTATAAGTTTCAGGGTCAGCAAGAGGGACAGGGCCTCCTCGTGGGGTAGGGATAGAGTGGCTCGGTCATTGTTAGAGGTAGGGTAGTGGATAGGGACAGAGCAAGGGTTTCCATGGGTGTGCAAGGCTGGGAGAGACAGACAGGATTAAGCATGTGCACTGCATTGCATTATGATAGTTGTTCAGCGCTTACTCCCCACATGTGGGGTGCAGAAACACTTGTCCACATGGATAGCTTGCCACACTGGAGTGGTGATTGCAAGAGCATTGCTTTGCTATGGGCTTTTGCAGGGTGGGTCTCCGTGCAGTGTGTGATGATTACCAAGGTGTAGGATGAGACAGTGTGAGTGATGGACGCACTCCTTGCACGCACTGTCAGGTGGGTCCATTTGGCTCTGCGTGACGTCGGCGGTGTCATTAGCATTGGTTATGTTGTCACGGTCACCTATATAGGCACCACCCAGTCGCGCAGAAGTAGGGCCCTGAAAGGTAGAGTAACCCTAGCCCTTACAAAATCATTCTGCAAAGCGGGGAAGCATGGGTGAGCCTGTAAGGAATTTGTAGCTAGATAACGTCTCTAGCAGATGATGCATTACCAAAGGTAAGTAACTTGTTCATCTGATAGAGGCTTCTAGCTGCAGATTCCATACCTTGGAATTAGATACCCAAACCATACTCTCCCGACGGTGGGTTGCGGACCAATTCCTCACACTAGGAAGTCCTGCAGGACTGAACGGGAAAAATGCATGTCCCTGCGGCCATGACTGTCCAGGCAGCAGTGCTTGGCAAACATGCCCACATTGCTGCCTGACAAATGTGCAGGAGTAGGACACCACCAGCCAAGTCAGTAGTTGCAACCTTTCCCCTGATGGAATGGACCCCTAATCCCTCAGGGGCTGCTTCTTAACAAGGGTATAGCAGATCTTAATGCAGAGAATGACCCAGAATGACCCTGTGAGAAATGGTCCTTTTCTGCACTGCCCGCCCCTTCTTAGCTCCCACGTACCCCACAAGGAGTTGGTCAGCCACCTGGAATTCTTTTGCGCGGTCATGGGGGTGGAGACGCTCGTCTTCCTTAGAGGGATGCTGGGAAGCAAAGAAGGTGGGCAGCAGGATAAACTGACCCAGATGGAATGGGATTACCACCCCCAAGAGCGAAGCACCACTATATCGGGAAAAGACATAATGTAAGGAGGTGTACAAGATAGCGCCTGCAACTTTCGCACCCTCCGGGCAGATGTAACCGCCACTAGAAAGGCTGTCTTGATAGCAGCCGGAGGGGACAGTTGTGCAAAGGCTCGAAGGGAGCACACATAAGAAAAGTGAGGACCAAATTAAGGTTCCACTGCAGCATAACAAAGGGCTTGGGTGGAAATAAATGTGTCCGCGCCTTCAAAAACCTATTTACAATAGGGAGATCTAAAGAGAGAAGCTTGGTCTGGCAGCCGCAAAAAAGCGGATAGAGTAGAAAGATAACCCTTGAGAGTACCCAACGCAGAGCCCTGCTGAGCAGGGGTAAGAATACAAAGAAGAACAGTAGAAAGAGGAGCAGAAAGGGGGTCAATAGACCTTTCTGTACAGTATAATAACATTTTCTGCCAACAGCAGGTGTATACAGTCTTAGTGGAGGGCCGCCTGGCCGCCAAACTATTGTTGCGTACTTCGGGAGGAAGGTAAAAAGCCATTAACTGTCACTGCGCACTCTCCATGCATAGAGGTGAAGAGTTGACAGGTTCGGGTAAAGGACCCTCTCCTGCTGCTGCCACAGAAGATCCTCCCGATGGGCAGCCTGATCAGAGGATCGATGCTCATTTTCAGAAGCTCTGGATAACAGACTCTCCTCACCAAGCTCGGAGCCACAAGAACGGCTTGGGCCCGATCGTTCCTGATTTTCTTCAGAAACCTGGGCCGGAGTGGTATGGGTGGAAAGGCGTACAGCAGGCCTGAGCTCCACTCCTGATGAAAGGCGTCGCTGAGCGATTGCCGTCTTGGATACTCCAGCATGCAGTATTGCTGAAACTGCATTTTCTCTTCAAAGGTGAACAGATCTAACCAAGGTTTTCCCCACTGCTGAAAGAGACCTTGCGCCACCTCCGACTGGAGACGTCATTAGTGATTCGCTAGGCATCGACGTCTGAGTTTGTCCACCCTGGAGTTCAGAGAACCTGCCAGGTGTTCAGCCACCAGGTTCAAGCCGTGATGTTCCTGCCATGTCCAGAGATAGAGGCTGAAACATTGGAATAATAACCTGAATATCCTGGACCCACTGCTCGGGGAGGATCGGCCCAAAACTGCACTGTATCCAGAACAGCCCTGTTGAAAGGCAGAATCTGAGAAAGAGTCAGGTGTGACTTCGGCACGTTTATAGAGAACACCAGCGCATGCAGGAAGTTAGCTGTAGTCTGGAGGTGGGAAACGACTGCCTGGGGCAACAAAGCTTTCAACAGCCAGTCGTCGAGGTAGGGGATAACTGACACGCCTAACCTGCGCAGATGAGCTGCGACCACCGCCATCACCTTGGTGAACACCCAAAGGGAACTGGTAAGGCCGAAGGGGAGCACAGTAAACTGAAAGTGCTCTCTGCCTACCTTGAACCGCAAATAACGTCTGTGGCCCTGCAGGATGGGGATATGAAAATACGTATCCTGCAGGTCCAACGCTACCGTCCAGTCTTCTTGGTCTAGGGCAGACAGGTCCTGAGGTAGAGGGAGCATCTTGAACTTCTCCTTCGAGAGGAAGAGATTGATGGTCCGGAGATCTAAAATGGGCCGTAACCCTCTGTTCTTTTTCAGAACCAGAAAGTAGCGGCAATAACAGCCACTGCCAACTTCTGAATCAGGAACCCTTTCTATAGCTTCCTTAGCCAGGAGAGCTGTAACTTCCTCTCGAAGCAATTTTAAATGGTCCTCAGACAGCCATTTTCGACTTGGCAGTATGGGAGGAGGAAAAGAAAGTAATGGCAGAGAATAGCCCTCCTGAATTATCTGCAAGACCCACTTGTCTGATGTTATGGAAGAGATGATGATGGATATTCCCGCCAACTGGCGTTTTGTAGTCTTGCAGAGTCAGACTAGGAGTGCTTGGAGGCGGCGGCTGCCGAGGGCAGGGTGGCCGACGTTATCTGGCTTCCATTCCTTGGTCAGAATGAACCACATCCACATCCCTGCACATCTTGGGAAGTCTGCACAGGACGGTGGCTGTGATAGGGCTAACACGGCTGGAAACCCTTTCCATGGCACTGAAAGGGGAAAAAGCTAGACTGGCCACAAGGTGTAGAAGAGAGGCCTGCACATCCGGCCGAAGCTCGAGAGTCCTAGAACCTTACCAGGACCGAGTTTGCCTTTCCCCCAAAAAGACAGAATGCTTCAAACAGCATGTCCATCAAGTTTGCCTGGACATCGCCAGAGAAGCCAGTTATCCTAAGCCAGGTGTGGCGTCGCAAGGCCACTGTCAATGAAATTGCTCTGCCCAGCAAACAGTTGGGACAAGGCCACACCTTATGGTGAATTTTGATACATCTCTCCTGTCCTTAACTGCCTCAGAGAGCACAGTCCAGGCCTCTTCCGGGACTTGTGGCAGTGCTTGCACAACTGTCTCCCAAAGGGAGAAGGAGAAAAGGCCCAAAAAGCATGCAGTATTCACCAACCGCAATGCCAGGCTGGAGGAAGAAAACATGTTCTTCCCAAGTGATTCCAGCCTCTTGGACTCCCTATCTGGAGGGCAAAAAGGAACACGACCCTGGGAGGTAGATGCTTGCACAACCAAGCTTTCAGGGGTGGGGTGTTGGCTGAGGAACTTTGGGTCGCCCGGAGCCAGCGATGGCAGCGTACAATTATCCTATTCACAGGAGCCCTTGTACTAGGCTTGGACCACATGCCTAGAAGGACACCAGCAAGTACTTCATTGAAGAGCAACATGGGTTCACAGGTGGAAGCCCCAGGCTGAAGCACTTCAGTCAGGAGGTTAGTCCTGACCTGCACTGAGGGCAACTCTAGTCCGAGGACCTTGGTTGCCCTCTTAACCACCATGGAATAAGATGACCCCTCCTCCGTAGCCACAGTTGGCAGAGAGAGCATGCCAGTATCTGGGGAAGTATCCAGGCCTCCCAAAGTTCCACATACCAGTCCATCTGCTCTGCAGAATCATCCTGGTGTTCTAAAGGGTCCATAGACCCCTCCCAATCCTCACCAGAGCCCCAAACATCATCAAAATGTTCAGATGACAACATAGAACCCCGGGGTTCAATCCGCTTCGGAATGGGCGTTGAGCGACTCAAGCCCAGCTCTGTGTCATCAGGGATAAGGATGGACTGGCCCAGACTTTCGGTCCGATACAGGGGAAGGTCGCAATGTCACACAGCGTCGTCCCCGATCTGATCCCTGAGGCCCCACCGGCACCGTGGATGGGGCCGACTACGTCAAATCGGATGGGGCCCCTTCCAACTAACTTAAATTAATTAAATTAACTTTTGCACAAGGCAGCACACATGGAAAAAGCAAAAACGAGGAGAAATAATGCATTTCTCCTCGTTTTGCCAAGTTAAGACCAGGTTTTCCCTGGTCTTAATTTCGGTGCTGCCTCCTGTGTAGGCCACCCTTGTACATAGGGGGCAGCATCAAAATTAACGGGTGTGGCGCTGTAATGCCCGCTGTAATGTCTACTGCAACACCCACTGTCCACCTCAGGAACTTCACAGGGCCCCACAGACCGGAAATACCAAGGGCTCGGATTTAGGCATGCGTTCTCCTGCTCACAAGAAGCTTGCCCAAGCTGGATTTACTCTGGGGTGGTGCCCCCTTCAGTGCCAGGATCACCCGTGACTTTGGGCAGCCATCCTGCTGGGGCCCGCTGCTTATCTTTACTCTGGGATGGAGCAGTGCTTGGATCACCCAGGCACCGTGGGAGCCACCCTGCGAGGGCACACCACTCATCTTTACTCTGGGATGGTGCCCCCTGCAGTGCCAGGATCACCCAGGCACCGTGGGAGCCACCCAGCGAGGGCACACCACTCATCTTTGCTCTGGGATGGTGCCCCCTGCAGTGCCAGGATCACCCAGGCACGTGGGCAGCCACCCTGCTGGGGCACACCACTCATCTTTACTCTGGAATGGAGCAGTGCTTGGATCACCCAGGCACGTGGGCAGCCACCCTGCGAGGGCACACCACTCATCTTTACTCTGGGATGGTGCAGGCTGCAATGCCAGGATCACTCGTCCCCGTGGGCAGCCACCCTGCTGGGGCACACCGCTCATCTTTACTCTGGAATGGCTCCCCCTGCAGTGCCAGGATCCGCCAGGCACTGTGGGAGCCCCCCTGCTGGGGCACACCACTCACCTTTACTTTAGGATGGTGCAGTGCCAGGATCACCCGTCCCCGTGGGAGTCACCCTGCTTGGCACGCCTCTCATCTTTATTTTGGGATGGTGCAGTGCCAGAGTCTGCCAGGCACTGTAGGAGCCACCCTGCTGGGGCACACGCTCATCTTTACTCTGGGATGGTGCCCCCTTCAGTGCCAGGATCACCCATCCCCCTGGGAGCCACCCTGCTGGGGTACGCCACATATCTTTACTCTGGGATGGTGCCCCCTTCAGTGCCAGGATCACCCATCCCCTGGGAGCCACCCTTCTGGGGCACCCCACATGTCTTTACTCTGGGATGGCTCCCCTGCAGTGCCAGGATCACCCATCACCGTGGGCAGCCACCCTGCTGGGGCATGCTGCTCACCCACAGGGCTCCGTGACTCACCCGCAGCCGGTACACCTCGTACTGGACAAGAAACTGCAGAGTCCTGAAAATCTGACTGACATCCTGTGCCTGGGGGTGATGATCCCTGCCTGGGACCGAAGTGTTGTTCTGCAAATCATAACTGCAGCGCTAGCAGAACAGGGCACAAGAAAGAATAACATATTTTAAAACAATTTGGAGACTTCTGCAAGCAGAGAGGCATGGAAATCAATCTTTTTTTAAATGTTTTATTTTTTATGTTTATTGTATAAAGAAAGCTGTATAAAAGCAGCAGTGTTTACCAGAGCATATATTCCAAAAATAAATTACCAATTTTCATTTGATCATCAAAAAACAAGCGAGTAATACATTAAGCACGATAACCAAAAGATCATTAGTTAGAGACCAATCTAATACTTAAGGAAGGAGCTTCAATTCATAAAAAGGAAGTAATCCAGGTGGAAAAGGGTCCCCAGATTCTGTTCCCTTTAATTCTGCCTTTTCTGCCTCTCCTTTCATAGAGTGCCTTTTCTAAATTACATATATCTAAAAATCATCCCTTCCACTTCTGGAAGGTTGGGGGTTGTGGATCGAGCCAAGCTGAGGCAAAACATAACCTAAGAACTGCCATAGCTATAAAAAAAATAAGCTCTTCCCCTTCATTGCCAGCTGTATCATATATCTAGGCTTTCCTGTTTTCAATTTCTATTTTTGGTAAATTCTGGGGTTTTTTTTCAGTGTTTTCAATACCTTAAAAAACAGTGGTTACACATTTTCGTACCACTAAAGACAACAGAAACAGTGTTTTTCCAGTGTTTATGTAACATTTTGCTTTTGTTATTGCTTCTTTTCTGCACTGATAGTGCATGGTATATAGACAGTGTATGTACAGTGTACATGAGATCCAAATAGATTTTTGCAAATTAAACTTATTGTAGTACACCATCCAATACTTCTTCAGTGAGTCTTTGGTCATGTGCACTCGCTCTTTCCTTCCCATGTAAACTTCTGTGAAAAGGCCCTCTCAACATTGGTAATTGAGACGGGCAATGCCAAAATAGCCAGTACACAATTTGTTAACTCTGGCCACTGACATAGCTTTCCATGCCAATACTGGCGCACTTGAAGATTGTGATTCTCAGGGCAGGTTCTGCAACAATTGCACCGAGCTGGGCACTTATGCCCTCAGAGTTATTGAAGCGGTCAAAAATAAAGCAACACTTTTGAAACTACGGAGGAAATTCCCCTTTGCGGAAGGAATCTAGAACCTGTACAGAGTACGACAGTGAGGTTTCACTGGCTTCAAATTCCATTGGTGGGGAAGAGGCAATTCTATGCATCATTGCAAGCCCTTTCTCATACATTGTAAAATAAAAGTTCCTGAATTCCTCTTCAACATTTCTTTGCTTACCAAGTGGCAAGCACTCTAATATGGAACATGTTGCAGTGCCAAAGTCACCAAAGGTATCGCCCAGCCTACTCTCCAGGAGATTTTTTCACATCAACAGCAATTATGCTGAACACTTGGTAGACCAGGGGGTGTTTTCAGACTCTATTTTTTTTATGTCCACTACAGCAGTTATGTTTTCCTGTAAAAATCTAAGAATGCAGTAGAGTGTATTTTTTTCACATCACTATCAATTTGCGACCAAAGGTCCTCACATGTCTTACCTTTGGCATCATCACTCAGCAATTAGTCTGTAAATAGTTGCCACATGGATAATATAGCATTCATAGCCCCTTGGACTGAGAACCATTAGCTAAGGGACACAGTTGGGATGACTCTTTCTTTGATACCACACAAAGCACGAAATGATAAATATTTGTGTTTTAGTTCCAGTGCATAACAAAACAGTGCACCAGAATGGACTAAAAAGTCAATAGCATTCTTCATTAACTCTGAAGATTGTAAAGATGCTTTCAGCATACCATCCAACAAGTGGCAAGGATCTCTTACAGGGAAGTCCTTCAGCTCAGGTATTGATTTTAACAGGTCATCACACAACATTTTCATACACATGGCTGAATCACTGCAAATACGAACAATATCACTCCAATCTTTGTTGAACTTGGAAAGAACCTTTTTTGCAGAGCATTCCAAGTGACACAGTGTTCCATGTTTTCCAAAAGTCCGGTGTCATGTGTTCACCACTATCCAAGATGCTTGGTGATAGAGTTCTTTTCACATATACTTGCCACTATACCTTGCATTGAATGTTTAAAGCCTGAGGTGTTGGCAATTCACCTACTATCAATACTGACCCACTAGAAACTGGGGGCTGATATAGTAAAAGTTTTTACCCATTCTCTGTGGGTAAATGTGATGACACATATTAGGAAAGATTCTTATGAAAGCAGCCATTTTACCTATCAGTGAAAAAATCAAACAGAGCCAAAATATCAAATATGAATTTGATATTTCCCGATTCTCTACAGTTTATAACATATTTAAACAAGACCTAAAACATGCTTCTAAACCCTGCATCTTTAGACCAAAGACCACAAAGCTGAAAAAAGCAAAGGGAAGAAGAAACAATATTTTTGTGACATCCCTAAACAACAAAACTCAAGCAGAATAATGTTAGCCCAGTTTTTCCTTCTGCTAGCTTGTATAACAAAGTTACATTGTAGTGGCTCCATCAGGAAGAAACAATATTACTCTTTCACTCTCTTTTTCCTTTGTTTGAATGGCATTTAGTTTGTGGTTGTGCCAGTGTTTTTTCAGTGTTTATATGTTTTCACTGGTGAGGGCTATTTCTATTTCAGTGGGGTTTTATCAGTTTTATAGGTTTAAACCTAAAACTGGACAGCCTACATATACCCCTAACAACATCAGCTGTGGTGTCAAAGGAACATCAACATTGAGAATCTTTTGTAAAAAACTTGTAATTTCGCAACTGGTAGATTCTATACAGGGACAAGTAGCAAAATTATGCACTCGGTCAGCTCCAAATGTTGAACATCTGAAACAAGAGGTCCCCTCAGTAACACCCCATTTCACAATTTTCGCAGGTGTAATATATAAATCAAATAAAGTCTTAAATTGCTGAGCCTGCAGATTGGCAGAGCACAGTACAGTGTCCCACAGTTCTAATGATCTCATTAAGTAAGAATTCTCGACTTCCAACCTATCCTGCCATTTCAGCCCATGTTTATTCAAGTCATCCGGCACACCTTCCTGCAAACACCTATATATTTGTGTAATTGAAGGTCTGCTATTGCTAGTCAGTAATTCCAGCAGGGGTACTTGTCCAAACCCTGCCGCACCGCCTGGCCTGGGGATCAATCTTACTAAAAGCAAATGTATGGTTTTTAATCCCTGCCGGACGACTTGCTCACTTGCAGGTCCCAATGGCGTCAACCCGGGAAAGAGTCCTCACATTTGATGATTTAGGGTTCACACTCACGGAGCAGCTTGGTAGGGCCCCTCACATTCAGAATTGTAGACTCAAGTTGGAGCAATACACAGGGGCATCGTGAGGGCTGTATGACTCTCTGCATTTCGCCCAGTATCCCCAGCCCTCCAAGGCCACAATTTGCAAGCCCTTGGAGCATTATTACATGGTGGGGATCTTTGGGGTCATGAGAATGTAAGTGATATGGAGCTAGTTGAGAATCGTTTCCTCAGTCTTCTCACCAATCTCCCCGTCAGTACCTCACTCACCGCCCTACGGTTAGAGCTGGACCGCCGATCTCAAATTTGTAAGGCAAGCCTGAGACCATTACTGTACTGGTAGAGCAGAGGTGTTCAATCTGTGGGGCGCGACCCCCAGGGGGGTCGTGGAGTCCTTTGAAGGGGGTCGCAGATTCTGTCCCTGGCTTGGGCTGATGAGGGTGCTCATGGCGAGGCCTAATTCACACCGAGGTGTGAAAAACATCGAAGCCTCATTAACAAGTAAAAGACTTGTCAAGTACTCGGGTGTGGCTGTGTGTGTCCCTGAAGCCGTTTCGAGCTGGGGGAAGTCGGGGAGGGGGGCTGGGGGAGCAGGCTGTAGTGTAGCCTGCCCTTTGAGGTCAATGGATATTGCGCGCCTGGAGCTGTGGGTCCCGTGACACATCCCCGCCACCAGCAGGGAGGCACAGAGATGCCCTCCCATGATCGGGAAAGAAGGAAAAACACGCAGAGAGATACTGACCCCCCCCCCCTCCCCCATGAGAAAGGCACAGAAAAGGTGGGTGAATGAATGATGGGTGGATGTATGAATGTAAGGATGAAGGATGGATGGATGTGTGAAAAGGTGGGTGGATGAATGGGTGGATGAAAGGGTGGATGGATGAAAGGGTGGATGGATGAAAGGGTGGATGGATGAAAGGGTGGATGGCTGGATGGATGGATGAAAGGATGGATGGAAGGAAGGATGAAAGGGTAGCTGGATGACGGATGTATGGATGGATAAAAGGTTGCATGGATGAATGATGGATGGATGGATGGATGTGTGAAAAGATGGGTGGATGAATGATGGGTGAATGGGTGGATGAAAGGGTGGATGGATGAACGATGGATAAAAGATTGCATGGATGAATGATGCATGGATGGATGTGTGAAAAGGTGGATGGATGAAGGATGGATGGATGGATGAAAGGATGGATGGATGGATGTGTGAAAGTGTGGGTGGATGAATGATGGATGGATGTGATGAGGTCTAACAGGCGCATTTATGGTTGTCAAAAGATGATGATGAGGAGTACCAGTTTCTAGAAACTTTTGTCAGAAGGGGGTCCTTACCCCTAAAAAGGTTTTACAAGGGGGTCTCGGCATCAAAAAGTTTGAAGACCTCTGTGGTAGAGGGTCTGGACATCTGTTGACCTTGCACCTTACCGGTTGAGTCTAGAGGAAATATTGAAACTACCTGGGGCTTCTAGGATTCCATGGTTCATAATATGCCACATAACTGCGCTTGGGTGGGAGAATTTCTGGTCTACTCCTGATATTTCTTGTGCATTCTGAAGTCTATACTCGAGGGTTCATACCGGTGTTTTGTAGATGCTGAGCTCTATATGGATTGGAGGGGGGGCTCGTTTACTACTGCCTTCCTCGAGTTTAAGGATGTCTACTCCTTGGAAGGTTATTTGGACGAGATTGCGTGCCAGCCCACTAAAGGATTGCATATATACTTTGTGTTGGGACCATGCCACTTTGCATCCCCGATCCCGAAAGGCAAGACATGCTGTAACAGAGGATGTTTACAGATTGGCCTCAATCCCATTCCTTGTCACTAGAGATCGCGGACGCAGCTCACAGGTTACTGACTTGCTGTCCCTGATATACAGCAGCGCACTGTAATAGGCCACTCTGATTTTGAGACCGCTCCGCGGCGCGAACATTTCAAACGCCTTCTTTAAGCTGTTACAGCCTTTATTATGTCTGTATCCTTTACTCTCCTTGTACTTGGCCTGGACTTCTACTCGGTCTTCGCCTGGAACAAGCCTCCCCCAAGTCACTCTGACCTTGGATCTAGGCAAAATGTATACAGGCATACCATTGTTAATGTCCTGATGATGATCCTATATCTTTTGTAAGGATCGAAACGCCGTTGACTTGTTGTACGCCATATACACCTTTGTATTTCATACTTATTATGTGCAATGGTGTCTCCACTATAATTTGTTTGTCCTACCAAAATGTGTCTCATACAAACAATTTACTCTGCCTGAGCCTTTTTGTTTCATGTTGTACGTCCTTCCTACTAAGTTGGATACAGGCTTGTGTCCCACCATATTTGTTTCTTGCTGATTTTTGTGTATATTTAAGCGACTATATATTAAAAACACCTGTCCGGCTGGACAGCTGTAAAATATAGTACTGATTGGGTCTACATTTATTGTTTGATGTCATTAATCCTTGCCTAGGGACCACTGTCTTTAGAAATAACTTCACAAAATGGCAACATACTTGTTCAGAGTCAGGTATGTTCTGTCCCTTTTGTTCCGAGGTAACAGAACCCATTGAGCATGTTGCAATGTTTTGACCTCAATACAATGATTTTAGCAGGAAGCGGATATTGCCACTCTGTCCAATCTGGGGACTAGGGATTTCAGGTTGATGACTAGGATATTGAGAACTAACACTCGCCAACCTATCGTATTTGCTGTATCCCACTTTTTGTTACGCAAGTGGAGACCAGAGAAAAAAATGCGAGCCCCATTGAAAGATATATTGGTCATAACTATGTCCCTGATTTGCGTATTGTATTGTATGACTTTACGATTCTTACTCGATATTTTTGTATTATTTTTAACTCCGTCTATAATTGCACTCAATTAAAGAGGCTGCTATTAGATAAATTTTATGTCAACCTTTCCTAATTAATTGATATGATTCTATTATTGCATTTGATATTTCATTTTATGTGCTTTTATGCCAGTCTTTGTCGAATAAAGATTTATGATGAAAACTAAATGCAAATTAAAAAAATGAATTAGGTTTAACTGGGAGCCCTGGGGTCCCGGGGTCAGAGTACTCTGGACAGTAACAATGTTAGTGAGACGCAGGCAGCAGCATTCAGCGAGACTGCAGTGATGCACCAATGCAGGGGGTAACCTGGCTCGTGCAGCAGATTAAGCAGCAGGGAAAGATGCTTCCACTGTGTCTTACCCCTGTCAATCACAACTTTTGTGTTTGATGTCAATGTTGTGTGTGTCAGCCCGGCAGAGACAGCTTCCCGGGCACACACACAGACAGTTTTTGAGGTGCTGTGGGCTGGCTGGTCTGGCGTCCCTCTTATTGCAGCCGCACCCGAGTACTTCACAGGTCTTTAACCCGTTCCATGCTCATAACGAGCTCAGCTCGTCATGAGGCACGGTCGCGCTGTGCTCATGATGAGCTGAGCTCGTCATGACCGCTGCGCCGCGCCCACGCGGGGATAATTCCCATGCTGGGCTGGGCGTTCCATTGGAACGGGCGTGGCCGTGACGAGCTCAGCGCCACCGTGCTGCATGACGACCCAAGCTCGTCATGAGCACCGCGGCTCTGCGCGCGCCCCCTCTCCCCCCAGCACAGCAGGGGAAATAGCCCCGCAGGGGAGGGGTTAAAAGACCATTTGCTTGTTAATGAGGCTTTGTTGGTTTTTCACCCCTTCTTAGAGCCCCTGCATCTCCACTCTGCATATTGCTGGAAGAATTAGCCCTCCCCTACCCGAATATTTTTCTTATCCCCTCCCCCTGAAATGTGGCTCTAGTTGCGGCTCTGGTCTGGGCATACCTGTGGCCAAGCACTCAGGGCGTTGACATCAAGCACACAAAAGCTGTGATTTACAGGGGTTAGACACATTGTCAGCATTCCTCCCGTCACCTTTTGTCTGTTTCAAAGAAACTGATGTGAGACAACACCGGAAAGAATGCTGCAGATGCCCCCCCTTGTGATGACGTGGCTGAGCACGTGCCTGGCAACCCTGCCCTCCTCCAAGGTGGCCGCCCTGCCTGATGGGCAATGTGTAGGGTGCACTGTGGCGTAGGCCCAACATCCTATGAAACATGAACTGACCCTCCGGCCACCCACAGGGCAGAGGGGATCCTGCGGCAGTGCGCTTCCTTAAACAAGCATTGTCAGTTGTAAAGCTTGGGGGTGCTGCAGCCTGCCTGCACTGCTCTACATTTCCTGTTCCTTTAGAGAAGGTATGTGAAGGATGTGCAGCCCAGGGAGGGGCCGTGACTCACCAGAGGCAAGGCCTCCAGTGACTCACGCTGCCCCTCGCCCACCTCGACACGGGTAAACAAACGCTGGCCGTACTCTGCGCCTCTGCACAGGGTTTATGCCGCGCATTTCTATTCATGATTGCCTTCTTTAATAAGATCTATTCTTCCAAGGACACAAAGGGGGTGTTTTCAGACTCTATTTTTTTTATGTCCACTACAGCAGTTATGTTTTCCTGTAAAAATCTAAGAATGCAGTAGAGTGTATTTTTTTCACATCACTATCAATTTGCGACCAAAGGTCCTCACATGTCTTACCTTTGGCATCATCACTCAGCAATTAGTCTGTAAATAGTTGCCACATGGATAATATAGCATTCATAGCCCCTTGGACTGAGAACCATTAGCTAAGGGACACAGTTGGGATGACTCTTTCTTTGATACCACACAAAGCACGAAATGATAAATATTTGTGTTTTAGTTCCAGTGCATAACAAAACAGTGCACCAGAATGGACTAAAAAGTCAATAGCATTCTTCATTAACTCTGAAGATTGTAAAGATGCTTTCAGCATACCATCCAACAAGTGGCAAGGATCTCTTACAGGGAAGTCCTTCAGCTCAGGTATTGATTTTAACAGGTCATCACACAACATTTTCATACACATGGCTGAATCACTGCAAATACGAACAATATCACTCCAATCTTTGTTGAACTTGGAAAGAACCTTTTTTGCAGAGCATTCCAAGTGACACAGTGTTCCATGTTTTCCAAAAGTCCGGTGTCATGTGTTCACCACTATCCAAGATGCTTGGTGATAGAGTTCTTTTCACATATACTTGCCACTATACCTTGCATTGAATGTTTAAAGCCTGAGGTGTTGGCAATTCACCTACTATCAATACTGACCCACTAGAAACTGGGGGCTGATATAGTAAAAGTTTTTACCCATTCTCTGTGGGTAAATGTGATGACACATATTAGGAAAGATTCTTATGAAAGCAGCCATTTTACCTATCAGTGAAAAAATCAAACAGAGCCAAAATATCAAATATGAATTTGATATTTCCCGATTCTCTACAGTTTATAACATATTTAAACAAGACCTAAAACATGCTTCTAAACCCTGCATCTTTAGACCAAAGACCACAAAGCTGAAAAAAGCAAAGGGAAGAAGAAACAATATTTTTGTGACATCCCTAAACAACAAAACTCAAGCAGAATAATGTTAGCCCAGTTTTTCCTTCTGCTAGCTTGTATAACAAAGTTACATTGTAGTGGCTCCATCAGGAAGAAACAATATTACTCTTTCACTCTCTTTTTCCTTTGTTTGAATGGCATTTAGTTTGTGGTTGTGCCAGTGTTTTTTCAGTGTTTATATGTTTTCACTGGTGAGGGCTATTTCTATTTCAGTGGGGTTTTATCAGTTTTATAGGTTTAAACCTAAAACTGGACAGCCTACATATACCCCTAACAACATCAGCTGTGGTGTCAAAGGAACATCAACATTGAGAATCTTTTGTAAAAAACTTGTAATTTCGCAACTGGTAGATTCTATACAGGGACAAGTAGCAAAATTATGCACTCGGTCAGCTCCAAATGTTGAACATCTGAAACAAGAGGTCCCCTCAGTAACACCCCATTTCACAATTTTCGCAGGTGTAATATATAAATCAAATAAAGTCTTAAATTGCTGAGCCTGCAGATTGGCAGAGCACAGTACAGTGTCCCACAGTTCTAATGATCTCATTAAGTAAGAATTCTCGACTTCCAACCTATCCTGCCATTTCAGCCCATGTTTATTCAAGTCATCCGGCACACCTTCCTGCAAACACCTATATATTTGTGTAATTGAAGGTCTGCTATTGCTAGTCAGTAATTCCAGCAGGGGTACTTGTCCAAACCCTGCCGCACCGCCTGGCCTGGGGATCAATCTTACTAAAAGCAAATGTATGGTTTTTAATCCCTGCCGGACGACTTGCTCACTTGCAGGTCCCAATGGCGTCAACCCGGGAAAGAGTCCTCACATTTGATGATTTAGGGTTCACACTCACGGAGCAGCTTGGTAGGGCCCCTCACATTCAGAATTGTAGACTCAAGTTGGAGCAATACACAGGGGCATCGTGAGGGCTGTATGACTCTCTGCATTTCGCCCAGTATCCCCAGCCCTCCAAGGCCACAATTTGCAAGCCCTTGGAGCATTATTACATGGTGGGGATCTTTGGGGTCATGAGAATGTAAGTGATATGGAGCTAGTTGAGAATCGTTTCCTCAGTCTTCTCACCAATCTCCCCGTCAGTACCTCACTCACCGCCCTACGGTTAGAGCTGGACCGCCGATCTCAAATTTGTAAGGCAAGCCTGAGACCATTACTGTACTGGTAGAGCAGAGGTGTTCAATCTGTGGGGCGCGACCCCCAGGGGGGTCGTGGAGTCCTTTGAAGGGGGTCGCAGATTCTGTCCCTGGCTTGGGCTGATGAGGGTGCTCATGGCGAGGCCTAATTCACACCGAGGTGTGAAAAACATCGAAGCCTCATTAACAAGTAAAAGACTTGTCAAGTACTCGGGTGTGGCTGTGTGTGTCCCTGAAGCCGTTTCGAGCTGGGGGAAGTCGGGGAGGGGGGCTGGGGGAGCAGGCTGTAGTGTAGCCTGCCCTTTGAGGTCAATGGATATTGCGCGCCTGGAGCTGTGGGTCCCGTGACACATCCCCGCCACCAGCAGGGAGGCACAGAGATGCCCTCCCATGATCGGGAAAGAAGGAAAAACACGCAGAGAGATACTGACCCCCCCCCCCTCCCCCATGAGAAAGGCACAGAAAAGGTGGGTGAATGAATGATGGGTGGATGTATGAATGTAAGGATGAAGGATGGATGGATGTGTGAAAAGGTGGGTGGATGAATGGGTGGATGAAAGGGTGGATGGATGAAAGGGTGGATGGATGAAAGGGTGGATGGATGAAAGGGTGGATGGATGAAAGGGTGGATGGCTGGATGGATGGATGAAAGGATGGATGGAAGGAAGGATGAAAGGGTAGCTGGATGACGGATGTATGGATGGATAAAAGGTTGCATGGATGAATGATGGATGGATGGATGGATGTGTGAAAAGATGGGTGGATGAATGATGGGTGAATGGGTGGATGAAAGGGTGGATGGATGAACGATGGATAAAAGATTGCATGGATGAATGATGCATGGATGGATGTGTGAAAAGGTGGATGGATGAAGGATGGATGGATGGATGAAAGGATGGATGGATGGATGTGTGAAAGTGTGGGTGGATGAATGATGGATGGATGTGATGAGGTCTAACAGGCGCATTTATGGTTGTCAAAAGATGATGATGAGGAGTACCAGTTTCTAGAAACTTTTGTCAGAAGGGGGTCCTTACCCCTAAAAAGGTTTTACAAGGGGGTCTCGGCATCAAAAAGTTTGAAGACCTCTGTGGTAGAGGGTCTGGACATCTGTTGACCTTGCACCTTACCGGTTGAGTCTAGAGGAAATATTGAAACTACCTGGGGCTTCTAGGATTCCATGGTTCATAATATGCCACATAACTGCGCTTGGGTGGGAGAATTTCTGGTCTACTCCTGATATTTCTTGTGCATTCTGAAGTCTATACTCGAGGGTTCATACCGGTGTTTTGTAGATGCTGAGCTCTATATGGATTGGAGGGGGGGCTCGTTTACTACTGCCTTCCTCGAGTTTAAGGATGTCTACTCCTTGGAAGGTTATTTGGACGAGATTGCGTGCCAGCCCACTAAAGGATTGCATATATACTTTGTGTTGGGACCATGCCACTTTGCATCCCCGATCCCGAAAGGCAAGACATGCTGTAACAGAGGATGTTTACAGATTGGCCTCAATCCCATTCCTTGTCACTAGAGATCGCGGACGCAGCTCACAGGTTACTGACTTGCTGTCCCTGATATACAGCAGCGCACTGTAATAGGCCACTCTGATTTTGAGACCGCTCCGCGGCGCGAACATTTCAAACGCCTTCTTTAAGCTGTTACAGCCTTTATTATGTCTGTATCCTTTACTCTCCTTGTACTTGGCCTGGACTTCTACTCGGTCTTCGCCTGGAACAAGCCTCCCCCAAGTCACTCTGACCTTGGATCTAGGCAAAATGTATACAGGCATACCATTGTTAATGTCCTGATGATGATCCTATATCTTTTGTAAGGATCGAAACGCCGTTGACTTGTTGTACGCCATATACACCTTTGTATTTCATACTTATTATGTGCAATGGTGTCTCCACTATAATTTGTTTGTCCTACCAAAATGTGTCTCATACAAACAATTTACTCTGCCTGAGCCTTTTTGTTTCATGTTGTACGTCCTTCCTACTAAGTTGGATACAGGCTTGTGTCCCACCATATTTGTTTCTTGCTGATTTTTGTGTATATTTAAGCGACTATATATTAAAAACACCTGTCCGGCTGGACAGCTGTAAAATATAGTACTGATTGGGTCTACATTTATTGTTTGATGTCATTAATCCTTGCCTAGGGACCACTGTCTTTAGAAATAACTTCACAAAATGGCAACATACTTGTTCAGAGTCAGGTATGTTCTGTCCCTTTTGTTCCGAGGTAACAGAACCCATTGAGCATGTTGCAATGTTTTGACCTCAATACAATGATTTTAGCAGGAAGCGGATATTGCCACTCTGTCCAATCTGGGGACTAGGGATTTCAGGTTGATGACTAGGATATTGAGAACTAACACTCGCCAACCTATCGTATTTGCTGTATCCCACTTTTTGTTACGCAAGTGGAGACCAGAGAAAAAAATGCGAGCCCCATTGAAAGATATATTGGTCATAACTATGTCCCTGATTTGCGTATTGTATTGTATGACTTTACGATTCTTACTCGATATTTTTGTATTATTTTTAAGTCAGACTATAATTGCACTCAATTAAAGAGGCTGCTATTAGATAAATTTTATGTCAACCTTTCCTAATTAATTGATATGATTCTATTATTGCATTTGATATTTCATTTTATGTGCTTTTATGCCAGTCTTTGTCGAATAAAGATTTATGATGAAAACTAAATGCAAATTAAAAAAATGAATTAGGTTTAACTGGGAGCCCTGGGGTCCCGGGGTCAGAGTACTCTGGACAGTAACAATGTTAGTGAGACGCAGGCAGCAGCATTCAGCGAGACTGCAGTGATGCACCAATGCAGGGGGTAACCTGGCTCGTGCAGCAGATTAAGCAGCAGGGAAAGATGCTTCCACTGTGTCTTACCCCTGTCAATCACAACTTTTGTGTTTGATGTCAATGTTGTGTGTGTCAGCCCGGCAGAGACAGCTTCCCGGGCACACACACAGACAGTTTTTGAGGTGCTGTGGGCTGGCTGGTCTGGCGTCCCTCTTATTGCAGCCGCACCCGAGTACTTCACAGGTCTTTAACCCGTTCCATGCTCATAACGAGCTCAGCTCGTCATGAGGCACGGTCGCGCTGTGCTCATGATGAGCTGAGCTCGTCATGACCGCTGCGCCGCGCCCACGCGGGGATAATTCCCATGCTGGGCTGGGCGTTCCATTGGAACGGGCGTGGCCGTGACGAGCTCAGCGCCACCGTGCTGCATGACGACCCAAGCTCGTCATGAGCACCGCGGCTCTGCGCGCGCCCCCTCTCCCCCCAGCACAGCAGGGGAAATAGCCCCGCAGGGGAGGGGTTAAAAGACCATTTGCTTGTTAATGAGGCTTTGTTGGTTTTTCACCCCTTCTTAGAGCCCCTGCATCTCCACTCTGCATATTGCTGGAAGAATTAGCCCTCCCCTACCCGAATATTTTTCTTATCCCCTCCCCCTGAAATGTGGCTCTAGTTGCGGCTCTGGTCTGGGCATACCTGTGGCCAAGCACTCAGGGCGTTGACATCAAGCACACAAAAGCTGTGATTTACAGGGGTTAGACACATTGTCAGCATTCCTCCCGTCACCTTTTGTCTGTTTCAAAGAAACTGATGTGAGACAACACCGGAAAGAATGCTGCAGATGCCCCCCCTTGTGATGACGTGGCTGAGCACGTGCCTGGCAACCCTGCCCTCCTCCAAGGTGGCCGCCCTGCCTGATGGGCAATGTGTAGGGTGCACTGTGGCGTAGGCCCAACATCCTATGAAACATGAACTGACCCTCCGGCCACCCACAGGGCAGAGGGGATCCTGCGGCAGTGCGCTTCCTTAAACAAGCATTGTCAGTTGTAAAGCTTGGGGGTGCTGCAGCCTGCCTGCACTGCTCTACATTTCCTGTTCCTTTAGAGAAGGTATGTGAAGGATGTGCAGCCCAGGGAGGGGCCGTGACTCACCAGAGGCAAGGCCTCCAGTGACTCACGCTGCCCCTCGCCCACCTCGACACGGGTAAACAAACGCTGGCCGTACTCTGCGCCTCTGCACAGGGTTTATGCCGCGCATTTCTATTCATGATTGCCTTCTTTAATAAGATCTATTCTTCCAAGGACACAAAGGTTACATTTGTGCAGGATGAAAAATCACACTGAAGAGGCCTTGTGCTCTCAGGAGAGGGGCCTCCCCGCGTAGGGTCATTGCTGTAGGTGGTCTGGGAGTCAGTAAAAGGTGTAGTTCTCACGTCAGTTCTGCTGCTCGCTGGAAATAAACCCGATGCTGACCTTTGCACGGTAGTCATACATGTGTGGATGCGTTTATCATTAGCACCGCGGCTCTGCGTCATGTGTTGTGTGGCCACATTTATTTTACCTGCTACAGCATAAAATAGGAATATATATATTTATAGATGCACTGCACACAATAAAGTGAGTTTCCTGGAAGCTGCGTGCAGACGGACTATTCAAATGTACACAACCATCGAAAACCCTGAGATGCAAAACAGCAGGTTTGAGCCACAGGAGAGAAGAGAGCAGGGCTGAGAGTCAACAGGCGGCAGACACAGGAAAAGGAAGGCCCGGGGAGCCGGGTCATACGAGGCAGCCCTCGCTTCGACATGCGTGTGCGGCTCAAGGGTCCCGCAGCGCGCTCAGTCTGAAACCGCCCGGGTTCACAGGCTCGGCCGAAAAAGGCGCGGTTGAAAAGGATTTTCAGAATGTGCTGAAAACACCAACTGTGTCAGGTTCACAAGGCTGAGGATTGAACTCGCATAACCTTAGCTGCTGCAGGTGGGGCCACAAGATGATGATACACATTAGAACTGGACCTAAAAGCTGGGGAGATGCGGGCAGAAGCAAGCACCCCCCGTTGACCCTTGTACTCTGATGCCAACCCCCTGGCAGCCCTGGTGCATGAACATGGAGAGCTGGCTGACCCAGGGATAGACACCGGTCTGAGGCTTGGATACTTACATTAGAAGATTGCTTTGAGGAGGGGGAATGGAATTGATTGACACTCTAAGAGAAGAACGTGGACTGAAGGTCAATCAGTTTCGGACCTCTCAGGAATCACCAGACCAAACATGAGACATGGGGAGACACAACAGGGAACCCCAGACACGCGAGGTCAAACCAGGATAGACCCAGAAAGGGCACCTGGAGAGGCAGAGTCCCCCTTGACGACCAGCCATAAATGGCAAGCGTTGAGGGGCAGATTTACAAGCCCCACGCGCCGCCGGCGCATCACGTTGCGCGACGCACCGGTGGTGCAGCCTGCTAAGGGATATTTACAATCACAGGTAAAGTCACCCTGCGTGACTTAACCTGTGCTTGTAAATATCGCCCCTGTGCACACAGCACTTTGCGTATTAGGGGCGTGACATGGGTGTTGCTGTGGGTGTTCCCACACAACACCCATGTCCACTGATGCATTTCCAGATATACGAGAAATCATAAACCTGGAAAAGCGTCAGTTTGCTGCACCACGCCAAGCGAAACGAGGAGAAATGTTTTCATTTCTCCTCGTTCTTTCATCTTTCAATGCGTGCTGCATTCTACAGCGCGCATTGAAAGAGGAGAATGCCTGCACTGATTGCTTTTGTGCAGGAAGGTGCCCCTTCCTTCACAAAGGCAATCTCCCCATGGCGCAGGCACCCTTGCACCATGGTGCAAGGGTGCCTGCGCCGGCGCATGGCAGCTGTTTCTGCGCCAGCGCTGGGGTGAGCACTAGAATGCGACATATCATTGTAGATATGTCGTATTCCTGTGCTCTGAAAGTGGCGCAGCGTGGGGCAGCCAAAGGGCTTGCGGTGCCGCGCTGCAGCACTTTCTTGTAGATCTGCCCCTGAGAGTGGACTAGATGGACACCCAGGGCAGGAACTGAACAACGCTGAATGGAAGGCGACTCTGGTATAAGCCAATCAGGTGGCTCGAAATGTGAAGTTCAAATCCACACAGCTGAAATGTCTCCACAAAACTTGCATAACAGCCAAAAAGACGAACAGGATGGGAAATACATTGACATGTCCCTGAGGAGGCTTTCCACCGCATGCCATGGCGTGCCCAGTGGGCAGCAGTTTATTAACAGGCTGACCGCCCACTTAGATTGTACTTTGGACCCGGAGAGTTGTTTGTTGGGTATTTTTCCACACCTCAAGCCGAAGAAGTAGGGAAAAGATTCCTCGATTTGTCCTTAGTATGAGTGAAAAGGAGCATGTTTTAATGCACATTGTTTTACTTTATTGTAATTGTTTACCTATCTTGTAAAGCGCTCTGATACCCCCGGGTCCAGTAGCGCTATATACAACCTTGGAAATAAAGAAATAAATAAGACTGGATACTGCAGGATGCCCGGGTGTAATAGGTGGTGGAAGCTGTGGAGACAGGGCCTGACACAGAAGCGCTGCTTTGCAAGGGAGCAAAACAATGGGGTGATACAACGAGAGATACCCCATCTGGAGACGAGGTTTCAAGAAGAACTGGGCGAAGGGTGACCCCGGTAAAACTGAATGCACCGGGTAAGAATGAAACCGTAGAAGGGTCCCACAATCTTTTAATAAGGTCCCCTGGGCTGGCTGAAGGAAGGCAACCGAGGACACACAACTGATGCATGACACTAAGACAACGCAAGTCCACAAACACGAATATCGGGGTTCCAGTCACTTTACTGTGACTATGACCGCCCACGCACGGGCCCTGGTTTAAGTTATTGGTTATCTTCACTTTTCGCTTCAGTGAATTACCAATTGGTTGATAGTAAAGACCTGACACGTGCACTGACCCAGAGGTATAAGGCTGAAAATATGTTAGTGCGCTGTAAATGTTAAATTGTCGACTGGAACATTTACTTTATGCTGTAAAACCAATAAAATGCTTATTTACATTTTAAAAACACTGTCCTTCTCATAGGTGATCGTCAGCTGCTTGTTCCAGTCACTTTGAACACTTCTGGAGACTAAAAAATGTTCTAGGATTCGTGATACACATTTTTAATTATATTAAGGACACGGAGGCGAGGATTCTTCTTCTCTTTCTTTACTTAAACTTGACAGCAGCCAATAAAAAACATTAACGTTGAAATATTACATTTCCCATGACCACAGACTGACACGATCATAGAGCCCACAGCCCGATATAATCCCCCCAAAAACACCATCTTGCACCCTCTTTCTTTGCCCCAAACGGGGAATAACCAGTCCAGAACTCCAGAATCTCTAAACGAGAGGCGCCAACTCGAAGAACCACAGAATCCACCAGGAGTCCGACTTGCAGAGGCGTGCACCTAGGCGTCGACTTCGTCCACATGTGACGAACAACCCTCGATGTCCAGCACCATAGCAGGAGGGACTCCAACACTTGAACAAATTCAAACCAAACAGTTTCCTGTGAGGAAAGACAAACACTGAAGCCATAATCACTGGCCCATAAAAGGAAACAGCCAAGACAAATATCAGATATCAGGGCGGGAACCCACGACGTTATCAAATATAACATGAACAGTAGAAATGCATCTACATGCACAGTTGCTTTCAAGGCAACAAAGTGAAGCTTAGCTAAAGCTACACACTGCAACACGTTACAGTCATTTCTACTTGACATACAAGTCGAGCTTAATGTAACGAGTTGTTTGATAACTTAGAGTGCCCACTTTGGTAGCACCGTTCAGGAGTTAGCACAGCTGAGGGGTCAGTGTGTAACCCAGTACCAGGCAATTGGGCGACTAAGGGCCATATGTAGGTAATCTACATTTACCGATTCTAAAATACTGAATTTTACCGATTCGGTATTTTGGAATCGATAAATGCTATGTAGGAAAAAATTCGGTAAATTTGACCGAATCGGTAAAATTCGGTAATTGCCGATTCAGTATTTACCAATTCGGTAATTCCCATTCATTCCTATGGGCCTGGAGGCCCATAGGAATAAATGAGAATTACTGATTCGGTAAATACCGAATCGGTAATAGGGGGAAGACTTACAAGGGTGGCAGGGTGGCACATTGACACACTGTTGCACCCCTGAATAGTGCATGGGTGCACATGTGGCACATATACATGCCCTAAGGGCATGCATTTCTGCCACATGGCACTTTTGGAAAAGCACAAATTTGCTTTTTCAAAGGTTTTCAATATTTACCACCAACTTGTAGTTGGTGGTAAATACCGAATCCTTACATGAAAAATGCACTAACTTGAGTGCTCCCTACATTAAGTATTCGGTAATTTACCGAATTGGTATTTAAGAATTCGGTAATTTACAGATTCCTTAAATTACCGTTCGGTAAATTACCGAACCCTTAAACCTGCCTCCTACATCTCAAATGCCCAATACCGGTCTGTAACGGCCGAAATTCGGTAATTTCAGCCGTTACCGACCGGTATTGGGCTACCTACATCTGGCCCTAAGTCTTTCCACAGTAAAGGCGGTTGTTTTGTGTATTTTACTGTCAGGACATGTAAAGTATGTGTCCTGCCTGTGTCATATGGCACACCCTGCCTTTAGGGCTCGATATGCCTGCCAGAGGGGTGACTTACCCACATGTCCAGCGGAAGTGGCGGCTTTGACATTGCTTTCAATGGCATCGTCGGGCTAGCAGTGCACAACTGCTCTACCAGTCTGCAGTGGCGGACTTGGGGACTTGTTTTACTTGGGGGACCTCCAGAGTGGCACACTCAGTGCTGCAAGCCCTGGGATACCCCTCTAACTTGCATGCTCAGGGTACCATTTGCTAGGGAATTACAGGTAAGTTAGCCACTTCCAATTGGTCATAGCCAATTCTACATACACTTTGGGGACAGGGCACTGAGGTCTGGTTAGCAGGCCTCAGGGCACTCCGAGTCGAAAACCAGCAGCATCAGGGGAAAAACTTGGGGGATGACTAGGCAATAAGAGGTATTTCCCTGCAGTACATTACCAGTACGGAGTGCTATCCTTTTGCAGTGACAGCACACCAGAGAGGACCAGGTATACACGTCTACCCATACCTGGACGATTGGCTGGTAAATGGAACAAAATGCCATCAAGATATGTAGACAGTCATCACCACGCTTCAGCGATTTGGGTTCACCACTACCAAGAGCAGCGCTGACGCCATTGTGGAACCTAAACACAGCACTCTCACAGCTGATGACAGAACCATTTGAGCCAATGCAGGAAGAAGGGTGCAACCCTGGACTTTCTTGCAGAGGTGCCCATTTCAGACATCTGCATTGCCGCAACTTGATCATCCCGACACACCTTCACGAAACACTACTGTGTGGACATCCAGATAAACAGGGAAGCACTGGTGAGTCGGGGTGCTACAATACCTGTTGGCCAGCTCATTCAAATTTCAACCCATCCTGCCCAAGGAACCAAACACAGCTACGTATTCAAATGCACAGTGTGTGAATCTAGAAAAGGATTCTGTAATAATGAAGTCCATTAGCCGAGGTGTAAGATATATGAGATGATTTATTGATCTTAGTTGCAGGTATGTATATTTATAGGTTCTTAGCTTAGATCTTAGGATAGCCCCACCAGGAGCAGCCTCCTTGCTGCTCAGTCTATACTCCTACAGACCCTCTCCACCTCATTGGTGGTGATGGTATTGGTGGTGGTGATGGTATTGGTGGTGGTGATGGTATTAGTGGTGGTGGTGGTATTGGTGGTGGTGGTGGTATTGGTGGTGGTGGTGGTATTGGTGGGGGTGATATTGTTTGGTGGTGGTGGTGGTATTGGTGGGGGTGATATTGGTGGTGGTACTGGATTGGTGGAAGAGGTGTGGCGCAGCAGCCAGGGTGCCTGACTCCGGACCACAGGGTTCATGGTTTGATCCCCGGCGGCAGGTTAGCCCAGCACCATGTGACTCGGGGCAATTGCTTGCTTAATCTACCCGATGGCCCCCAGCACCGAGACACCTCTCCGGGGGTAGCTGTGCGCCTTACAAATGCTGATTTTTCATTTCATTTACAGGCTCCCAAACGTTCCATTGCATCACTATGCACGCCAACATTCACACAGCACATTCATACTGACTGAGCAGCAAGGGCCAGACCACCTGGGAAGATGCAGAGTACAACAGCGATACATGGAACAGGACCACTCTTCATCAGGAATTAAATTACCAAATACATTCAACAAAGGAACCTCCGCTCTAGAGTGGCACCTCACCTCAAAATCCCAGCGTACAAGAAAAAACATGGGTGGCACATTCTCTGTTCAAGCAGCCAAACTATGGAACTCTTTACCCCCAAACATAAGATTCACAAATAACCACCTTATCTTCAGAAGACCACTCAAGAATTGGTGCTTCCCAACATAACCAACATATGCAAACAGAAAATTATAACATACCCCTCTGTATATGAACATTTATTTGTACTATAGATATGTACCTACACATGTGTTTTGCTTTGTATAAACCTGAATCAAAGTATGTTTTTAAAGATATAGCTATTCGTTAGTTCTGCTTAACAAATATACATATTGCTTATAGTTACAATATTGTATGTTTTTAACATGTATATAAGTGACTGCATCAATGAGTAAATCTTTTATCACAACTATTGATCTACAATTGCTTCACTATTGAATTACAGAAAAAGACAAAAATAATAATTTAAAGTACAGCAACACTTGAAGGTCTAAGTTTATTAAGTGCAACTTTAATCGACAGATATAACCTTCCTTATACATAAATACCTTCCATGTCCTTATGAGTCCTTATGATATACCTTCCATGTACTTATGCATCTTTATATTTATTACTTTGCTTCCAATTCAGCATATCCAATGACTATACTATATCCCATCCTATATCTCTAGCAATATATCCTATGCCTCCACTCTGACTCATGTCAAACATCATTCCACTACTCTCTCAATTCACTACCCTATTTCTCACCCTATACTGCTCTCAATATATCCTCTACCTCAACTCTGACGAATCTCAAACCTCATGCTACTACTCTTTTCAATGCACTACCCTATTTCTCACCCTATACCTTTCTCAATATATCCTCTACCTCCACTCCGGATCCGGACGCCTTCCTGCTCCCCCCCCGCTGTGGTTGCTACCTTTCTTCTAGACCTTCCAATCCCGTGTCCATCCACCCTATCTTTGAACCCTCTACTTCTCCCATTTCCAATCTTGTAGAATTAGAGGGCATCTTAATTAATGCCCGCTCGCTGATCAAGAACAGGGTGATGTTCAAGGAGATGGTACTGGACAGAACGCCTACTGTAGTGTTTGTGACAGAAACTTGGGCCAAGGACTCCTCTGACCCCGATCTAATTGAGGCCGTTCCGGAAGGTTACTGCCTGACCAGACTTGATAGGCAGAGACGAGTTGGAGGGGGGATAGCGATCCTTTATAAGGATCACCTTCAATGCCACATTGTACCCCTGACTGATTTCCCTGACAGTTTTCAAGCCTTCTACTTCTCAATAAAGGAAGAACAACGCCCCTTCTTCAACGGTATTCTAATCTACCGTCCCCCCGGCGCGAGAACTCATTTCACGCACCACCTTCTCCAATCTCTTGAACCCTACTTTGGTCTTGATAATTTTTCCATCATGGGGGATTTCAATTACCATCTAGAACGACACGACCTCTCTGACACCTCCTGTCTTACTGAGGCCTTACAATCTTGTGGGCTTATGCAACGTGTCATGGGAGCCACTCACCGTGCAGGGCACACCCTAGATGGCATCTTCTCCAATGATCCTCGTCTGATTACCAAGGATCCGATCCAGCTTTCCTGGTCTGACCATCTGGCGGTCCCTTTTCTCTTGAAACATCACAGGGTAAATTCCCCTTTACTAGCAAACCACACAATAGAGACTACGAGGAATTTTAGGAATGTCAACAGCAATTCCTTTGTGCCCTGGGCCGCAAACCTTGCCATCACTGGCCCATGTAGCGTTCAGACTGCAGTCGCCCATTTTGAACAGGTCACGACTGAGGCCTTGAACCAACTGGCCCCAGAACAATCCCGACGCCGCGCTAGAAAGAGACCTTCTGCCCCCTGGTTCTCCAACGCCCTTAGGCTCCTTAGGCAAGAAGTGAGGAGAATGGAGAGACTATGGCATGCCAGTTGGGATTTCAAAAACAAGGATGCGCATCGACTTCTGGTTAAAAAGTACAAGGCGGAAATCTTGCAGGCTAAACAACAATATTTCGTCACAGTGACTTCCTCGCTTTCTTCCCCGAAGGAACTTTTTAAAACTGTTGACTCCCTGGTCAGACTGCAAGTGCCTGACCCTGTTATCCCTTCGCAGGACCTTTGTGAGAAGATCGCCTCCTTCTTTCATTCTAAAATCCAGGACATTTATTCAGCCCTGGAGGAACAAAGAGCTGCCCTCAGTGCATCTACATCTGGTGTGGAGATGAGTCTAACCATCACCGAAATCTCCACTCCCTGCACTCTAGACACCTTTCCCTCTTTGACTGTACAAGATCTTGAGCTCCTGTTAGCTAAGACTAAGTCCGGATCACCTTTGGATTCCTGTCCTCTGAAGATCATTAAACAGTGTAGGGAGACCCTCTTACCTCCTTTGGTGGAGATAATGAATCTTGCCATTAGAGATGGTATCTTCCCTGCAGAGTGGAAGAAGGCGGTAGTGAAACCCCTGCTGAAAAAGGCGTCCCTGGATCCGGGGGTTTTAAAAAACTTCCGGCCGATCTCCCTGCTCCCCGCTCCTGCTAAGATGCTTGAGACTCATCTCAACAAACATCTCGCTGCCTTTGTCGAAAGCTCTGGATGCTTAGACTCCTCTCAGCATGGATTCAGGAAAGAATTTAGCACTGAGTCAGCCCTCACCATCGTACTTGATAAGATCCGTACATCAGTAGATGAGGGCCAGACATCTCTCCTGGTCCTGCTAGACCTAACGGCGGCTTTCGATACCCTCTCCCCCTCGGTACTTACATCTCGGCTGAGGGAGGTGGGGGTTAAGAACGCAGCTCTTGATCTCCTGACCTCCTTTCTTACAGGTAGGGAACAAAGAGTCAAGCTTGGGGAGTTTCTATCTCCATCCCGTCCTGTGCTATGTGGGGTTCCTCAGGGGTCGGCCCTTAGTCCGACCCTTTTTAATATCTATGTTACCCCACTGGCCAAACTCATAAGATCTTTCGGGATGGAGGTAGTCTCGTACGCCGACGACACTCAAATCCTCGTTTCTCTACCCCATTCAGATGAACTAATCGCCTCCAAATTCAGATCCTGCATGGAGGCGGTCGGTAAATGGATGGTTTTGAATTCTCTGAAACTGAATGGGGAGAAAACGGAGGTGATGGTGTTTGGGGGAAAAGAAAACATCTGGTCAGCCAACTGGTGGCCTGACTCCCTTGGTACCTGTCCCTCCCCCACATCCTCTGCTAAAAATCTCGGTGTGATAGTAGACCCTGCCCTTGACCTAGGCAGCCAGGTGAGCAGAACTGTCTCCACTTGCTGGGGCCTGATTCATACTCTCCGTAGGGTCAGGAAATTTCTTTCCCTACAGGCAAGAAAACAAATAGCGGTCGCTCTCATCGGCTCGCGTTTGGACTATTGCAATGCGCTGTATGCAGGACTCAATAAAGGACAGCTGCAGCGCTTGCAGGTGGTCCAAAACGCCGTAGCCAGATTTGTCCTGGATATCCCCAGACGCTCTTCAGCCACTGCAGCCAGGAAAACACTGCACTGGCTGCCGATAGAACAGCGTATTCGGTTCAAGGTCTTGTGTATGACCTACAGAGCCATCGCCAAGAAGAGCGACACGGGAATTGGTTCCATCATCTCCCACTATGTTCCCCTTAGAAACCTGCGCTCCTCTGGGAAACTGCTCCTTGCAGCTCCCCGTGTACGGAAAGCCAGGTGGGGTGGCAGAGCCTTTTCCACTCTGGCTCCTAAATGGTGGAATGAACTTCCCCTGGATCTGAGATCCCTTCCATCCCTACAGATTTTTCGCACTGCCTTAAAGACCTTTCTCTTTAAGCAAGCTTACGTCTGAGATTCTAATGTTTCCTCTCTTGGTCCTTCTTGACCTTTGGCTAGGCGCCTTGATACCTTCGGGTTATTGTTCTGCGCAATACAAATTATTTTTCAATTCAATTCAATTCAATTCACTCTCCCATTCATCCCATACCACTACTACGAAACCCAAAATAACCCCTTGTAGACTCTTTCCTCCTCTACCCCCCTTTCATCATCTTGTACCTCTTGTTCTATTCAGATCTCCCAAACAACCCTTTCTGAACCCTTCCCTCTGACCTTTCCCATTCACTCATCCCAAACCTCCTTTTACTGCTATGAACTAAAAAAAAACGTTCTAGACCCTTCCTTCTTCTAGCCCTCCACCATTCATTTTACAATCCAAATAACATACTAACATGTCCACCATTCAAATCAAATTAATTTAATATTTTCCTACACTAATTTACCACTAATTCTTTTTGGGTTCCAGAGTAGCCTGCTGCTCACCGAAAAGTGCCACAACACCTCATCAGGGGAGCAAGCATTATATAAATGCAAACCCTTCCCTCTTCCATCCCTTCACTATCCTTTTCAATCCAAATACCAGACTAACAGTAGTTAGTAGTGGTGGTATTGGTGGTGGTGGTATTGGTATTAGTGGTTGTGGTGTTGGTATTTCCGGTGGTATTGGTGGGGGTGGTATTGGTGCTGGTTGAGGTGATATTGGTGGTGGAGGTGATATTGGTGGTGGTAGTGGTGGTAGCGTTGGTATTGGCAGTGGTATTGGTACTGGATTGGTGGTGGTGGTGGTATTGGTGGTGTTGGTATTTGTGGTGATATTGGTATTTGCAGTGGTATTGGTGGTGGTGGAAATGGTATTGGTGGTGGAGGTGATATTGGTGGTAGTAGTGGTGGTATTGGTGGTAGTGGTATTTGTAGTGGTGGTAGTGGCATTGGTGGTGGTAGTATTGGTGGTGGTAGTATTGGTGGTGGTGGTATTGGTGGTGGGGTGATGGTGGTGGTATTGGTGGTGGTAGTATTAGTATTGGTACTGATGATGGCGGTTTTGGTGGTAGTGGTATTGGTTTTGGTGGTATTGGTTTTGGTGGTATTAGTATTGGTACTGTTGATGGTGGTATTCGTGTTGGTGGTATTGGTGGTGGTGGTGGTATTGGTGGTGGTGATGGTATTGGTGGTGGTGATATTAGTGGTGGTGGTATTGGTGATATTGGTGTGAAGAAGATGTGCAAGTGTTGTAAATTACACAAAGTGTGAAGTGAGAGTTACATATCATCCGAGCTATAAACACTAACAAAGCACTCTAACACCTTTTGCCCTGTGATTACACTGTCACAGCTCAGGAGGGAGAGCAGGAGGGTCGTGGCTATTTCCTGCCCTCTCCATGATTTGAGTATGCAGTGTGGCATTGCATAATGTCTTTGCTACATTTGGCCTACTAAAAAAACAATCCAGCTGTATGGAGGCCCTCGATTCACCTCCGGGTGCAGGGCGGGCAGTGCTTTATGGCAGGCATGGAGGGAGGGAGGAATGGTCTCGGCTGCAACTCTATCCTCTTACAGTGTCCCTGCTATTACTAGTGATCAAGAGGCGCTGAGGTGGTGCAATTGGTGGTATTGGTGATGGTGGTATTGGTGGTGTTATTGGTGGTGGTTGTATTGGTGGTGGTGGTATTGGTTTTAGTAGTATAAGTTGTGGTAGTATTGGTGGTGGTGGTATTGGTGGTGATAGTATTGGTGGTGGTATTGGTGGTGGTGGTATTGGTGGTGGTGGTATGGGAAACAACCATCACAACACAACTTTTACAACGCACTACCATCACAACGCAACTTTTACAACGCAGGATCCATTACAACGCATGCCATTACAACGCATGCTATTACAACGCAGATGCTATTTCAACGCATGCCATTACAACGTAAGTATAGGTAAGTATATAATTTTATTTATATTAATTTAATTTTAATTGATTACAATTTTTTAATTAATTTTCTTAAAATAATGATATTTTAATTTAATATAATAAATTTGAAAATTTTAATTTAATTGTATTTAAATTAAGTAATTAAAATTTATATTTAATTAAATTAATTTTAATAAAACCCCCTGGAGTTAGAATAGAAAGTTTAACCCCTACACTATCCAGCACTTACCCTACTATTACACCCCCCTGGAGTTAGAATAGTAATTTTTACCCCTACACTATCCAGCACTTACCCTACTATTACACCCCCCTGGAGTTAGAATAGTAATTTTTACACCTACACTATCCGGCACTTACCCTACTATTACACCCCCTTGGAGTTAGAATAGTAATTTTTACCCCTACACTATCCAGCACTTATCCTACTATTACACCCCCCTGGAGTTAGAATAGTAATTTCTACCCCCACACTATCCAACACTTACCCTACTATTACACCCCCCTGGATTTAGAATAGTAAATTAAATTGTATTAAATACACATTTAAATTAATTTAAATAAATAACAAAAAAATGTAATTAAATTAATATTAATAAAATTATATACTTACCTATACTTACGTTGTAATGGCATGCGTTGTAATAGCATCTGCGTTGTAAAGGCATGCGTTGTAATGGCATGTGTTGTAATGGATCCTGCGTTGTAAAAGTTGCGTTGTGATGGAATGCGTTGTGAATGCATACGTTGTAACGTCATACATCCTAGTGATATTAGTGGTGGTGGTATTGGTGGTGGTAGTGGTATTGGTGGTGGTAGTGGTGGTAGTGGTGGTAGTGGTGGTGGTGGTGGTGGTGGTGGTGGTAGTGGTATTGGTGGTGGTATTGGTATTGGTGGTGGTATTGATGGTGGTGGTATTGGTGGTGGTATTGGTATCGGTGGTGGTTTTGGTATAGATGGTGGTATTGGTACTGGTGGTAGTGTGGTATTGGTTTTGGTAGTATTGGTGGTGGTGGTATTGGTAGTGATGGTATTGGTGGTGGTGGTATTGGTGGTGGTATTGGCATTGGGGGTGGTATTGGCATTGGGGGTGGTATTGGTGGTGGTGGCTTTGGTGGTGGTGGCATTGGTGGTGGTGGAATTGGTAGTGGTGGTATTGGTGGTGTTGGTATTTGCAGTGGTATTGGTGGTGGTGGTGGTATTGGTGGTGGAGGTGATATTGGTGGCGGTATTAGTGGTGGTATTGGTGGTGGTCTTGGTAGTGGTAGTCTTGGTATTAGTGGTGGCATTGGTGGGGGTGGTGGTATTGGTGGTATTAGTGGTTGTGGTGGTGGTACTGGTATTGGTGGTACTGGTTGTGGTATTTGTGGTGGGGTATTGGTGATGGTATTATTATTGGTACTGGTGATGGTGGTATTGGTGGTGGTGATGGTATTGGTGGTAGTGGCAGTGGTATTGGTGATTGCGGTATTTGTGATATTGGTGTGGTGGTGGTATTGCTGGTCTTGGTGGTGTTGCTAGTGGTATTTGTAGTGGTGGTGAGTGTAGTGATGGTGATTGTATTGGTGGGGGCATTGATGGTGGTGGTATTTGTGGTGGTATTGGTGGTGGTTATATTTGTAGTGGTATTGGTGGTGATTTTGGTGGTCATGGTATTGGTGGTGGAGTTGGTATTGGTGGTGGTATTGATGGTGGTGGTGGTATTGGCGGTGGTGGTGGTATTGCTGGTGGTGGTATTGCTGGTGGTATTGGTGGTGGTGGTATTGGTGGTGGTGGTGGTATTGGTGGTAGTGGCATTCATGGTGGTATTGGTGGTGGCATTTATGGCGGTGGTATTTAGTTTGTGAAACACACAAGAGGTCGGAGTGGTTATTAATTCTCAGAAGGCTATTCGACAGCTCGAAAGAATTTCTTGATGTGTGCATCAGTAAGGGGAAGCTCAGAGACAGAGCCCTGGGAATTCTCAGAACTGAGACTGGGGGGTCTTGGAGTTTTTCTAAGATCAGATACGAGATTCCCATAAAATTCATACCTTGCAAACGTGAATGTTTAATAACACTGAAGTGCTTGTGAAGTAACTTGGTACCTTTTGTTGCTTCTACTTGTTGTTTACTTTCTGTCCTATTTTTTTCCTATTATGAATCTGGTGGTGCAGCGCCCTGAGCCAACTCTCTTACCATTTGTCCCCGATGGACCTTTTCTTTGCCCCTTGAGAGGTGAAGGGAGTTAGCATTCAATCAATCAATTTCAATTACCAGTGTGAGCCATTTGGCTACACAATAAGGAGCAGGAATCAGTGACTATAGTTAAGAAGGTTTATGACAAATTAGCAGTCAGTTTTAGATAAGCAAATCTTAGTACCACGCTGTAAAGGTACAGAACTGTAAAACCCAACCTCCTGCAGAAGTTTAGGGGTACCAATCGAAGGCATACAATACAAAAGATCAATAGCAGAATCTGATGCTCAGGGAAGAGTTTCTAGTTCTCTCTTCTGCACATGAGTCAAGTCTAGAGTCATCTAAAAGTCCAAACTAAGAAGGATGGTTTTGTAATCCTAAGGGATCTGAAAAATCAGGAAAATACAGAACAATAGGAAAAGTGTGGGGAACGTGCTGGAAGGTGCCAGCATTTCAGAAGCTTGGTCAAGAGTCTTCTCGAGACAAGGGAATAAGTGTTAGCTTGAGCAACACTTAGCAAAGGGTCAAAGGGAATAAGCATGGAGGTCTAAACCTTCCATCATGCAGTGTGACCACCATTATTACCACAGGGTCTCTGAAGTAGCACCCCTCTGTTGGCATCAGCAGGCGCTCCACGGTCCTTTCCACTCTCACTCTGTGAGCTGAAACATCAGCACTTTCTCCCAGGCTGAACACAGGAATGATACTGTCCCAGGATACTTGGGGCTCCTCGTTACATTACTAAACTGACACTTTCAGTTGCTGCTTAGGCTCTCCATGTTCCTTGTCAAGGTCCTTTTCTCAGGCTCTCCCTATCGCTAGTACAGTGTTGTATCTATTCTCAAACTAAAGCCCGTGCGGATGCACCTGCAATGAAGACACACCCGCAGGAAATGGAAAACAGTATTCTATACAAGAAGAAATATAGGCCTAGCAATGTCGATTTCAGTGTATTAAACCAATGTAGCACATTTAATGTGTGTGCACATTCAACCACAAACGAATAAAACTGTCAGTACATTAGATTCATGTTATACGTTGCATAAGTGAAATACCTTTGAATGTACATCTCTCATTGTGACTAAGAACTACATTATAAATGCAAATATGAATCATTTATGCTCATATTACATAAATCATTGTACTTTCTAAAGTAAATATATTCTAACAGTAGGAGGATTGTTAATACATTGACCTAAACAATAAATGTTCATTTAATATGGTTAAGGCACACATTGTATACAAGTCTCTAATCCTACAGTGAATGCACTTTAATAATAATGTTAAGTAAAACACTTTACATCAGTGCATTTATGGCACACTGCGTGTTTGTGTCTTGTAAGGGTGGAGCTAGTTACCATTAACAAGCTCCAATAGTAAATTGCTCCAAGCCCCTCCTCTTAGCCACGTGATATTTGATTCTGAATATAAAGAAGTCTGTTTTACACATGGGTTAGAAAATTATATTTTTCTACAAACCTTTTGAATGAGAACATTGGGACTTTCCAGTTTGCACTCTAGAAAATATATTTTTCTTGTTTCAGAATCAGTTCCTGCTGCTCTCCTTCCTAACCCCTTCCCCCCCACGCACACACACACATCCATCCCTTGTGTGAATATTATAACCAGAGAGGCCACTGTTACAGTTTTGAACTCACTCCATGCTACCTTGGTGGTGAGTGTTTCATTGTATTGCTCCATAAAGGGAGAGTAAGGCAGCTTGGAGCCTTGATGCTGTCGACAGTATGGCCAGTTTGGCCCCCGCCCTGCCTTCAATCTACCCGCTGGAAGAGGCATGACAAAGCCATGTACAAACAGCGTGATGCACTCACCTGCAGAGGGAACCCAATAGAAACATTTTCTTGCTGTTGCAATGATCATGTGATGACACCAGGCCTAGCTATAAAAAGAGTCGATGGTGAATGTCCACATGTAAAAGCATAGGTCAATGGTTCCTAACCGGTGGTCCAGGGGCCCGTGGGGGACTGGGACACTTACTCAGGGGGTCCGCAACAGCTTTGAAAATTAAATAGAATTAACAAATTAATAAGATGTATATAATTAAAGAAGTAAAATTTAAGATTTTAAAATGTTCTGAAAACTTAAATTTTTTATATAGGAGGGTAAAAGCTACGTTGGTGTCCTCAGATTGATTTGTGGGAGTAGTGCAAGTGCATCAAACAGAATATAGTATGGACGATGGGTGGCCTAGGTTCAGTTTAGAAAAGCACCAAACTTCCCATTGAAATTAAAAATGTGATTTTTTTTACAGGTGTTTTTGATTGAAATGAAATATTACATTGTGTGTGTTTTCACTTGATGATTAGTTATTTCAGTGTTTTTGTGTATTGTTTTGTGGTTCCATTAATCGAAAACTGCTTAGGCCGAAGTCCTCGTAAACCAATAATGATTCAGTGGAGGTCCTCGGATTCCAGGAATGATTCAGTGGGGTTCCACAGAAGTCAAAAGGTTAAGAACCACTGGTCTAGAGATGTCCCAGACCTGAGTAACACAACCAGATCACATGTCCCGCGCTACTAACCAGCTCCGACACGTAAGTGTCGGAACAAGTCCACAGCCCATCACTGACTGCTATCCAAGCCGATTCATAGAACACATGAAGAGTGGCCAATGTGTGACATACATGATCAGCGATGGAAACATTCCAACTAAAACATTCCGAAGCGTAGGATACCGCGTGCAGTAAGTACCAGTAGCTACTAGGCATTAAACGTGCATTGTGCTCCTACCAGCAACCAGAAAAGTTATTATTTCGCACAGGAGTCAATATGAGGTCCCCTTTGGTTTATATTAATGTTGTGTTGTGCACAGTTTGATTTTCAACTCCTCAGGTTAGCTAAGTTAAACTTGGAAGAAGTATCACCGAATTGATAATGTATTACTATTTAACCTAAATATGCGTTATTGGAATGTTGCTGCAAGTGAAATACTACTGTCGTATTACAAAAGCATGTTAATAATACTGTCTACGGTGTACTGAAATATTGTAAGATTGTATAATCTCAAAATTTAGAAAAATTAATAAAATCACATTTAAACAAAAAAAGATCCACTGATCTAGGGCATTCCACACTTTTGCAACTCTCCCAAAGGTGTGCTGCAGTCTTTGCTCAACTGTCTTTCAAGCACCCAGTGTCCTCTGCATTTACCACTAAGAGTGTTGATAGATGGTCAGGGAACCAGGCCAAGGGTTACTGTAAGAGCCTTGTGCAATGTCTAGGACCTGCGCGCACTGCCATGTCACGCGCGCAAAACAAAAACAGCAATAAAGACTCACCGGGAGCCAAGCCTTTGTGCTCTGTGGAGGCAAAGGCTGGTGAACTTCCACCAAGGCCCAGGCTCAAGAGCAGGGAATTGCCGCCCCTTACACAGTGCAGTAAGGTTTGCAAGTTACTAGCTGAAGGGGGCGGTGGGTCACCGCTGAGGTGGGTGGATATCTAGCAAGAGCAACTGTCCAAAACGTTAGTACAAAAACAAAATGTAATTGCCTCACTGGTAACTACTTACAAGATGAATATTCTAATGATTTCTGAATTAAAAAAAGAAATTATATATATATATATATTCCAAACAAGCCTCCGAGCCATGGAGCCTCCGAGCCTACAGGGCGGCCTCCGACAACGGGCAGGGAGCAGCCCGTCAAATATCCATCAACACACCACAAAGAGGCCCAATACTGGAGTGACAGGCATTTTACTAACATATCTCGCAAAGACCTAGCAAGATATGTTAGTAAGACGCCAGCTAGAGAAAGCGCCACAATGAACAAGTACTTTAAAAGATATGGAAAACAACGCTCTAGCTTGCTGAAGAGCCTCACAGGCTTTTGTAAAGGCTTATGCAGCTGAGAATGAATTTCCTTTGACAGGTACATTGTTGATATTGGGAATGATTCCGTATCCTTGCATTCTGAGACATGCAGCAACTTGGGCTATGTACTTTGTAAATATTCTTATAGCGGATTTGAGGACGAAACAGATAGTAGCGACCGTACATTTCAAATATTAGAAGTCTTTGATGCTTAACATAAATGGGAATATGTTGGTCTAGTGTAGATTGGTAAATCCCCTTTGGGATGAGCTGGATGACTTCCAGTAAAGAAACCATGCAAACTGTTTGCTTCTTGAGAATTTGTTTTAAATGATGTAGATCTAAGATTAGTCTCCATCCGTCTACTTTTTTTGGATGGAAAAAAAAGCATGACTGGAAACCTCCAACTTTAACCCTGAGGAGGTATCTGCAGTGTGTATCTTAGTGTTGTTGTCCAGTAAGCTTTCATCCATGGTATAGTTAAGAGTGCAGGTGTTATTGAAGATGTTGGCAATCCTGTTTTCAGGGTGGCAGACTTGAGGACTTTTCCTTCAAGAAGAGCTTTGTCGATGACTTTATCGACTGCCATTGTCGGTGATGTCATTGTCAACTATTGTGATTTCGCTGGGTGGTGGCTCAGCAGTCAAGATAGCTACCTAAGGAGATAGACTTTTCTCTCTGGAATTTCTAATTAGTTTTTAAGAAGTTCTTTGGACATAAGAGGCACCTCCTCGGAAGGGACTTTGGAAGAGCATGAGCCCTTTTATGGACTTTCTTTGTAGAAGTTCTTTGTAGAAGTTCTTGAGGAACCATTAGAGTTCTCTTCTGAAGATGGTACAAGGTTAGATTATGATTTCTGGAGTCATAGCAAAAGCCTATCCTCTCTGTCCTTGAGGGTCTTTTTGGAAAATGTGACATATCTTATACATCTTAGCCTTGTAGTCTGGAAAGAGGCAATAGATGCATTCCTTTTGTGGATCTGTAGAATGAAGCCTCTTTTCCCACAAGGCCTGAAAAAGGCCTTTTGAGGTTGTCAGACACTGTCTGTTTATCCTAGATGTAAAAGGCACAGGATTGTGGAATTTCCTCTTAAAGGGCCCGATTCACAGAACTAACTTAAGACAAAATCCTAAACTTACTACTTTTGGTATTCACAGAAGTTAGGATTTTGTCTTAAGTTTGTCGTAATGTCAAATGTAAAAATACAGCATCCTGAAATGTTACTTTCATATTGACACGCTTTTATTTCTACCAGTTTACATAAATATCACTTTTACCTGTGCCATCTCCTTTGTGTCTAGCAATAAAGAACAAGTTACTACCTTCGGTAATGCTCTTTCTGGTGAATATTCTATTTAACCCCAGATTCCTTCCCTTTAGAATATCCCCAAGCGCTAGACTGAATCCATTAAATTGTTCAACATGGTCTCCGCTTTCTGGCAGGTGGAGTCTTGCAGTTCTACGTCAACCCCACTCTGCCCCAGAAGTGATGGTTTGAGCCATAAATGTGGGACACCAAAGCACGCTGACATCAGTTTCTTTCTCGACACAGTCAACACTCTTGGATGGACACGGCTTGGATGTGGAGGGCAAAAAACAATTGTTTGTGGCAGTGTGCAGATCTCAAACTTTGGACCTTTTAGATGGAAAAGAGTCTATTTAATAGAACAGGGAGACGAGAGGCCAGTGATGATTCTGTGGTTAGATACAGTATTGTTTTTTTCTTTCCACAAAGGATTTAAAGGCTATTTTAACTCACTCAACCCTACCTTCACTCAAAGAGCTCCACTTACAAACGTGTTGATCCCACCCATAGACGTTCAGTGTCTGGGGGTGAGTGTCCAATGATGAAGCATGCCACAGGTGATACCTGTGGGTTAGGACCATTATCTATCCATCTATCTATCTATCTATCTATCTATATATATATTATTTTTTTTCACACCATCTTCGAGAAAGCTTACTATACGAGAAATTGTGAAGCAAGCACCGATTTATCTGGGTCAATTACGCTCACTTGTCTCGGATACAGGCAAGACAGACATTGTCACAAATAACTGGGTCCCCCCTCTCCTTGTGTTTATTGCATTTTTCAATTTTTCATCAGATAAATACTTCTCACTGTACATTTCTCACTTTTTGATTAGATACCAGAGCCGTACCTTCCTGGGTCGTAAGTTTGTGGAATGGTCACTGCAGGACTGAACTGCCAAAATGACTTTCCGGTCAGACCTAGCTGTCAGGGCAGTAGTGTTTCAGGAATGTGTGCACTGGTGCTCATGTTTCAGCCTGTCAGCTACCTAGGACAGACAGTGAACCACACAGAGAGTCGAGCGTCCACCCGATGGTCTTTGGTGCAATCGATGTAAAAGCTGAATGCTCTTCTGGGGTCCAAGTGATGGAATATCCTCTCCTCTTTAGAAGGGTGAGGTGGGGCAAAGAACGTCAGAAGCCTGGCGTGAAAGGGAGTCACACTCTTCGAGGCAAAGGTTCAAGTCCAGAGCACCAGTTAGCCAGAAAAGAAGGTGGTGTAGAGTAGTCTAACTGGTAAAGCTTGAAGCTCATTCATGTGACGAGGTGAGGTATCTGTGATGAGAAAGACTGTCTTCAGGGTCAGGAGACAATAGGACAGCTGCACAACAGCTCAAAAGGGGTGCGCAACTGTACCTCAAAAGGGGTGCGCATAAGGAAAGTAAGGGCCAAATCATGGTCCAACTGTGGCATTATGAAGGGTTTAAGAGAAAAAAGGTGATTTGAACACAGACATTAGGTCCTGTAGACACAAAATGGCTGAAAGGGCCGACAGATAATCTTTAACTGTGCCCACTGCAAATACTTGCTGTGCCAAAGAGAAAACAAACAGAAATAAGTACCGCAGTTTACCTGCGATTAGTCCGGAAATGCCACCCCAGGCCACAAACTTGTCCCAGTGCCTAGTGTACACAGTCTTTACAGAAGGATGCCTGGCCCCAAGGACATCATCAACTCTTTCGAGAGGCAAATCGAAAGTAGTCAACTACCGCCGCTCAATCATCTGCCATGCTGCAGAAGATCATCCTGAAATAGCAGCTTGAGTGGATGACAGATGCTCATGCACAGAAGTTCCAGGTAAAACTCTCCTGGCCAAATTCAGAGCCACTCAGAAGATTTGGACCCCGTCGTTCTTGATCTTTTTCAGAACCTGGTGCAGGAGCGGTAGCAGCGGTAAGGCATACAGGAGTCCAATGCTCCACTGTAGGCGCAATGCGTCTTAGAGAGAGCGGCTTCTATAAAGCTCCAATGCACAAAAGTGCTGACATTGCTCATTCTCAGCGATGGCAAAGAATTCGGGACAGGATTCTCCTCATTATTAGAAGATGCTATACACCACCTCTGGAGGTAACTACCACTAGGTTTTGCCGGCTGAGTTTGTCAACCCTGACATTTAAAGATTCTGCCAGTTCCAAAGGCGTAAGGCCTCTTGGCACAGGCCCAGATCCTCAGTCGGACCTATTTGTTCCAATACCACATGGCTGTGTTGTCCGTGAGGGCCTGACTCAGTCTCTGGTAGAGGAACAGCAGGAAGGCTTTCAACACCAAGAGAATGGTCCGCCCCAGTGGTACAGCGCTGGGACGCTTCCGGGTAACCACGCACTCTATAAATCCAACATTCATTCATTCATTCATTCATTCATTCACTCCAACAGTTTGCCATGGAGACAGGCTTCTGTCGGACACCTCTGATCTGCACCCCAGTCAGATTACCTCTCCAATCCAGCAACAATGTGTCGGTGTTGGCTCTGTGTGGTGTTAGGGAGAGGGGGTCTGCCACTGTTCCAATTGCAGTTGAGCAACCACCACTGCAGACCTTTTACAGTCTCCTACTAGCCTGTAGTCTGGACCCACTGAGACTGCAGATACCACAGCAGACTCTCCATATGCCATCTAGCATTATCAACAAGCAGGAGGCCAGTAGGCCCTGAAGCTTTAGAGCCATCCTCACGGAGACCCAGGACTGAGGCTGCAACAGAGGTATCCAGGACTCAACGATCTGGAGAAAACGCCTGAAAAGGCACTGAATATAGGATGTGAACCCAGCAATGTAAGGAGGCTTGTTGTTGTCTGGAGGTGGTTCATAAATTACTGTGGCAAGTTTGCGTTCAACAGGCAGTTATCGAGGTAGTGGAAGACTGGTATCTCTGACCACCAAAGAGATGCTGTGACTACCTTCATGAACATCCAAGGAGTTTTGGTGAGGCTGAAAGTAAGCAATGCAAACTGAAAATGCTTGATACCTACCTTTAACAGCAGGTAGCGCCTGTGGGCCTCCAGGATGGGAACATGGAAATAGGCGTCCCGCAGGTCCAACGGTGACATTCAATCTCCTAGATCCATTGGCAGATGGAACCTGGGGCAGAGTGAGTATCTTCAATTCCCCTTCCACAGGAAGAAAGGGAGAGGTTGGAGATCTAATATATGACAAAGGCCTCTTCCCTTTTTCAGCACTAGAAAATAATAGGAGTAACACCCCTTCGCGATCTCCAAAACTGGTTCGCTCTCTACAGCTCCTTTGTCCAAAACAGCCTGAAATTCTCACAGCAACATTGACAAATGGTCCTCCGAAAGCTGCTCTGATGTAGGCAGAAGAGGCGGTGGAACTGAAAGGAAAGAAAGGGAGCGGTCTCATTGGACTATTTGCAGTACCCACCTTTTCAGAAGAGAGCTAGACACTTGTGGAGAAAATGGCTGATTCTGCCTCCTACAGGGTGGTCGTGTGGCGCTAACGGCAAACTAAAGAGGCGTGGAGGCTGCTGCCGGATGGGCTGGGGACTCGGAGTTTCATGGTCCCTGCGAGCTTGGACATTGTGCTTTTTAACCATTTCACTAGCTAAACAACTCAACTGACCTTTTCAACTTGTGCTTAAACCCATTCTTTGTAACACTTAAAGAGGGGTCTTTCAAGGCAGGAGAAACTAGTTCACTCCCCGAGCAAAGCTCTGGCCTGTTCTTTGCAATCGACCAGTAATTTGTTCGGAGATCTCGAAGGTTACGCATTAACAGTCAATCGGAAAACGCTACTAAGGTACTGGCATTCAATACTGGCATTCAATATTTTGACTGTCATAAGTGAAAACACCCTTTTAGGTTTCGCCTGCGACAGCGCCTGTGAGAGACAGTGTATACAAAGGTCTTGCAGCCTGCCTATGGCTAAACATTAATTGTCTTCATTGTCAGTCTTATTTGCTGCCTTCTAATTGGCTAGTGCCTGCTGGCTTCACTCCCACTTCTTTGGCTGGAGCATGAACCACATACGATTGCTTCAGCGGGATAGCGGTCCTCCCGCTGTGATTGAGGCTCGACTTTTATTTTTTTGCCTTCCCTGCCGCCATTGTTGAACCTCTTACCATTTGTGTTTTACTCTGCCACACGCTCTTCAAAGAAGCCCTTCCCCCCTTTGAAATGGATGTTTATTGTAACAACAGATGCTATCTGCTTTTACTGTGAAAATAGATGTTATCTGCTTCTAGATGCTTTTTCACTAAGATATGGACATGGGCGCAATTGCTTTGTTTATGTGACAGGATCTTTTGCCTCCTGCTAAATGTATTTTTCTTTTTCACGTATTGGGAGATCAACTGATACGGTTCAAATCACAGGGGAGCTGTGCCAAGACCTAACAAGCAGAGGCAACGGGTCTCGCCTTTGAGACTATTGACTCTACCATTGCTTTTTGTTCATGTTGTGCAGCATGGACGTTGCCGACTTTGGCTATGATTTGTAGCCATGCTGTAGTAGCGTGGCTTCTGTGAAGCGTAGCTAAAAAAATAACAATAAAAAAGGACGATGAGGCTTTCAGCCAGGGGTAACGCACTTTTAAAAGTGCATTCCTCCTGGCTGAGTCTTAGCGTTTTTTTGAATTGGTTTTAGACACACCACAAAGCATCCATGTTGTTGAATATATCACGGCTACAAAACATTGCCAAAGCCAATAGCTCTCATAGGCGGGACAATATTGGCTTTGCCAAACCTTGTTGTAAATGGTGTTGATGAGATGGTCCTCTGTATGGTGGAACCAGGCAAGGAATGATGAATTCCTGTACCTTCTGTAAGCAGCCACTTCGATAATGTTTGTTGGTTTGTATTTATTCTATCTAGATTTCCAATGGAAGAAGGTCTTGTGGCAAGGTTCCGCAATCAGAATAAACCTTTCTAAAGATGATCGAGTATGGGGATATTCCTGACAAATTTCCTTGATATATTTTTGAATTCAAAGGGTAAGATTTGTTTTCACGGTTGAAGTTGGCAGATTGAACTTGTGTTATATTCTGTGGATGACACTGCGAAAGCTGCATCTACCATCAGGGGTGAATCTCTAGACTGATGCTCACGGTTTGTCTCATCAAATATTCAGGTGCTGTGTCACCTGAAATGATTCTGTTGCAGTCATTGTTAACACTGTTATCTCTTTGAGCTTGTTCTCAAACGACAGAATCTAGGTGAGTTGATTGACGCTTTGTGCCTTCGTGAACACGATGTTGTTTTGTTGGAGGCTCAGTTGGTGGTAGAGTCGCAAGTGGTCGTGGTGGTAGATTCCTCAACAGAGAGATGGATGATGGCAGTGGATCCAGGTGGCTCTTCAACGGCTGCAGAAACATCACTGGTGTAGAAGACTGAGGCAAAACCAGTGCAGTGTCTGAGGACATTGAATTTTTGTGGGAGCTTAGTACCCTCACCAGAGGTCTGCGCATCCAGGACAGGCTCAGAGGGATTCAGAGTATGGAAGAGTGGTCAGCCTCCACAGATGAGGCTCACCAGCTCCAACCTTCACTTTTTAGCTTGAGCAGGTGGCACACTTTTAGCAGAAGCTTTCTGCAACAATTCACTTAGAATTCATAATGTTCTTGTCCCTTGGCTTTTCTTCTGTTTGTTTTCATGGTCATTTTTGCTCCCATGTGTTGGGCATTTTTTAAATAAGGGTCTCGCCATAGAAAGGGTGCCAACCATCTGAACAGAATACCAATGGCTTAGGTACCCAAATGCAAAAAAGGGCAAGGAAAAAAGGCATGCCCGTCTGTAGATGGAGGTGACGGAACCCCAGGATTAGAGTTAAACAGCAACAAAAGATGAAAAGTGTTTATCTGAAGAAATGAGCAGAGCTGAGGGATTCTCTTGTCGTCAGATTGATGGGAGTAGAAAAGCCTCTGTGGGGAATTGGAACTTTGAGACACTTCACCTCATTGGCCAGAGTTCAGGTCAGGGGCGTAGCTAGAGCTTGTGGCGCCCGGGGCTATCCCTCAGATTGCCGCCCCTTGGGGGTGGGGGGCTGGGGAAAAAGGACGGTGAGCACTTGAAAGATGTCCGAGAGACACTTAGTATTGCTGTTAATAGTTACCTAGATCATGCAAGTTACATGCACATACATGACACGGTCATAGGCTACACAGTTGATTACCTTCTCTTATTCATAGCCAACCTAAAGACATCGATGCATAGGTTTCTATGTATCTCTATGGTCAACAGGCCTTTCTCTTAGCTCTGGATTTATTAATCAAAATCTATTATTTACCCCTTCCCTAACTGGACACCAGCCCTTGATTTGAATTGCCCCTTCCAAATATTCGTACAGGCCGTCTTGGAAAAATGCATGCTGTTGCCTTTGGCTTGAAGTAGGCAAGATACAAAGCACTCATGGACACTCTTCTTTTATTTTATGGGACAGGCAATATTATGCAAGTGGCTCATCTTTCCTAGATTTATCAATTTTTTTGACAAAGTAGAACATTCTGGGTCCCTGAAGACTTTTGTTTCATAAACTAGATGCAGTAGTCCATTCATATTTTGCTACGGGACGGGATCTCCCCATTTTTTTCATTGGTGACTCCATACACTATACAAGAGGACTATGACAGATGAAGCACCCTCGCTGATATGCAAAAGTACTACTGGAAATCCCAGCTGGTGGCATTGAATGAATGAGCTTTCTCCCCTTTGCAGGAATCCTTCCTTCTTAACGATTGACCAACACACTTAAGGGACATGGGGATATTTGAGAGGAGTTATAGTGGACAGCTACCACTTGAGATACTAAATTTCGAAAAACATATTTAGGCATAGAACATTGCCACAAGGACATCAGGATGGCATGGTCTCATCACAATGGAAAGCCTGTTTTAGGATAGTATTCTCCTGAAAGATTTAAAGTAATCTTGGCAGTTTTGCAGATAGGACATTATAGATACATATTTCGAAGTTGGCAGTTGTAAGGGGGACATGAAGCCATTGCAACATTCTGTGTGCCAGCCTCTCTCTCGAACAGATCCATGCATTTTGATACATGAAACTCAAACATGCCCTTGAAAAATACACTGACAAGTGTCATAATGGGCTGCTCCCCATTAGAATAGCAAACTGGGTGGGCTAGAACAGTCGTGAATTTAACTAGGTTCAGGAGGTTAGGAAGAACAGTGGGACACATCCACATGTGGCGGAGACCGAGCGAGAGATGGAGTAAAGGGATCCACTACGGGATCCCTGAGATATTAGCGGTGAAAAATTAGTTGGATAGAAATGTGTTCCTTGTCTTGAGTCTTTAGGTCTAATGTGCTGCTATTATATTAGCACAGTTCGGTGAGGAGCGTTTTGGATGTAAAGGTACTCCGGTCTTCCTAGTCCAGAGTCCACAGGAGCAATTTTTATCACGGCCGGTCCTGACATTCACGTAGGCACTCTTTATCAGGCGGGCCACCTCTGAACCTGCAGCTGTGTCCTGAGATGCGGAGCTGAGTTTCTGGCTCATCTTCACAGAAGCATGTGACTTCCCTAAGGACAAGCCTAATAGAGGTCACAGGAATTCTCTCTAATCAAGAACTAATACAGGTGCAAAAAGTTAAAAAGACTCTGAAAGGGATATATATCCTGGCATGCACCCTCCTGCGCTAATACACAAACATCACATGCTCGCTTCTCTCCCACAACTCCAACTAACTTGTATTCTCATTCACCTCAGCACCACCCCGCCATTCAAGTGAGGATAGCATGGTGAACCGACTCACAATAAGCCAACAACTGACTGTCACCTTGAACCCCTTTCGGACTAAGTAAGACTAGAGACACATTGAGCTCAGTGCCTTGCCTTGACCCCTGCTGAAAACGAATCCTACACAGGGAAGCGGGCAATTACTCTTGTGAGGGGGACTCACCATCTCCACTGCAAGTGTCTTATTGCTTTACCTCCTCCCAACATTTAGAGCTGCTCTCAGTCCAAATGTCCACATTAAGCCGTGTGTTTAAATTAAATGCCCATAATACTCTCTCACCTCTTTGTCTGAATTTGCTGCCTGACTGTGCCTGCAGTACAACTTGCAACTATAATGAAGCACTGCCCGCCTCCTCACCTCAACACGACGAGAGCGTAGCAGTGAGCGCGTAACGCATCACTGCTACGTTCTGATCGCGAGGGAGGGCTGGGCAAACATTTCCATACAGGGCCGTCATTGGTAGCGCTCGCGCGCGCCGCGCACGCTACTATTGATTGACGGCCCTGGCTGGACTGGGCGGCAGCCGCGGCACTGGTGGTCCGTTGCGGTTGCGGCCGCGGCCGCCTTAATAATTTTATTTAGGACACTTGTGTTTGTTCAAATCGCGATTCTTTCCCCAAAAAATTATGGCCGCAACGGACCTCCAGTGCCGCCTCAAAAAGGATGCCGCCTGGGGCGGACCGCCCCCCTCGCCCCCCCCCTAGCTACGCGGCTGGTTCAGGTCACATAATGAGGTGAGTGGGCTGCATATAGTGAATGTCTGTTTTCAGTCTTATTTGAGTGATATCCACACTGCTATGTTAATGCGATCTACCAAGGACTCAAAGACCGACATGGAATATTCAAGCATGCAAATCTATGAGAGATCACAACGTTGGAAAACATGGGGTGCAGCTGGAGGGTGCATTGTCGTGGAGGCCTCTTGAGTAGCTAGTGGAGGAGGCAGCCTCAAGCCATGATGACGGAGTGGGCCTGCCCATGGAACACTGTGGATGGTAGTTCTCATTTTCAAGGCAGCCCCCATTATCTGCCTCATCCTGGTATGTGGTGTCCAGACCGACCACCCCATCAGATGTCTTCTCAGCCTCCCCTCAAAGTTCTCAGGTCTAGACTGGGAACAGAAACCAGCCCTGGCAGGTTGCTTGTCCACCGGCCCTGGGAACATGAGGGGAGAGGGGTTGTTAGCCGTTAAGCCCTGCTCCCGCTTTTCTTAACGCCTTAACCGTAGCGGTTTTTCTGCCGCGGTGCGGGCGTTCTGAAGGGTGCGCGGGTCTGCGTCGGCCGTTGGTCATGCGCAGCACTGGGGAGGGAGTGCTCGCAACGGCCGTCGGCAGCACGCAACGGGTTAAAGAGGGTCAATTTTGCGGCACTGCTGCAAAACCGGCACCCTGTAAGAAAAGCGGCCCTCTGCGGCCACAAAACCGACCCTCACCCCTCCGGCCCACCGGGGAAATGCCCGGTGCCCGCAACGGCCAGTCCTGCCCTGAAAGTTCTTTAGTTGTGTTTGAGCCACTCTGTGCGGTGAACCCTTCCTGCTGGTACGCACTCCCTCCTCTTTGTGGTGGTGGTGCGATCTTCACCCTGTGGTCACCTAGCGCCAAGGTAGTCCTACATCGCTGGTCAGTTCCTGCTCCTTGGATGTTTGCTGATAAGAAAAGAAACAAAAAGAGACACAACATGTGTGTGTGGATATAATCATTTCTTCATGTAAATCAATAGTTTAATTCGAATTGTAATAAATGTCGCGATGCATGACAATGCCACAAAAGCACAAAGCCCACGCTATGCAAGCCTCTAACCTGAAGATACCACTTTTAATGTTTAAGAAAGATACAAAGGAAGTTAAAAAAAATTTACAATATTCAAAAATAGATTTTTTAGTATGATCGTAAAACAGAAATGTCACCACGTCATACTGGATAACGAGATGTAGTAAAGACACAGTCAATATAAAATGATGGCAAGAAGGAACAGAAGAATGACTGAAACAAACTGATGATTTTTTCAAAACTATGCATGTGTATGAAGTGGCCATGACATGGATTTTATTGTAGTAAAACATTTTATGTGCATTTTATAACAGTTACACATTTTTCTATGTTCAGATAAAAAGTATTACAAACCTACATAACACACTGTCGAAGATGAGTGACCATTTAACAAAAGAAAGGTATACATTATGAAAAATAAGTCCCTGCCAACATGGAGTTAAATTTATTTTGAAAAATTGTTAACATGAAAAAAAGTACCAAAAAATATAAATCGAAGGTTTTCAAAAACATTTGTATAAGTGCAACTATGAACATAAGTAACATTCACTCTATATCACATGGTAGGCCATACCATTGAACACAACGCGGGAGTAAACAAACATTCTGAACATGGCAGTAGAACACTTCCAAACCACAGGAAAAATGTTTCCAAAAACATTTATATACTACAACTTACCGTTGCTTATAAGCCTTGATCTGCGTGAGGAGGGCCAGTCAAGCTGTAAATGTAAAAGCCAGCATGTGTAAAGCGCACAGCTACCTCCGACGGAGTTATCCCGGCGCTGGGTGCCGTCGGGAAGATTAAGAGAACTATTGCCCAGAGTCACATGGTGCTGGGCTAACCTGCCGTCAGAGCCGGGAATCGAACTGTGAACCCGGTGGTCCGGAGTCAGGCACCCTGGCCCATGTGTAAAGAGCACAGTTACCTCCGACGGAGTTATCCCGGCGCTGGGTGCCGTCGGGAAGATTAAGCGAACTATTGCCCAGAGTCACATGGTGCTGGGCTAACCTGCCGTCAGAGCCGGGAATCGAACTGTGAACCCGGTGGTCCGGAGTCAGGCACCCTGGCCCATGTGTAAAGTGCACAGTTACCTCTGACGGAGTTATCCCGGCGCTGGGTGCCGTCGAGAAGATTAAGCGAACTATTGCCCAGAGTCACATGGTGCTGGGCTAACCTGCCGTCAGAGCCGGGAATCGAACTGTGAACCCTGTGGGTCCGGAGTGAGGCACTTCACCAATCATTTGTAGTTCATCACTGTCTTCACCATCCTTAGCAATTTGCAGAATTATCAGGAGTTAAAAGAGTCTGAGTCAGTGGATTCTTTGGTCCTAGGATAATTCAGGAGTGCTTTACTTCCTGTTCCTGTGTGTCATATCCTGTTTGTAGCGGTAGGTGGATAACTCGGCCCTGACAGAGGAGTTCCCCGCTTCCGTTATCGAGTTCTCCATCGAAATCGTGGAGAAACCCAGTACACAGGTGCAATAAACTGGTCTAATAACTGAGTTTAAGCACTGGCCTGGTTCAATTTATTTTAGCACCAAGAAACCTTAGTGTACATGCTCTGTCTAAATAATCTTAAAACATAATTGAAATGGGAAAACTGTCAAATTAAAAGTACCCCTATTATTGTATGAAAATGACATGACAAATACATTTAGAATGATATATCTTAATAAAGATGTATGTAATTCAACTTCACTTATAATATTGTATTTAAACACAACATATGGGGTTCCAAAATGTGACAAGAAAATGCTATTGCATGTAAATATTGTATGTGTATCTCTAAATAAATGAGTGAGTAATGTTTTAGTAAGTGGTGCATGTGTGAGTGAAGCATAATACAGTGTGACTTGCTAGTTTGGATGTGACAGTGTTGCAAAAGTGGTGTTTGAGGATGATATATAATATCAAGGTCATAGTGCACCACTGACACCGTCAACCAGTGCGGTGCAGCAAAGTGAAACAAGCATTTGCAATGCAATAGGTCTCGCATTAGGAAAGTTTGAGCTATTGGTATTGTAAATTACTCATTTTTTATTTATGTTTTGTTTTTGAAAATAGCAAAATTAATAGCTTTGTCATTTACAATGCCAATAGTTATAACTTTCGCAAATGTGACACCTATAACATTTATAATGCAATATGTGTTGTATTTACGTGACTTACATGTATTGATATTACAAATAACAATGGCTTTTAATTTTTTTAAATAATTAATACTTAAATAAAAGTTATTGTAATTTATAATGGCAATAGCTTAAAGTTTTGTAAATAACTTTTGTGAAGATTATGTTCAGTATATTTTATTGTGACGAAAATCCAAGAACAGAAGTGAAATATTAACATCTTTTTGTGACATTTGCAATAAAGCTTGAAACACTGATAGAACATATTTGAAACAGGAGTTGAATGGTTGAATAGATTGATGCTGTGGTGACTGAGTGATGTGATGGTGAACGAGTGATGCTGTGGCGTTCAGTGATGCTGTGGTAGCGCATAGTGATGTTGTGGTGCCCCTGAGTGATGCTGTATGCTATGCTATGTTTTGTTTTGCTATCCTATGTTTTGTTTTAATATGCTATGTCTTGCTATCCTATGCTTTGATTTGTTATGCTATGCTATGCTGTGTTTTGTTATGCTATGTTTTGTTATGTTATGCTATGCTATGCTATGTTTTGCTATGCTATGCTTTGTTATGCTATGTTTTGTTATGCTATGCTATGTTTTGTTGTGTTTTATTATGCTATGCTTTGTTTTGCTATGCTATGTTATGTTTTGTTATGCTATGTTTTGTTGTGCTTGGTATGCTATGTTTTGCTATGCTATTATATGTTTTATTTTGCTATGCTATGTTTTGTTGTGTTTTGTTAAGCTATGCTATGTTTTATTGTGGTTTACTATGTTTTGTTATGCTATGTGTTGTTGTGTTTTGTTATGGTATGTTATGCTATGTTTTGTTATGCTATGCTATGTTTTGTTTTGCTATCCTATGCTTTGTTTTGCTATGCTATGTTTAGTTTTGCTATCCTATGCTTTGTTTGGTTATGCTATGCTATGTTTTGTTGTGTTTTGTTATGCTATGCTGTGCTTTGTTGTGTTTTGCTATGCTATGCTTTGTTATGCTATGCTATGTTTTGTTATGCTATGTGCTGTTGTGTTTTGTTATGCTATGTTTTGTTAGGTTATGCTATGTTTTGTTATGCTATGCTATGCTATGTTTTGCTATCCTATGCTTTGTTTTGTTATGCTATGCTATGTTTAGTGCTATCCTATGCTTTGTTTTGTTATGCTATGTTTTGTTGTGTTTTGTTATGCTATGCTATGCTATGTTTTGTTGTGTTGTGTTTTGCTATGCTATGCTTTGTTTCATTCATTTATTCATTTCGTCTTTATTTCAACAAAAAGATGTGATAAAAGAATACACAATAAAATTTAAGTATACAGCATTACAAATGTTTAAAAATATAAAGTGCCATAAAATTAATTCATATAAAAGCATTATCTAAGGTTAAAAAGACAAACAGCCCGATGAACCTCTGGTCCCCAACACCCCTGAAACACCTGGGCATTGTAAGCGAATACATTTGATCTCATTTTACAATGTACTTTCTTCTAATATTCCACATGGCAGCCAGGAATTTCGTAACAGCAAAAACAATTAATGGGGATAAATCAGTTTGTTATGCTATGCTATGTTCTGTTATGCTATGCTATGTTTTGTTATGTTTTGTTATGCTATGTTTTGTTATGCTATGCTAAGCTTTGTTTTGTTATGCTATGCTATGTTTTGTTATGCTATGTTCTGTTGTGTTTTTGTATGCTATGCTATGTTTTGCTATGCTTTGCTATGCTATGCTTTGTTATGTATGTTATGTTTTGTTGTGTTTTGTTATGCTATGCTTTGTTTTGTTATGTTATGCTATGTTTTGTTCAGCTATGTTGTGTTGTGTTTTGTTATGCTATGCTGTTTTGTTATTCTATGCTATGTTTTGTTTTGCTATGCTTTGTTATGTTATGCTATGCTTTGTTTTGTTATGCTATGTTTTGTTATGCTATGCTATGTTTTGTTGTGTTTTGTTATGCTATGCTTTGTTTTGCTATGCTATGTTTTTTTTGTTATGCTATGTTTTGTTTTGCTATCCTATGCTTTGTTGTACTATGCTATGTTTTGCTATCCTATGCTTTTTTTTGCTATGCTATGCTGTGTTTTGTTATGCTATGTTTTGTTATGCTATGCTGGTGAGGGTGGGTGAGGGTGTGTGAGGGTGAGAGGGTGTGAGGGTGAGGGGGTGTGAGGGTGAGGGGATGTGAGGGTGAGGGGATGTGAGGGTGTGAGGGTGTGAGCGTGTGTGAGGTGGGGGTGTGTAAGGGTGAGGGTGAGTGAGGGTGAGAGGGTTGTGAGGGTGAGGGGGGTGAGGGGGAGGGTGGGTGAGGGTGTGAGGGTGAGTGAGGGTGTGTGAGGGTGGGTGAGGGTGTGAGTGTGTGTGTGAGGGTGGGTGAGGGTGCCAGTAAATGGTGGCAGGGCAGACATCATAAGACAGAGAGAAACACAAATGTTAAGATAAGTGCTCTAAGGGGTTGTGAGAAGGTGGAAATGGGATTAACCCGTTTGCTGCTGCCGTCGGCAGTTGGACGTCACGCAAGCTACCTCCCTGGTACTGCACTCGTCCAACGGCCGACGCGGCCGCACCCATTTCTTCGAACGTTCAGTACTGGCGCTGAACGTTCGAAGCAGGAAACGGGTTAAAGGAGAAAGGATGAAAAGTAGGAAAGAGGCCAGAAATGAGACACAAAGGAGTGGAGTGTGTGGCGGAAACAATAAAAAGCAGAAAAGAATTAAGATGGATCTGAGAGGGTGAAAGTCGGGTCACATGCGGTTGAAGGAAGACTCGTTAGGAGAGTGTGATGAGGGTGATTCTAGAGAGAACAAACAAGAAGACACGAGTGTGCAGAAAAAAAAACGTAAATTAGACATGATGGTAGAGTGAGTGCGGTAGAGTGGTAGAGTGAGTGCGGTAGAGTGAGGACCTGAGGGCGGTAGAGTGGTAGAGTGAGGGCGGTAGAGTGAGGGCGGTAGAGTGAGGGTGTGAGGGCAGTAGAGTGGTAGAGTGAGGACGGCACAGTGGTAGAGGGAGGGCGGTAGAGTGGTAGAGTGAGGGCGGTAGAGTGAGGGTGTGAGGGCGGTGGAGTGGTAGAGTGAGGGCGGTAGAGTGGTATAGTGAGGGCGGTGGCGTGAGGGCGGTAGAGTGAGGGCGGTAGAGTGGTTGAGGGCGGTAGAGTGAGGGCGTGAGGGCGGTAGAGTGGTAGAGTGAGGGCGGTAGAGTGAGGGCGGTAGAGTGAGGGTGTGAGGGCAGTAGAGTGGTAGAGTGAGGGCGGTAGAGTGGTAGAGTGAGGGCGTTAGAGTGAGGGCGGTAGAGTGAGGGTGGTAGAGTGGTAGAGAGAGGGGGTAGAGTGAGGGTGGTAGAGTGAGGGCGGTAGAGTGGTAGAGTGAAGGAGGTAGAGTGAGGGCGGTAGTGTGAGGGTGGTAGCGTGAGGGCGTTAGAGTGGTAGAGTGAGGGTGGTAGAGTGAGGGCGGTAGAGTGGTAGAGTGAGGGCAGTAGAGTGGTAGAGTGAGGGCGGTAGAGTGGTAGAGTGAAGGCAGTAGAGTGAGGGCGGTAGAGTGAGGGCGGTAGAGTGAGGGCGGTAGAGTGAGGGCAGTAGAATGAGGGCGGTAGAGTGGTCGAGGGAGGGCGGTAGAGTGAGGGCAGTTGAGCGGTAGAGTGAGGGCAGTAGAGTGGTAGAGTGAGGGCGGTAGAGTGAGGGCAGTAGAGTGGTAGAGTGAGGGTGGTAGAATGAGGGCGTGAGAGTGAGGGCGTGATGGCGTTAGAGTGGTAGAGTGAGGGCGTTAGAGTGGTAGAGTGAGGGCGGTAGAGTGATGTCACTAGGTATCTAGTGAGGGTGAAATCAGCCTTCCATGTGTGTTTTTTAGCTCAGGGTGGGCATAGCCTGAAAATTCAAGTTATGCTGTTCATACTGAAGCAGGACCAATACAGATTTGCATATGGCTGCTGAGAACATTTAATTAGAAAAATAAAATTGTGTGTTTAACAAGGACGGGACGCAAATGGAGTAAATGTATTGTATTTTCTTAATGACGTTTTAAACTTGCCAGAACAAGAGCAATAAAGCAACAAGCTCTCGGCACTGCTGTGGCGGGGGCGCGCATTCCTTTGAAGTCTGAAGCGGGGGAGCATTCCTTTGAAGTCTGATGCTGAGGCCGATGGTGCTTGATGTACACGCGCCTGTCTCACATGAACTGTACTGTATCCGCAGTTTAGGGAGACTTTTCGGAAGCCTACTATAATCTCGCAGAACAATGCCTACGCATTGATTCAGCGAGACCTAAAAAGGAGGCCACTAGTTGGTCACACACCTGCATACTCTTACATTTGGGTTCTGGATGGGTCAGTAGTTTAGGAGTATAGCCTGCATGTAATCCCCATTGCATTGCCATGTTGTGTAACAAAAACAGGCTGCTATAATCTTGTACCCTTCAACTGGGGAGTATCTGGGCACCTTGGTAAGGGCAAGACATCTATAGCAAGCCTTGTGGATACCAAAAGTGTTTAACGAAGGTTCGCATACCCATGTCTGCCACATTGCACCGCTATTGAGGCTTCATAAGAGGATAAGGAGCGGGGTGGAGAGGGCAGATTCAACATTACCTGCAACAAAGACATAATATTTGTAGAATGAGGTATCCCACAGATGTAACACCCAATCTCCCTATGCACTTTCACTTGTTGAAGGGTGTGGCAAAGTCCTAATTTTTCACGCCACCCCACATGCACATCTAAGCATCCGCTGCTGCACCAGTTATCAAACTGGAGCCAAGTACACTGCAACTAATACCCCCTTCAAAGTCTAGCACACCGTCCTTAGAGTTTCTCACTGAATCTTTGGGGAGGGAGGTGGGGCAATCTGTAATATCTCCACAAATGTGTAGTGGCATGGTCAGTTTTCATTGTTGTTAGACGTTCCATGCATTTTTTCTTCCAAAGGAATCCATATTTTTACTTTCTTTAGACCGAAAAGTAAAGAGCAAATGCATGTGATTGCTCTGCGGCTGCAAAAATAACTAGGTCCAGAAGAGGGTCTCTTCTCAAGGAGAGGAACCTGATGAGGTGGCTTGGTATGATTCTTTAAAGGTCTAGATGGTGCAGACGTTATTGAAGCAGGTGTTAAAACAGTTGCATAGCAGGCTGACGTAACCTAGGGACCATTGGAAGAGGAGGTTTGAAAGCCGTCGTCTGACGGAAGGTTTCACATATTACAGAGGTTGACGTTGTTGAGTGGGCAAATCAATATACATGTTTGTCTCTCCTCTAACTAGTATCTTGTTGATTGTGGTAAGGTAGTCTACAGAGGAGACTCTTGCCGGAGGTGAATCAGAGAGAGTAGCGGAGTAGTCTGTGTTAGCAGAATGATCTGATGTAGAGGTTCAAGATGGAGAATGTCTTCTATAGTGCAAATGAGATTCTCTGGATCCGGTTGTCATTGTTTAGGACATTGGTCTCAACATTGAACGATCTATTGACAGCGAACAAGCTATTTACAGTGTATGACTGCATCCTGTCATCTTCCTTTAAGGCCGTGCAGCCTGATTATCTCTCGGTCTTTAAGATTTCTCCAGGAGAACTGTTATGATTTGCAATGTACCCCAATATAGGCCTGGGAAGTCTCCTAACCTTTTACCTACATTTACCCTACCATTGTACTACATAACAGGTTTGGTGCTGACCTTTTACCTAGATTAGGTGCTGCATAAAGGTCATGTGGTTTTCTCCGAAAAGTAGCCTCATTTATTATGCATGATTATTCTCAGAATAACAGCAGGACCACCATCTACTGCATAATAACTATGTCTAAGGTTCTTCACTATTGTCATCCTCGGCCGACCTGACACAGCAAGATAGAACTCCCGAGGGTACCTTCTGGGTATATAAACATCATATCTTTGCTGAGTTAGGGAGAGGAGAAAGACTTCCTTGCTGACACACTGACGTGAGACGCTGAGGTTCCTGCACGCAGACACACCAGCATGCAGCGGTCAGACATCCCTTGCGGGGTGTTCATCTCGAGACCAAGGCGGGGTCCCACAGTCTTCCACTTCAGGTAATGGAGTTAGCTTCAGCCTAGGGGGATTCTGGCATACACTTAAATACATGCTAGGTACATTTAAGTAAATCTAGTTAGGATTAGCATCATAGGAGAACACATTATTACTGTCATGTATTTATATGCAAGCAAATGTCCATTGTTCTTGCAATATGGTATAATTCTACCATCTATTTACTGTATTAGTGCTTATACCAGTATACATCCGTTTCTGTCTTATGGTTGTTACAGCACACGTATTTTATATTAGAATGACACTGGTTCAATAAAAGTTTATTGAAAATGTTCCCATTGTTTATTCTATCTATCTCACTGAGTCAAAGTGAGCACAAGTGACTAGGCAAAAAGTACTGTACGGTTTCCACAATCCCAGAGGGGTCAGGGTTGTCATGTTCGATAGTTGCCAGAAACTATGCAATCCTCAGTATGAGGAGTTCATAGAGTTCATAGTGGCACTGGGAGCTACCTGGTATACAGGCAAACATATCCGGTGGGGGTGTCTGGAATCAGTCTGGACACTGATCCCACAGTTTATGTTGTCTAAAAGTGCAGATCCTATATAGATTTGGGCCATTTCATTTTCGTTCCAGAGGCAAGCACTTCATAAACAGTGAAGAAACACTGACAGAAACAATTATATTTTCAGTCAGGAAAATGTCTAACTTTTGTATATTGAGCGTAGTTAGAAAAATAGTAGTTTAGAAACAGTTCCAATGGAAACAAAGACAAACAGGCAGAGCTCCGTGCCCCGGGATCTTGTTTTAAGGGGCTGAAAAATGTACCGAGCGGTCACCTGTGGGGCATGATGGGATACAGGTTGTACTGTGAGGCCCTTAAAGGCGCAGCGCTGGTTCTTCTACGCTTTCCACTGCAGCCTATTTGCTAATATAGCTCTTCATTTCCTTGCCTTAAAAAATGCTTTGTGAAAGATTATCTATGGTCACTTTTATTTGGTGGCTGTTTTTATTCAACTGGCTTCTTTTGTAAAATGAAAATTAAAGTTGATCTTCTGTAGGCTTTTTGTAGCCTGCAAATATATGTATAGAATGTACAGTGTGTACGAATTTATATGTGTTATAAAGTGCTCTGGGATCCACATGTGTGGGTGGGACTATTCAGTACTTACAACTTTTGATCAGGATCTCCTGAAAGTGAACTTCCAGTGACATAGAAGTTCATTGATACATAGCGCCTCGATACCCTAACGGGCGACAAGTAGCGCTCTACAAATCCACCTTACAATACAGTACATTACAATAAAGACACATCCGTTCAGACCTGTTGCACAATGCATTTTGTTTGAAGTGCTGGGTCTTGCATGAAAAAGTCTATAACTTCATTTAACAATTACAGCAGGAGCCTTACGTAGGCACTACCAATACTGATTTCCAGTCTAAGTGACTCAGCTGGTATAGACTGGTTCAATGTGCAAAACGTTGGCTAGGATTTTACCCCATTTGTAACCAGAAATCTTAAGGAAAAAAAAGGATAGTCTATTGAGTTAAAGAGTGTAGGTGGAACTTTTGCTTTACATATGCATTCAACAAATGACAGAAATGTCTAAGGTCAAATGATTTGTTGTAATTGCATTTATATAGCGTTTACGAACCCATGTGTTGCATTGAAGTGCTTTACAGAGAGTAGTACGGTAGTGTGTTACCCAAGGTTAGTGGGTAATCCAGTGGTGATGTTGGTTATTAGGGTTCGTCATGTGGTCTTAAGGGGGGAAACCCATGCCTTTATTACAGGTTTCTTTGTGGTAGATTAAAAATATTACCCGTTAGGTGTGATCATTAGTGGGTTTGTGTGGTTTCATACATGTGGTTGGTGAGATAAGCAGGCTGGAAAAGGTTAGGTATTGTTGGGATGTAGGCATAGGGTTTTAAAGGAGGCGGGGTCAAAAATAGCCTGTACAAAATAAAAAAAAAGAGAGGGGTAGCTATTCTCCGGACCAGCGCTACCTGGCCTGGAAACAAACGAACTGCGCCTGGGTGGTGCCTATATAGGTGACCGCAACGTCACTTCTGATGCCGATGATATCACGTGGAGCTCGATGGCATGCAGGGGTACTGCTTACACAGCCAAATTTCCATATCCAGTCTGATGCCTGGGAAATTCAAAGGTAAGGAATCAGCAGCTAGTAGTTTCTATCAGATCACCCTTTTAACACTTGTAGCAAGTAATCGCAGACCTGCAAACTCACACTGTGCTGTGTCACATGATATTGTCACCCTTCACATGGTCACCCGGTGAGGAGCCGAAATCACACAGTGGCAGGGAAAACGAGCTGAACTGTAAATGGTGGATTTCCACCTCGTTTTCGGGGGCAGTATGCAGCCGATGTCCAATTAAAAGGTGTGAAACACCTCAGGACATCGGCAGCAGCACCAATTACCCGTTGTGTGTTTTTTGGGGAGGGTGTGGGGGGCTTGGTGAGGGGCAGAGTGCCTCTTAAGCGGCTCTTAGCACACGGACTCCCACCTTTAAGGCCCTGCCCCTCCTCACACAGTGAGGTTGTTTTGTAAAATGGTAGGTATGCAATCTGGTTTTATCCTCTTGTATAGACCATCTCTAGGACTGAAACCTGAAAGTAGACTCAGGATCCATGTTGAAACTATGCAGAAAATGTCAAATAAGGTTTTAATTGTATGCAGAGAGAACTTATTTGTATTTATTGGAACACAATCACAGAACACAGTGAGGCTGTGTCTTGATGGAGAAAGTTGAATGAGGACTCCTATTACATCCACTACTCCTTATCTGCACTCCACCTCTTTCCCACTCCGCTTGCACTGCTTTGTTACAACTTTTACAACCAAGTACCAGTGATTTGAATAATGAGATGAATTAACTAGAAACATCCCACTATGCAAGTCCTTACATTCAAGTAATTTTCCTCAATCTCTTTGAATGCAATCGGGTGTCATCCAGTGATATCACACATGGGATCCTGGTAATTCTCTGTGACCCTTTAATATGAAACAGATACTTAGCTGTAGTCCCAGTTTTGCATCATATAAATCTTCATTAAAGTCAAACATTAAAATAAGTCAATAAGACCGCCAATAAGGATAGATCTTACAAACTCTACAGGCGGAGGTATTAGTTTAGTTAAGACCAATTTAAGATCCCAAAGAGGTGTAGGTCTTCTAAATAGTCTTTAATAAGAGGAATTGTGATAAAAGGAGGCCTGATCTAGACCTTTCTGTAAGATGTGATTGCAGCAGGATGGATTTTAATGAAAGAATTGCACTTTCGATTCTGACAGAGGGAAGTATGGTCTGTCCAGTGCCAAGAGGATCACTGTTGCTTGACAAGTCCGGAGATTCCAAATTACTGCAGGTGGCAACTGAATCCGAGGAAATGCCGAAAGTTACATCGTCAACCAGAACATCAAAAGGGAGCTGTTCAACGAGCCTGGTCCCAGCAGTCGCGACGCAAAGTCTTAGCATTTTTTTTTAATCGGAAGGGGTTTTAGAGAGATCTATCGTTGGACAGCATCAATTTATGAAGATTTGAAGGAAGTCATTGACCTTGCACCATCTTTTTTTCATAGAATATGCTCAGGAAATACACTTGCTGTTTCAGAATTCCCTGTAAAAGTACTGATTTTCCTCACAGACCCCTAGTTAAAGCCAGAGCCAGATTTATTTTGATTCTCTTAGCAAGGTCTGGATCTCATGTCCCCTTGCTTGATTTGGTGTTACAAAGGTGCATTGTCTGTTTGAATAAAAACTCTGCTCTTTGTCAGAAATAGCCGGAGGGCTCAGAGAGCTAGAGGAACCGATCATCAGCTCCAGGTACCTAAAGTGATGGGAGCTGTCCTTCTCTAACCAATGGCCTGGCACACAGAGCATTTCCACATGCGCTAGTCTTCCTGAGTGACATCTGTCACAATAACTTGAGTTGGAAGACTCGGTTGGAAAGGTATCCTTGAAATAAGCTTGCTCCATTATATTACCATTACAGACATCTTAATCAGGAGATTGTTCTCCCAAATGTTCTTCTGAGACCCTAGATACTGCTGGAGAGGTCTCATTTTAGCTTTGCACTCAGGTCAATGGAAATACTGGAAACCATGGACCCCATTCTCTTGGATCCTGAACATGCCCTCTTGAGACAGAGCAAAATGCTGAAAATGCTCCAAACACTGCCTAGGTGTGTTTTAATATATGGCGGTCTTTCATAGACATGTTCATAGTAATCCCCTTCCTCCTCCTCTTGATATTTAACAAGTTAGGAGGGACTGTGAGCCGCACCAAGCGGGCCATCATCATCCAAGTCCTCCATATCGAACAGATGACTTGGCGGTAGAAGTGTGTTCTGGGCATAAAAATTCCTGAGTTTTTCTGCCATCGATTGCACCATCTACAATGTTATTGTCAGGTCAGGATTTAATTGTAATGCTGGTGGCTTCGTAGTTGGTGGTTTTACAGTCGTCAATGGTGTCTTAGTCAACAGTCATGGATGAAGTCAACGTGGTTGTCTTGTTGGTCATCATCATCACTGCCGTCGAAGCAGGCATTTTTTACGGTGATGAGGGCGTCGTTGGTATCTTTGCAGCCAGCCTGGATTTTACGGTTGATGGCTCTGCGGAAGATTTTCCAGGATGTAAGGCCAAGAGCGAAGGGTGGTAAGCTCTGCTCTTTTGGCCTCAGATGTTTTCCTTCCTCTCTCCGAGAAACCTCATTTGAAGACTCTTGACAAGTCTTTCTATGGCCTTTCTATGCAACTCTGGTGCCCCCTGGAGCAACCTCTTCCTTTTTCCTGACCTTTCATGTGAAGGACTGCAATCCGCACTGTCTGCCTTATGAGAAATAACAGACTTTCATGATTTTAGGTTTTGCAGCCATAATAAAAGCCTCCCCTCATATTTGGATGAAAAGGTGCAACAGATTTTACAGTCCATTACCTTGTGGGCAGGAGGAAGACAATTGATTCTTCAGAGTGTAGCCTCTTTTTTCCACAGGTCCCAAAAACTATTTTTCTAGACGGTGCGGACATTTTATTGACAGTCTGTGGTAGATGGAATAGTAAAGTTGACCTTGAATACCAAAATCAGGGTAAACGCTGAAGAACTGAGCAGAGTTTAGGGAGACTCACTTTCACAACGTGCAGTAGAAAATCTGAAAGAAGATGCCTCTGGAGGGAGTGTCTAGAGCTTGCTATGGCCCGATTGGCTAGTTTTTATTCTTGATAAATGATGTGGATAAGTTAATCAAAGTAATGTATTGGTGCCATTAGAAGCTATCTGTACTGTCTCTACTGCTTTGGAAAGTACAGTGGGACTCCCACCTCGCAGACACAGCTCTTTGGAGGATACCCTATTTAATAGCAGATTCCATACCTTTAAAATATCCCTAAACTGAAGCCAGAATTTTCAACAAAGGCCCTACACACTATTAGGTGTGTCTTGTGTCAACTCCATTCTGACCTGGAAGTGATGGCAGGAACAACATACAGGTGCCACCCAAATATGCTGATGTTAGTTTCTTTCTGGGCAGCATTGTCCCTCTCGGACATGGAGCCCAAAGACCAACTCCTCCTACCAGCATGTATATCTCCAATTGAGACCTTTTTAGATGGAAACAAGTCAATTTCACAGAATAGGGAGGCAGGAGGGTGGCGCGGAATCAGTGGTTAGAGCATTACAGTAAGTAACATGTTCTAATGCATATTTCCAACCGCAGATTTTTCACCTTTAAAACAGATATCAAAGAAATACCATCCCCAATGGTGAGTGTCAAATGACAGACTATACTCCAGCATAAGGTACTCTTCTGGACGGCCCGGCCTTACATTTTTGCCACGGGCCCTAAAAAGAGCCGATTGTCCACCCAATAGTTGTAGTGCGATCGATACGAGAGCTCGGTGTTCAAACAATGGAGTTTTCCCATCTTCTGAGGGGAGAGGTGTGACAAAAATCTGGAGTGTAATGGACTGGTTGACATAAAAGGAAATCACAATCTTTGGTAGAAAGCCTGCTCTCGTCTGCAGCACCAATTTGTCATGAAAGAAGGTGGCGTACGACGGCTGTACTAAAAGAGCTTGAAACTCACTCACACAATGAGCTGAGATGATTACAATAAGAACAAGCATTTGCAATGCAATAGGTTTCACATTACTGAGTTTGAGCTATTGACGTTGGTAATAATAATGCAATGCCAATAGCTCAAACTTTCCGTAATGCAAGACCTATTGCTTTGCAAATGCTTGTTAAGTTGTATTGCTTATTTTTCACGTTGCTTACAAGCGTCACCCTGCACCACCCGCAAGCACAGCCTGCACCATCAATGCTACATTTACTCATGGTACAACACAGGCGAGGGAGAAGACAGAGAAAACTTAAAAGATGTCACAAGGAAAAGACTGCAGAAAATCCATCTGAGGCTTTTAAGATACTGTATGGAACAAAGAGGCAACCAACCCATCGATAGCATTCAAGAAGGGAAGTGCTTGCGGAGAGCCATTGCGTGTTAGTGTGCGTACGGCTGCAAACTGCATATATCAAAGCCACCACACACAGCATGTTTTCACTTCCTTTATCTTTTCAAGCTTTGTATCTGTTTTTTGGAAAGGGGCGCCTCCGTTGAGAAGTTCTTGGTAGTTTGTGTGTTTTGTAAAACTATTCCTTTGCTTGGGACACAGAGAGGTGTGCTTTTCCTCAAGATCCCCAGTAAAGCCCAAAACACACTGACTATCTTTAAACTGAGCCGGTCCATTGAAAAGCAGGGCGGTGCAGGAGCGTGGAATGCTTGAGATAGCTCTATTGTTGCGATCTCATTGGTGCTTTGGATGCCTCAGTGTGTGTTTGTACACATGCCTTGAACTGCAAGATACCGTGCAAGTGGATAGACCGCACGCTAGGTGTGAATGTAAACAGAAGCGCTTCCTTCGCAAACAAAACAATCAGACCTGTAAGTTGTTTTAGAAAAGTAAACAAAATAAATGGTAAAATACGTGGAGTTTAATAAAGCCCCGCCAAAACGGTTCATTCACTGCCTCGAGCGAGTTTTGCAGAAGGCGCCACTATGACCTTGTAGTTTCCATTTAAGGACCTCTTTAATTCACCAAGGAAGTGAAGGAGCGGACATTCCAGTCAGTGTTGTGCTGCTTCATGCACACATAGTGTATGCTGCACATTCAGGGTGGGGAGTTTACGGGGCAGGAGGTGGGGCATGTGAGGGGAGGGGAGTTTACAGGGCAGGAAGTGGGAACTGCCAAGTGGGGCATCTGAAGGTGAGCGCTCTAGTCTTGTGAGGGAACTGCTCTAGCCTAGATCGCGTCCTACCTTCGAAACAGAACTAATGTCATCCATACTCCACAAAAGCAGGGGTCCCTCAAGGCTCTATCATCTCGCTCATGCTTTTCAACATCTACATGAAGCCATTACCAGTACTGATCAATCAATTTCACCTCACATGCTAGAACTATGCAGATGACACACAAATACTCCTTTAACTGGAATGCCCCAAAGACATTGGAAAATTCCCAATTTTCAGTTGTCTCAGAGCCGTGGATCAGTGGATGACTCGGAGCCATCTCAAATTGAATGCTTCTAAAACGGAAATACTCACATGTGGTGATTGGAAACATTATGACCCGCTTGCCGCCTGGCCTGATGAACTGGGACCACTGCCTAAATTATCGAAGGAAGTAAGAAACCTCAGAATGACCATGGACTCCAAGCTGTCGATGAATGCCCAAGTCGACAAACTAGCAAGAAACGCTGCAACGAATATTCCCTCATTTGGGATTTCCACATAAGGTCCAAACTACCATCGCCCTTATTCTGTCCAAACTCGATTATGCCAATAACCTCTACCAAGGATCACCTTTAACAACCATGAAAAGACTACAACGTATTCAGAACTCGTCTGCCAGACGACTCTTGCATATCAAACCGTGAGACCACATGTCACCTGCTTTGAAAGCCTTGCATTGGTTACCGGTTGCCAGAAGATTCACGTTCAAGCTACTTTGTATCACCCACAAAGCAATACATGTAATGGGACCGCTCTTCATCAGGAATAAAATCACCAAACACATTCAACAAAGGAACCTCCGTTCTAAAGGGGCATCCCGCCTCAAAATCCCAAAATACAAGAAAAAACCACGAGTGGCACATCCTTCTCTGTTCAAGCAGCCAAACTATGGAACTTTTTATGCCCCCTACATAAGATCCACCGACAACCACCTTATCTTCAGAAAACTATTCAAGGATCAGCTCGTCCCCACATGAGCACCATACGCAAACAGAAATTCACAGCATATCCCTCTGTATATAAGCATTTATTTTCACTATAGATATGTACTTATCTTTGTGTATTGCCTTGAATAAACATGTAGAATAATTATGTTTAAAAAAAAAAATCTTTGGTCTACATGTACTTGCTTCAATTGTGCATCTATGTACCTTCTAAGTACTTGGATCTGTGTGTCTGTTACTTTTCTCATGAAAAAGAATATCCAATACACTACCTTATTTCTCATCCTGTACCTCTATCAATATCTTGAATCTACATATACTTACCTCCCTTCTGCATCTATATACTTTCAATGTACTTCTGGATATATAAATATTTATCACTTTCTTCTAATTTAGCATTTCAAATGCACAACCCTATTTCTCATCCTGTATCTCTATCAATATATTTAATCTACATATACTTACCTCCTTTCTGCATCTATATACTTTCAATGTACTTATGGATCTATATATTTATCCCTTTCTTCTAATTTAGCATTTCCAATGCACTACCCTATTTCTCAGCCTATAATTCTCTCAATATATCTTCTAGCCCAACTTTCGGACTCATCTCAAACTTCTTTCTACTACTCTTTCCAATGCACTACCCTATCTCTCACCTTTGATATCTATCAATATATCCTCTACATCTACTCTCTCATTTATCCCATACCACTACTATGATCTCCAAAATAACCCTTTCTAGACTCTCTCCTACTCTACCCCTCCTTACATCATCTGACACCTCTTTTACTATACCGATCCCCCAAAACAAACCTCTCTAAACTCTTCCCTCCAACTCTTCCCTTCCAAAAACCCTTTTTACTCATCCAAAAGCCTCCTCCTACTGCTTTGACCTAAAAAAAACCAACAAAAATAAATCCTTCTATCTTCTATCCCTCCACTATCCTTTTCAAATAAAATAACAGACTAACATGTTCACTTCTCAAATTTCATATTCCACTATACTAATTCACCACTAATCCTTTATGGGTTCCAGAGTAGCGTGCTACTTGCCAATAAAGTGTTTCATCACCCCATCAGAGTTACAAGCGCTATATAAATGGAAACCTTTTTCTCTTTTCTAACCGTCCCCAACTCTTCTCAATCCAAATAACTGACTAACATATCCACCACTCAAATTAATTTCATGTTTCACCATACTAATTCAACACTAATCCTTATGGGTTCCAGAGTAGCGTGCTACTCGCCAAAAAAGCACTTCAGAACACCATCAGGGGTAGCAAGTGCTATATAAATATAAACCTCTTTCCCTCTTCTATACTGCCACCTACCCTTCTCGATATAAATAAATGAATAACATATCCACCACTCAAATTACTTCATATTTCACTATACTAATTTTCAACACTAATCCTTTATGGGTTCCGGAGTAGTGTGCTACTTGCCAGAAAAGCGCTTCAACACCCATCAGAGGTAACAGGTGCTATATGAATGCAAACCTTTCTTCCCCTTCTATCCCTCCGGTATCCTTCTCACTCCAAATAACTGACTAATATCAACCGCACAAATTACTTTCATATTTCACCATACTAATTCCCCACTAATCCTTAATGGGTTTTCGGAGTAGCATGCTTCAACACCCCATCAGGGGTAACCAGCACTACATAAATACAAACTTTTTTTCCTCTTCTATCCTTCCAAATCTAAATAACTGACTAACCTATCCACAACTTAAAATATACGTGCATGTTTCACTATACTAATAACACTAATCCTCTATAGGTCCCGGAGTAGCGTGCTACTCACCGAAAAAGCGCTTCAACGCCTCGTATGGGGTAGTAAGCGCTATACAAATGCAATTACAATACAATACATGAGGCAGTCACATGACGTGCGCAGGGGCACCGGTGGAGTGAAGATGGCTTTGTGCTCCCACAGTCCCCGAGGTTCCCTGAAGCCAGACAGGAACAAGCGAAGCGCTGCTCAATAATTTGGTGTCTGGCGCAATACAAACCGTGGAACTCCCGGAGCAGCTGTGATCCTGGCAGAAGTGTGCTGCAGTGAAACATGTACAGGGCATGCCGGAATACCTTGTACAATGCAGAGTCGTAACACAGATTACAGCAGCTTTGGTACTCACGGCGCTGACAACGGTGAACTGCTCAAGTGGCAAACAGTGGTTGCACTAAATATGTAACTACAGTTGTACCAGCACCTGGGGAAGTCCTGGTCCATGAAAAGCACTGTTGAAGGGCAATAAACAACTGTAGCACAGAAACAAGGTCCTAAATTGGCCGCTGAGTAGGTCCAGGAGGAGTTGGCGGGTCGCTTGGGGAGGGCAAAACTCGGAAGAGACATGACGTATTTATTTAGGAAGTTTTCTATAGCGCTGTCAAGACCCGGAGGCAGCAGAGCGCTTTACAGTAATCGAATGACAAAAATCTGTATAAACATATACATAGCATAAACAAACATAAACATAACATATGTAAGGTATAAGCATTCAATGAGTGACATTGTAAGCGGAACATGGGTGAGTTGCCGAGCTTCTTTGGTTATGGGATTCACTGTAGTCACATAGTTCAGGGGTTGCTTGCTGACCCCGGTTATCCACAGCCAAGGGAGCGGATTAGGAACAAGGATTTGAGTTGCCTTTTGAATTCCACAAAAGAAGGAATAGTTCTGATGTGTGGGGGGATGGAGTTCCAGATTTTGGGGGCGTTTCCAGTGAAAGAGCAGTCCGCTGTTCTTTTCTTTCTGGTTTTGGGTAGGATGAGCAGGAAGGAGTTAGAGCTTCTAGGATTCCTGGCTTGACCTGCTTTTTTGAGTTTATTTGCCAGGTATTCGGGTTTGCCGGTATGGAGGGCTGTGTGTGTTAGGCAGGCCGTTCTGAAGTTACTACGCATTTCTGCTGGGAGCCATTTGAGTTCCTTGAGTGCTGGGGAGATGCGATACGATTTTTTGATGCCGGTAATCATTCTAGCTGCAGCATGTAGTGTTGTTTTGATCGGTGCCAAGTTCGATTTCGGGATGCCTGTTAGGATTGCGTTCCCATAGTCTAGCCTTGACAGTACCAGAGATTGAGTGGCCAGTTTGAGATCCTTGTTAGGAATGTAGGGTTTGATCTTGTTCAACAATCTGAGGTTAAAGAAAGCACCTTTGGCTGCATTCTTGATGTGTTTTACCATGTTTAGTTTGGGGTCTATGATGATGCCAAGAGATTTAACAGAGTCGGCTAGAGTAAGATTTCCTTTAAGTGCATCGATTGCTTTTAGCCATTCGGTGATTTGCGGGTTGTCTTCCTTGTTCGAGATGAGGAGTGTCTCAGTTTTGTCTGGATTCAGTTTCAAGTGATTGTTTGTCAGCCATTGTTGAACATCTTTCAGGACATCATTTAGTCTATGTATGTCAGTGATAGAGGAAGTTTCCAGACAGATTTGTGTATCGTCCGCGTGGAGGTGAAGCGGATGTTGGCTTTTCTGATTAGCTTGGAAAGATGTTAAAAAGCTGAGGCGAGAGCACCGAACCTTGGGGGACGCCCTTATTGACCTGTTGGATTTCGGAGGTGAAATTCTTGATTTTAATTTTTTGTGTTCGGTTGTGTATGAATGAGGAGAACCATTTGAGAACTACTTCGCCAAGGCCAGCTCTTTCTTGAAGAACCTTGGTGAGGAGTTTGTGGTCCACCGTGTCAAATGCTGCAGATAGGTCAAGGAGAATGAGGAGGCAGCATTTGTCTGAGTCCAGAGATCCGTGGATATCGTCTATGATGTTCAGCATCGCTGTTTCTGTGCTGCATCCTTGTCTGAAGCCAGACTGGAGGGGGTCTAGGAGATTGATGTTGTCCAGATGATGAGTCAGTTGCAGGAGTACACAAAGTTCCAATGTTTTGGCTAGTAGAGGGAGGTTAGATATTGGTCTGAAGTTGTTCAGGTCTGTTGAGTCAAGACCTGTTTTTTTCAGCAGGGGTGTAACTTGCCCAATTTTTAGGCAGTCAGGGACCACTCCGTTTTTTAGGGAGCTGTTTATGATGTTGCCCCTTATAGGTGCAAGAGAGTGTTTCATTTTCATGATTAGTGAGGGAGGAATGGGGTAAGAGATATGGGCTGATGGTTTGGAGGACGAGATCAGCAAGATTATCTCTGCGTCTGGGACAGGGCGGAAGCTAAGCCAGGGGGTGCTCAAAGAGCCGGGAGAGAGAGCCTGAGGTGCAGCCGAACTGGTCTTCTTGTGGTGTGAATTGTTGGGGTCAAGTGAAAGTTCAATTTTTGTGATCTTTTCGTTGAAGAAGTGGGCAAAATTGTCACAAAGATCCTTTGACGCTAGCACAGGAGAAGACAGCGGTTTGGACGTTTGTTGCCTGATGATGCTGTAAAGCTCCTTCGGTCTATTTTTGGCTTTGTCCAGTGCCTCGCGGAAGAAGCTGGATTTTTTGTTTTTGATGTGGTTCTTGTATTTCCTTCGGGCTGCTTTCAGTTGATCACGAAGGATGGCCGTTGGGTTGTTTCTCCACTTTCTTTCCTTAGCTCTTAGAGTTCTCCTGTCTGCGTTGAGGTCAGCGTTGAACCACGTTCTGGAACGGATAGCTCTGCTCCTTTTGAGCTTTAGTGGCGCAAGTTTGTCAAGTATGGACACTAGCTCGTAGTTGTAGCAGTCGATGAGCTCATTGGTGGAAAGGTCCGCTTTATTGGCCGGTAGAAGAGAGCTTAACTGATCATCCAGGATATCCAGGGGTATTTGAGAGAGGTTTCTTGTCCATTTGGGGGGGTCTTGGGGGGGTTTATGTGACTGTAACGGGGTGTCCCCGACTTTGATCCCCGTTATGGGGAATGGACCCAATCAATCGCCAGGGACTACGAGATGTACTTCACATACCCCCTCTTGTATCCCTCAGCAGATGGACTATCGAGGGGCTGGATACGAGGCTGCGTCAGGCCGAGAAGGAGACAGAGACTGGCCCTTTAACTATCAAGGTGAGGATGAGTGGGCGGAGTTCCAGGACGACGGAACGCCGTCAAAGGCGGAAGCACAGGGAGACGAGGTGTGCTTGTACACCTGGAGAGGAGACGAGGAGAGAGGTCGGAGAAAGACGGAAGCAAGTTGGACGGAGGAGTTGCATACTGGAGGAGAAGTCCTGTCCGAGGAGGAGAAGCCTGGAGGCCACCGATCCCACGAGCCGCCCAGCCACTCACCCGGGGGAGGTGTGGGGCTTGCCAAGGTGCGTAATCGGCTCAAGGGCTGGGTGGGACGGAAGGGCGGTCCCGTTGTAAAATAGAGGAGTCCCTGGTTCCCGGTTTTCCCTACCCTGAGCACACCTGCGTCCCACTCACTTGTATATTATTCCGGAGCACGTGTGGGTTTACTTCCTCACTCCCTTTTCCCAGTAGTAACGGTCCGAGTAGGACAACCACCTCGCTTGCTGCCTTTTCTTTTGTTTCCTTACGGCCCGGGGGAGAGGAGTTGTCAAGACGGACCAGGATGATACAAAACCCCGACGGAGCCAGACCGGCTATCGGAGGACTCTGTACGTCGAGCACCGAAGAAGGAGAAGGTCCCCAAGTCGATCTCCCCGCCGTACAACCCTGCTTAGAAAGACTTGTTCTGACCATTTGTTGGACTCAATAAAGCCCGTTGTAACAAGAACCCGACTGTTGCCCTTCTCTTCTGTCCCCGCGAGTCCGCACCGGTTACAGTGAGGTAATGGGGTGATTGATATGAAAGAGATCATGTGGTGGTCTGACCAGTCGACGGGAAGGATGTGGTTGATCGTGATTGATTTCTTTTGTGAGATGATAGCGTCCAGTGTGGCTCCTTTGTAATGAGTCTCCTCGGTGCAATGTTGTTGCAGGTTGTTATCATGAAGGAGGCTGGATTACGATTGGATTAGGGGATTGTGTGTCTCGTTCCAGCGAAGATTCAGATCCCCAAGAATTAGGTTATTGGAGTCATCGAGTGCGCCTTGTGCAATCAGGTCGGAAAGTTGTTCTCCAAAAGGGTTGTTTTTACCTGGGGGGTGGTAGAGCAGGTGACACCGTAGAGAGTCTTTGTCATTGGTCTTGATGATGGTGGATAAGCATTCGAATGAATCCTAGTCAAAAGAGGTGGTTTCCGAGATGTCCAGGCTGTCCTTGTGGATGATAGCCACCCCTCCTCCCCTATGCTCTATCCTGTCTTTGGTAATGAGGGAGAAGCCAGGTGGTACCAGCAAGTCAAGGCAGGGAGGGGATATCTTATTTAGCCAGGTCTCTGTGAGGAACGCAATGTCAATATCGTGAGTGAGGATGGCTTCAGCTAGATCTGTTGCGTGCAGTGAGGCCGATCTACAGTTGATTAGCAAGCAGTTGGAGAATTGCTCCTGGTTGCTGGCCGATTTATCTTTGATCTCCCTTGGTATGGCGGTGAGGACCGGGTATCTCTGATGTTTAGTGCTAGGAGGGACTTTCCGGTGACCTGTGATTACTTGGATTTTAGATTTGGGAGAATCTAAGGCGGGGGTGTTGTATGTGGCGGCTAGTAGGGCTGCTTTGCTGTCTGACATAGGTGCTACTGATCTTAAAGGCCTTGAAGTCAAGTGCTTTGTGTCTGATAGGGGGTTTGTAGGAGTGTGGGAAGGAGTATGAGTCTTGGACCTAGGGAAAGGGTCTCTGGTTTTTGCAGTCTGCTGTAGGCAGGATTCCGAGATCTTGAGGGGGGGATAGTGAAGCTGGGTACTAGAGGTTTCTGTGGGCCTAGGAGAGCTGTTAGCGTTGCCGGAGTGAGCCGTTAGCGGGGGGTATTTGGAGGGTCTGCGGGCTATGCCTAGGTTAGAGAGGATCTCCAGTAGGCCCTGGGTGATTGTTACAATCTGGTTTTCGAGAACCACGAGGCGTTGCGACACAGAGTTGAGGGAGGGGATGGGGGTATCTGGGGTAGCGCCAGGTGTGTTGTGGTTCGGGTTGGGGGGTGGAGGGGTCCGGGGAGAGGACAGGTGAAGGGGAGGGGAAGGTACAGGGGGGGACTTTGAGTGACTGTGAGCTGGGATGGGACTCGAGGGGAGGGGGGTTCCTAATGGCGGAGGAAGGGGAGGGGAAGGGACAGGGGGAGGCTTTGAATGACTGAGCTGGGAAGAGGCTCCTGGGATCAGGTTGAGGGATCAGGGTGCGGTTGATGGGATCAGGGGAGAAGGCGGGGGAGGGGAAGGGACAGGGGAGGGCTTTAGGTGACTGTGAGCAGGGATGAGACTCGAGGGAAGGAGGGTTACTGAAGACGGAGGGCGGGGAGGGGAAGAGACAGGGGGAGGCTTTGAGTGACTGAGTTGGGATGATGTTCGTGGGGCGTGAGGTTCCTGGAGGCGAGGAAGTATTATCAGTAGGGGGATGAGGGAGGCGGTGACTTGGGGACGTGTGGCTGTTGGAAGAGGGAATTGAAGGAGGGGTTGGAGTTTGAGGAGGCTTCCAGCAAATGGGAGCTGTATGCCCAGAAGTAGAGACAGCATGCCTCAGTTCGAGACCACGCATGCGTGCCCTCTAGAGATGAGACCTAAATACTGTATTCAGGGTCAGGGGACAGCTGATTACACAGAAGAAAAGTAAGGACCATATTAGCGTCCCACTGTGGCATCACGAAAGGCCTTGGGGGAAACATTTGCAACAAACATTTGAGACAAGATCACCCAGGGGATTTCAACCATCTGGTCAGATACCACAAACCAACTGAAAGGGTCGATAGTGAATCTTGAATAGTGCCCACTGCCTGTCCTTGCAGAGTCAAAGCTAAAATAAACAGCAACGTATCCAACAGTTTGGCCTCCAACAGGCCTGTTACTCGTGCCACAAATTGGTCCCATAGTCCAGTTCCATCCCACACTCAGGGTCCATCTCTACGAGCAATATTGCTTTTGTAGACGGACACCAGCCTATCAGGATGACATCCACTATTTCGGGAGGCAGATCAAATGCAGTCAACAGCCTCAGAAGTTCCTGCCACCATACTCTCCTGGCCTATTCCAGAGCAACTAGGATGAATTGGGTCAGTTGTTCATTATCTTCTTAACTAGGTGCAGGAGAGATGGAGAGAAGGCATTCACAAGTACAGTGCTCCACTCCAAGTGGAATGGTTTTCAGAGAGAGAGCCTTCTTGGGAATATTAACGTGCAAAAGTGGGGCACCGCAAGTTCTTAGCAGTGGGCAAGATATTGAGTCCTGGTTCTCCCCATGGATGGCAGAAGCCCTGCACCTCCTATGGGTGTAGCTAGAATTATTGATTAACTAGGCATCACCAGCTACTCTCATCTGCCCTGGCCTTTAAAAATCTCACCAGGTGGTGTACTACCCGGGTGATGCCCTGACTATCCAGCCAGTTTGAGACATAGGGCCTTGTGACACAGAATATAGAGCCCACCCTCAACTCCCTCCTTGTTGCAATACCACATGGCAGTGGCATTGTCCGTGAGAACCTGAAACAGCCTCCCCTTGTTGGACAGCAGCAAGGCTTTCAACGCAAAACAGAGGCCCACAACTCTAGTAGATTAATGTGGTTGGGCCTCTGTTGGAGACCAGATGAACAAATTACTTATCTTCTTTAACTTTCGGGTAGAGACTATCTAGCCGCAGATTCCTCACTTTTGAATACTCCCTAATTATCAGACTGGATCCAGAGACTTTTCACCAGTACCTCTGCGTACCAGAAGGTGGCACCTTGGGGGTCCACACTGATGCTGTTCCACTTCAGAAATAACGTGCAGGGCCTATCAGACAACAGTCCCACACTTTTAAGTCTGTTGTTTTCAAGATAGAGCCTGCAGAAGCAAAACGGTAGACAACGTGCAGATTCCTAGATCTGGGATCTCATTATTGGACATAGAGTAACCACAGAAAGGGGAGTATAGCAGTGTCGGTGAGGAATCTGTCACTAGATGGAGACTGTACCAGAAAGTGCATTACCAAAGGTTAAGTAACTTGTTCTTCTGATTGACACTTCTAGCCACAGTTTCTTCACCTTTTGAATAGAGGGAGCATGAGTGAACTCAAACTAGTCGATCCTGCAGAGGGGACACTTTGCTAGGCTTCACAAACTGTATTATCCAAACAATAATGCTAGTGAACATGTGGAGGGACATCCACGAAGCCATCTGGCAGATGTCAAGGACAGGGACTCCATGTGCCAACGCATTGGTAGCTGCTTTGACACAGGCATCATGAGCACACAGTCCTTCAGTGCTGCTTTTTACCATATGTTCAGCAGATTTTTATGCAGAGTATGAACTTGCGGGGAGGGTTCCCTACTGCACTGCCTTTTTTCACTCTAGAGAACCCCACAAACAGCTCACCATCCTGTGGTCTTTTGTGCGATCTATACAGAAGCTCAGCACTCTGATTCCAAGCAATGAAGTGTCTCTTCCTCAGAGGGGTGAGGCGCAGCATAGAATGCCGGCAGAGTGATGGTTTGGCCAACGCAAAACTGTCACAACTTTCCACAAGGCTACCGGTGTCCACAGAAACAGTTTGTCTGGGAAGAAGTATATGGTGGATAGACACTGAGCCTGAAGCTCACTCACAGGCCGTGCCAAAGCGATGGCAATGAGAAACAGTCTTGATAGTAAGGAACCATAGGGGACAGCTGTGAAGCTGCTTGAACGGAGTACACGTCAGATACATCAGGACCACATTAAGGTTCCATTAGGGCATGACAAAAGGAGACGGGAAAAACACTTGGTACAGCCCTTTCAAAAATCACATCACAACTGGCGATTTAAACAAAGAGGGAGGATCAGGCAACCGTAAGAAGACCAAGAGGGGCGAAAGATAATCCTTAACCATGCAGAGAGAGAGGCCTTGCAGAGAGAGAGGCCTTGCAGAGTGAGAGAGGCCTTGCAGAGTGAGAGAGGCCTTGCAGAGTGAGAGAGGCCTGGCAGAGTGAGAGAGGCCTGGCAGAGTGAGAGAGGCCTGGCAGAGTGAGAGAGGCCTTGCAGAGAGAGAGAGAGGCCTTGCAGAGAGAGAGAGAGGCCTTGCAGAGAGAGAGAGAGGCCTTGCAGAGAGAGCGGCCTTGCAGAGAGAGAGAGAGGTCTTGCAGAGAGAGAGAGAGAGAGAGGTCTTGCAGAGAGAGAGAGGCCTTGCAGAGTGAGAGGCCTTGCAGAGTGAGAGGCCTTGCAGAGTGAGAGGCCTTGCAGAGTGAGAGGCCTTGCAGAGTGAGAGGCCTTGCAGAGTGAGAGGCCTTGCAGAGTGAGAGGCCTTGCAGAGTGAGAGGCCTTGCAGAGTGAGAGGCCTTGCAGAGTGAGAGGCCTTGCAGAGTGAGAGGCCTTGCAGAGTGAGAGGCCTTGCAGAGTGAGAGGCCTTGCAGAGTGAGAGGCCTTGCAGAGTGAGAGGCCTTGCAGAGACAGAGGCCTTGCAGAGACAGAGGCCTTGCAGAGACAGAGGCCTTGCAGAGACAGAGGCCTTGCAGAGACAGAGGCCTTGCAGAGACAGAGGCCTTGCAGAGACAGAGGCCTTGCAGAGACAGAGGCCTTGCAGAGAGAGAAGCCTTGCAGAGTGAGAGGCCTTACAGAGAGAGAGGCCTTGCAGAGAGAGACCTTGCAGAGAGAGAGAGAGGCCTTGCAGAGAGAGAGGCATTGCAGAGAGAGAGGCATTGCAGAGAGAGAGGCCTTGCAGAGAGAGAGGCCTTGCAGAGAGAGAGAGAGGCCTTGCAGAGAGAGAGAGAGGCCTTGCAGAGAGAGAGAGAGGCCTTGCAGAGAGAGAGGCATTGTAGAGAGAGAGGCCTTGCAGAGAGAGAGGCCTTGCAGAGAGAGAGGCCTTGCAGAGAGAGAGGCCCTGCAGAGAGAGAGGCCTTGCAGAGAGAGAGGCCTTGCAGAGAGAGAGGCCTTGCAGAGAGAGACCTTGCAGAGAGAGAGAGAGGCCTTGCAGAGAGAGAGGCATTGCAGAGAGAGAGGCATTGCAGAGAGAGAGGCCTTGCAGAGAGAGAGGCCTTGCAGAGAGAGAGAGAGGCCTTGCAGAGAGAGAGAGAGGCCTTGCAGAGAGAGAGAGAGGCCTTGCAGAGAGAGAGGCATTGTAGAGAGAGAGGCCTTGCAGAGAGAGAGGCCTTGCAGAGAGAGAGGCCTTGCAGAGAGAGAGGCCCTGCAGAGAGAGAGGCCTTGCAGAGAGAGAGGCCTTGCAGAGAGAGAGGCCTTGCAGAGAGAGAGAGGCCTTGCAGAGAGAGAGAGGCCTTGCAGAGAGAGAGAGGCCTTGCAGAGAGAGAGAGGCCTTGCAGAGAGAGAGAGGCCTTGCAGAGAGAGAGAGGCCTTGCAGAGAGAGAGAGGCCTTGCAGAGAGAGAGAGGCCTTGCAGAGAGAGAGAGGCCTTGCAGAGAGAGAGAGGCCTTGCAGAGAGAGAGAGGCCTTGCAGAGAGAGAGAGGCCTTGCAGAGAGAGAGAGGCCTTGCAGAGAGAGAGAGGCCTTGCAGAGAGAGAGGCCTTGCAGAGAGAGAGGCCTTGCAGAGAGAGAGAGGCCTTGCAGAGAGAGAGAGGCCTTGCAGAGAGAGAGAGGCCTTGCAGAGAGAGAGAGGCCTTGCAGAGAGAGAGAGGCCTTGCAGAGAGAGAGAGGCATTGCAGAGTGAGAGGCATTGCAGAGTGAGAGGCATTGCAGAGAGAGAGGCCTTGCAGAGAGAGAGGTCTGGAGAGAGGCCTTGCAGAGAGAGAGGTCTTGCAGAGAGAGAGAGAGAGGCCTTGCAGAGTGAGAGGCCTTGCAGAGTGAGAAGCCTTGCAGAGTGAGAAGCCTTGCAGAGTGAGAAGCCTTGCAGAGTGAGAAGCCTTGCAGAGTGAGAAGCCTTGCAGAGTGAGAAGCCTTGCAGAGAGAGAGAAGCCTTGCAGAGAGAGAGAGAGAGGCCTTGCAGAGTGAGAGAGGCCTGGCAGAGTGAGAGAGGCCTGGCAGAGTGAGAGAGGCCTGGCAGAGTGAGAGAGGCCTGGCAGAGTGAGAGAGGCCTGGCAGAGTGAGAGAGGCCTGGCAGAGTGAGAGAGGCCTGGCAGAGTGAGAGAGGCCTGGCAGAGAGAGAGAGGCCTGGCAGAGAGAGAGAGGCCTGGCAGAGAGAGAGGGGCCTGGCAGAGAGAGAGGGGCCTGGCAGAGAGAGAGAGGCCTGGCAGAGAGAGAGAGGCCTGGCAGAGAGAGAGAGGCCTGGCAGAGAGAGAGAGACCTGGCAGAGAGAGAGAGACCTGGCAGAGAGAGAGAGACCTGGCAGAGAGAGAGAGACCTGGCAGAGAGAGAGAGACCTGGCAGAGAGAGAGGCCTTGCAGAGAGAGAGAGAGAGAGGCATTGCAGAGAGAGAGGCCTTGCAGAGAGAGAGGCCTTGCAGAGAGAGAGAGAGAGGCATTGCAGAGAGAGAGGCCTTGCAGAGAGAGAGGCCTTGCAGAGAGAGAGAGAGAGAGGCATTGCAGAGAGAGAGGCCTTGCAGAGAGAGAGGCCTTGCAGAGAGAGAGGCCTTGCAAAGAGAGAGGCCTTGCAGAGAGAGAGGCCTTGCAGAGAGAGAGAGGCCATGCAGAGAGAGAGAGGCCTTGCAGAGAGAGAGAGGCCATGCAGAGAGAGAGAGGCCTTGCAGAGAGAGAGAGGCCTTGCAGAGAGAGAGAGGCCTTGCAGAGAGAGAGAGAGGCCTTGCAGAGAGAGAGAGGCCTTGCAGAGTGAGAGGCCTTGCAGAGTGAGAGGCCTTGCAGAGTGAGAGGCCTTGCAGAGAGAGAGGCCTTGCAGAGAGAGAAGCCTTGCAGTGAGAGAGGCCTTGCAGAGTGAGAGAGGCCTTGCAGAGTGAGAGAGGCCTTGCAGAGTGAGAGAGGCCTTGCAGAGTGAGAGAGGCCTTGCAGAGTGAGAGAGGCCTTGCAGAGTGAGAGAGGCCTTGCAGAGTGAGAGAGGCCTTGCAGAGTGAGAGAGGCCTGGCAGAGTGAGAGAGGCCTGGCAGAGTGAGAGAGGCCTGGCAGAGAGAGAGAGGCCTGGCAGAGAGAGAGAGACCTGGCAGAGAGAGAGAGAGACCTGGCAGAGAGAGAGAGACCTGGCAGAGAGAGAGAGACCTGGCAGAGAGAGAGAGACCTGGCAGAGAGAGAGAGACCTGGCAGAGAGAGAGAGAGACCTGGCACAGAGAGAGAGAGACCTGGCAGAGAGAGAGGCCTTGCAGAGAGAGAGGCCTTGCAGAGAGAGAGGCCTTGCAGAGAGAGAGGCCTTGCAGAGAGAGAGAGAGAGAGAGAGAGAGGTCTTGCAGAGAGAGAGGCCTTGCAGAAAGAGAGGCATTGCAGAGTGAGAGGCCTTGCAGAGTGAGAGGCCTTGCAGAGTGAGAGGCCTTGCAGAGTGAGAGACCTTGCAGAGACAGAGGCATTGCAGAGAGAGAGGCATTGCAGAGTGAGAGGCCTTACAGAGAGAGAGGTCTTGCAGAGAGAGAGAGAGGCCTTGCAGAGAGAGAGGCCTTGCAGAGTGAGAGGTCTTGCAGAGAGAGAGGCCTTGCAGAGAGAGAGGCCTTGCAGAGAGAGAGGCCTTGCAGAGAGAGAGGCCTTGCAGAGTGAGAGGCCTTGCAGAGTGAGAGGCCTTGCAGAGTGAGAGGCCTTGCAGAGTGAGAGGCCTTGCAGAGTGAGAGGCCTTGCAGAGTGAGAGGCCTTGCAGAGACAGAGGCATTGCAGAGAGAGAAGCCTTGCAGAGAGAGAAGCCTTGCAGAGAGAGAGGCATTGCAGAGTGAGAGGCCTTACAGAGAGAGAGGTCTTGCAGAGAGAGAGAGAGGCCTTGCAGAGAGAGAGGCATTGCAGAGAGAGAGAGGCATTGCAGAGTGAGAGGCCTTGCAGAGTGAGAGGCCTTGCAGAGTGAGAGGCCTTGCAGAGTGAGAGGCCTTGCAGAGACAGAGGCATTGCAGAGAGAGAAGCCTTGCAGAGAGAGAGGCATTGCAGAGTGAGAGGCCTTACAGAGAGAGAGGTCTTGCAGAGAGAGAGAGAGACCTTGCAGAGAGAGAGGCCTTGCAGAGAGAGAGGCCTTGCAGAGTGAGAGGTCTTGCAGAGAGAGTGAGAGGTCTTGCAGAGAGAGAGAGAGGCCTTGCAGAGAGAGAGGCCTTGCAGAGAGAGAGGCCTTGCAGAGAGAGAGGGAGGCCTTGCAGAGAGAGAGAGGCCTTGCAGAGAGAGAGAGGCCTTGCAGAGAGAGAGAGGCCTTGCAGAGAGAGAGAGGCCTTGCAGAGAGAGAGAGGCATTGCAGAGAGAGAGGTCTTGCAGAGTGAGAGGCCTTGCAGAGAGAGAGGCCTTGCAGAGAGAGAGGCCTTGCAGAGAGAGAGGCCTTGCAGAGTGAGAGGCCTTGCAGAGTGAGAGGCCTTGCAGAGTGAGAGGCCTTGCAGAGTGAGAGGCCTTGCAGAGTGAGAGGCCTTGCAGAGTGAGAGGCCTTGAAGAGTGAGAGGCCTTGCAGAGAGAGACCGTGCATGGCAAGAGACAGAACAAACAAATTGCCACACTATATAAACTACAGAGGACAGATTACACCAATTGCAAAATCTCTTCCATTTTGCTGTATAGGTTTTGTTAGTCGAAATTGCTAGTATCTCTCGGCATTCTTGAGGAATATCGAACGATTGAAATTTATGCGCATAAGGTTCCAAGCTGACAATTTTAGAGAAGTCAATTGCGGGTGAAGAACCTGTCCTTGTCTCATGGAAATTAGATCCTGAATTACTGGAAATTGCACTCTGGGTTCCACTTACAATTGGAGAAGTTCCGTGTATGAGAACGGTCTCGGCCAAGCCGGGGCTATCAAAATTATGTGGCATGGTTCCGATCTCATTTTCCTTAGAATCCTCTGAATTAGAGGGAATGGGGGAAACGCATATGCAAACATCCTTGTCCAGCGAAGGTGCAGAGCATTTCCTCGCGATTCTGCTTGTCGAAATCTGCTTGCGAAATGTTAGCATTTTTTGTTGTGTTGATTTGCAAACAAGTCTAATTTCGGTTTGCCCCATAGACTGAATATTCGTAGGAGTTGCTTGTGATTCAGTTCCCATTCGTGGTAGATGGAAGGTGATCTGCTTAGGTAATATGCCCTTGTGTTGTGCACTCCAGGAACATGCTCTACTTGCAGAGCGGTGTTGTGTTGTAAAAACCAATTCCAAATTTCCTGGGCTTGAGCCGACAGGGATTTTGACTTCGTGCCACCTTGCTTCAGAAGGTAAAACTTGTTGTTGTACTGTCGGTCCAGACTAGAACCAGCGAGCTGTGGATTCTGGGAAGGAAGACTTGAAGGACAGAGAATACTGCTTTTAATTCCAACAGATTGATGTGCAGTGCTGCCTCTTGAGTTGACCAATGGCCCTGAATCTCTAGGTCCTGCAAGTGTACTCCCCAGCCCAGTAAGTAAGCGTCTGATGTCATGACGTAACTGGGAGACTGAGGTTCGAAGAGGAGACCCTTTATGTTGTCCCTGATGCTCCACCATGACAGTGCGCCCTTGATCAGGAGTGTGGATATTGAGTTTGTCCTCCAATGAACCCATTGCTTGTCTAGAGAACCAATGGAGTGCAGGGTGACATCATTCCCATCAATGATTTGAAGATCCTGATTGAAGTGGACCTTTTTGTTGACTTTATTGTTGCGGTCAAACACAAAATCTTTTGTATGCGTTCTTCCAAAGGGTATGCTTTCGCTTCCTGAGTATTTAACATTGCTCAGAGGAATTGAAGAGACTGTCGGAATAAGGGAAGACTTCTCCTTGTTGAGACAAAGCCCTAAATCTTGGAATAGATCCATGCAACTTACTAGGGACTGTTGAGTTTCCTGGTACGATGCACCCTTTATCAGCCAGTCGTCCAGATATGGAAAGATCTGGAGACCGTGCTGCCTCAAGTGCACCGCGACCGGCGCCATACACTTTGTGAAAATACTTGGTGCAGATCTGAGGCCAAAGGGAAACACCTTGAATTGGTAGTGGCACCCCGCCCACACGAATCGCAGATACTGTCTGTTCTTTCTGTGAATTGGAATATGGAAATACACATCCAAGAGGTCTAATGAGGCCATGTAATCTCCTCTGCTAAGTAATAGGAGGATTTCCTGCAGACAGCATGCAGAACGAAATTTTTCTTATGTACTTGTTCAGTCTTCTGAGGTCCATTACCTGCCTCCATTTGGTAGACTGCTTTTTCCTTATAAGGAAAATAAGTGTGAATAGAATCCTTTCCCTTGTTGCTATGGGGACACCTCTTCTATTGCTCCTTTTTCAAAAGGAGCTAAGACTTCTTCCTTGAGGGCTGAGAGATGGTTTTGCTTCCTGTGAATAGGTGGTTGAGTTGGAGGTTTTTGTAAGAATTCTAGGGTGTGGCCTTGCTGTACAATGTCCAACACCCATTTGTCCAATGTTATTGACTGCCAATGATTGAGATAACAAGAGAGGTAATAGATCTGCTTGAGGCAAAACTTGGCCGGTGGCGCCTGAAGAACGTCACTGTCTCTGACCAGAGTATTGTGTCTTTCCTCTCGCAGCAGGTTTTCTCCTAGCCTGCTGATGTGTTAGTGGACCGATACTGCTGGTTGTTGGAGAACTGACGGTACCCCTGCTGTTGGCAAGGCTGGTACCGGTTTGACTGAAAGGAGGATCGCTGATGGAATTGTCCTCTCGATCCTCTACCACAAAAGGATTGAAAACAGCCCTGCTGTAGGGACCCCCAAGCTCTTGTTGTGTCCGTGTCCACCTTTATCCCATGAAGCGCCTCGTCAATGTGCTTCCTGAAAAGGGTCTCCCCATCAAAGGGCATGTCCATGATTTTGGCTTGGACTTCGGGTCTGAAAGAAGTGGCTTTCAGCCATCCTTGCCTGCGGAGCGCAACTGCTATAGCCATCTGCCTGAAGCCCACTGATACGATATCCATCGCTATGTCAATGGACTCTGACAATGCTCTACCTCCGTCTTGGAGAATTGTAGCCACTTCCTCTTACTTGTCGTCCGGAAGGTGAGACAGAATTGGGGCGATGTCCGACCACATTTGTCTATTATATCTGCTGACGAGTGCCAGTGCATTTGCTGCCCTGATGGAAGCCGCTGCCATCACTGCAAAGCGCTTTCCAATGCCATCCATCCTTTAACCCTTCTTGTCAGGCAGAGCCGAATAAGCAGAGACTGGATTTTTTGAGCGTCTCTGTGCTACATAACAACCGACTCAGGACACAGATGTCCTATCGGACACGCTGGTGAAGTTTCAGGAGCACGGTATTTCTTCTCAAGTTTTGGAATTGAGGCTTGCACTCAAGCCGGATTCTTCATCAATTTTAGTCCTTCATCCCATATATGTTGGATTATCGGGATAGTTCTTTTAGATTTGAGAGGTTTCTTTGAAATTATACAGAAAACATTAATTCTCCTTCACAGGCAATGAAAGTTCAAACCTCTTCGAGGCTTTCTCCATCAGATCGTGGAAACTGGCAATGTCCTCCGGCGGCGAGCTTGCCTGCGGTAGCGGCGATGAAGGTGATGTTGGGATAATATATTGATCCCATTTGTCCCCTACGATGTCATCTTGGGGTATCTCCCCTTCCTCGGTTTGGTCTTCGTGATTACGAAAATAATGATTCGGAATGACCTTATGGAGACGAGGTCATTCCGAATAGTTCTTTTTGGGGTGTCTGCTCTTTGCACTGGAGGCAGAGATTTAACTACTGGGGCCTGAACCACTGTCTGTGGTATATTTGCTGTGGTGGAGGCTGGAGCATTATCTTCTTGAAAACGATGATAATAGCTGTTTATCATGTGCCTTAAATCAGATATTAAGGCTATAGGTACTGACATAGACTCCTCCTGGACATTAGGGTTCACTTCCCCCTCTTCCTCATAATTGTAAGCTTGATGGAAAGATTCATAGCGCTTAGAACGCTGTACCTGGCGATATTTAAAGGAGAATTGTTCCTGTACTTCCTGGAATTCTTCTTAGTCAGACTCTTGACTTTTAAAGGCTACTCCATAAGGCCCTTCCTCCTCAGACGCCTGACAATCCAAAATAGTGGATGGAAGAAGCAGTGAAATTTTTGACGTGGAAAACTCCGCTTTCTTGTCCGTCGACGAGCCGGTCGAAGGAGCAAATCGTTTAATTGAAATGAATGTGGAGGACTTCGTCAGAGATCCAAAAACCATCACCATCGATGGCTTGCTAGTCGACGAGAGCGTCGACTGGGTAGATGTCGTCGACAATGGCCTCACACTTACGTAACTGCCATGTACGACGCAGTTGTCGTCAAATGGTCATCGTCGTCAACATGATCTTCGGAGTCGTTGATGCCTTCGATGAGCTGACATGAATTTCTTTGGACTTCGACGACGGAGTCTTCGTCTCCGAGGTGGTTCTGTGTAGAGTATGAGACAGAGAAGAAGAGGATGTCTCTCTTTCTTTAGATTTTTGCCTTTTTTGTTCCACTTTCTCCTCAGAGGACTCTCTCTTATGCTCTTTGGAGGAATGTACTTTAGAATCTCCATCAGACTCAGAGTATGTGTTTTTTTTCTTTTGAAGCCATAATAACAAGCGTGCTTCTCTGTCCTCAAGTGTCTTTGCAGAGAAGCTGCGACAATGCTTGCACTCCTTTGGAACGTGCTTGGGGTACAGACAGTACAAGCACTCCTTGTGGGGATCCTCAGAAAATAATTTAGCTTCCCCACAGGATCTGCAAGATCTGAAAAGCCTCTTTTTTAGAGCTTTCAGACATTTTTGAATAAAATATAGGCAAAAAAAACAGTACCTCACTTCCAACTGTTGAAGGTCAAAAGTTTAGCTAAGAACAAACTGAGCTAGGCTTAGGGCGACTCCTCACACGATGGCGTTTGGAAATCTGAGGTATGGTGGCTCTGCTGGGGATGGTATATCTCAGGGCTGGCAGCTGATTGGCTGTTGTTTGAGCCACATAATGAGGATAAGTGGTTACCCAAGGATATACTTTTCTATGGCTTCTAGGCAGTTTTCTTTTCTTTTACTGCTATGGTTCTTTTACCGTGAGACTCCCACCATGACGACGGGGAAGATACAAGCATGTGAATCTATGAAAGATTCAATACTGGAGAAGTTGCATGTTTCCTTGCACATGAAAACATTTTTGGGCAAAAATCTTGGAAGTGAATAAGGAAAAGTAGAGCTAGCCCTAGATCTGCATATGAAGGTGGGAATATAAAGGATCTGATGTCAGCGCACTTGAGTAGTGCCTATATTTGGTTGCAGTCACTTCAAGGGTGAAGCAGAGTTGATGCAAAGCCACATATGTCACCACCTACTGACACACAGGGGCTATATGCTGCAAAATCTTCCAGATCCAGTCTGGCGCCTAAGGATATTCTAAGAGTAAAAAATCTGCAGCTAGAAGTATCCATCAGAAGGTGAGATACCATTACTGCTGTGCATTCTGAAAAGGTACAAGGAGCTGAAATCAGACCAAAAGGAAGCACTGTGAACTGGCAGTGTGATTTTCCCACTACAAACCTCAAATAAGTCTAGTACTACTGTTTTTTCGATGTTGGTACATGCAAGCAGGGCACGAGTCCTATAAAAAAAGAAGTGGGGGGACGCTGACGTCACAACAGGAAGTGACGTCATGGATGGTGGCTTGCACCATCACACATATTGCCTCCCTTCGCTCACCCCTTAGATGCGATTGCATCAGAGAAGCCAGCTCGTGAGCAGCGTTCTGAATGGGCTCCGATCTTGCCACAGAGAGGCCAAAGAGTGAATGTGTGGCTCCATTTGCTACAGTTATCGAGCTCCCGATAAAATAAGTGGGGGGACGCCATCCACCTGCGTGGTACCCCGCCTCGAGCCCTGCATGGAAGTAGTCCATGGCAAACTACCTAGTGCTTTCCACAAAGTGAGGAAAAACTTGGAGGGCTAAAGTCTCAAAAACCGTCCTTTCTGATCCACTTATTATACTTTCATAGGTCTAATACTGGTCTCAATTCCCTTCCAAGCCATTTTCTAAATCAGTAAATATGTAATAGATTTCTATTCCAGTTTGTGGGGGGAAGAATTTATTGACGCTTCACTTTTTTGGAAGGTTTTCTTCCTCAGGATGACTAACAAACCTAGAGGTCAGCTTTGGTGAAATCCACTGTGGTAGCGGCTTGAAACATGAAACGACCACACTATACAATTGTTGACACCCACTTTCCCGTGCCATTTTTCTCCACTCCTGTTGGTGAAAAGATACAACTCTTTGGCTAAAGAGATGTTATATTTAGTGGAAATATCCATTAAAAAATACAATTTTAAACTTTAAAAAGACACAGAAATTCACCAGTTACAGAACTAACAAACATGTTAAATGACATAATTGATATCCTAGATGACATCATCCAATGAGTGTGAAACTTTGTTAAACACTTCTGATACTGGTATTTAGGGAGCTACATCTACAGCATATTTTCTATAGCTTCTGTACTGCTAATGTGTAAGCTCTCACAACATGCTTGGCTTCCTACCAGGGTTTGAATGAGTGGAGGGTGTGGTCCCTTCGTGAAGAGTTGTCCATAGGACAAAGGCTGTGCGTAGTAGGAGCTTCACCACCTAACAAGGTTAAGGATTCTGGAGCTAGTAGTCTGTGAAATGTTATGCACATGGGAAAGGCTGTGGATAATAGAAGCTTGGCGGCATAATAGGGCTTGGGTGTCTGGAATGAGTGTCCTCCATTAAGATTTGTGCAAATGGCGGAGACTGAATACTAGGGGCTTACACACCTAATGGGGTTTGGGTGTCAAGGGAGTGAACTTCCTGTAAAAAGCTATGCACAGGGTGAAGGCTGGGGTTAGTGTGGGTTGAGCACCAAATCGGACTTCGATGTCTGGATGTAGTGGACTCCCCATGAACATTTGTGCACACTGGGAATAATCTGTATTGTAGGGGCTTAGCCACCTAATGGGGTTTGTGTTTCTAGAAGCAGTGGGCTACGGTCTAACTATTTTACATAAGCATATATATATATTTGTGTAATTTATGATTTACTAGATTCTGAGTCACTTAGAGCTTATTCACACATTTCAAAGGCTTTCTGGTTTGTAGAGTAAATTGATAAGCAGTATGGTGGTTGAGTTCATCAGTAAAGTCATCAATGTCATTGAAAAAGGTCATCAGTGACAAAATATGCAATAAGCAGTGCATGGCTGAGCATGACTTCTAGATAGCTCGGTAACTTTTACCAGTGAATTTCAGTGTACTTTTTAGTAAAAAATTGTTTTTATTGAGATTTTCACCTATTTCATGCTAACCGTTTTTTTCAGTGAATTTCTATTTTTAAACCTTTTTCTTTTTACTGCAATGAAACACATTACAGTGGTAATCATCAGATTCGGTGTCAGATCACAAATGACATGCTATCACTCATATCAGAACAGTTATCTCCGTTTTGTCGTGTTACCCTTCCATCTTCCAGATCCCAGCGCCATAGCCATCTTACTTTCACCTTGTCTTCCTCAGGCTGAGGAATCCCAATTACAAAAAGAAAAGAGAGCATCCCTCTACTTTCATTCAAGCACCCCAAAATCTTCATCCATTTATGTGGTCAACCTCTTCCCTCATAGACCACCCTCTACGCCTGCATGCACCAATCTAGAGTGGTTCCCCAGTAACAGAATGCAGGCCCCGAAACCGCCCTCTATTTCCTTGCTAAGCTGCGCTTGGCCACCATGAGGCCCAGTGTGACCCATAATCGTTCCCCAGCCATTGTTGACTCCCAAATGTTGATTAAACACATTGAGGCGAGGCCTCTACATTTTGCCCATTTTTTTCTATTACTTATTAATGTAAAGTAAGATCTTACCAGACCAAACTGTCACTTTAACCCTTGTTTTTTCCCCCAGTGAATTTTTAGGGCTTTTTCCATGCAAAGTTGGATCTTACTACACAAGCCCAACTACAAGAGATCTCTGCAATACTCAGCTGACGTGCAAAAGCTCCAGCTCTAAAAATGCTGAAGAACAAAATGTTTTCTGGTGTCACACCCAAGGAAGCAGGGTTACTTTTAAAAGGATTTCTGGGGGCCTAATGCACTCCTTGCAGCTCTCCACAACATTTCTGTTACATGATGGTGGTGGCTCCTGTCCACATTGGGGCACCACAAAGCCAGAAAAGAAGTGTCAATTATCCATGCAGGGCCCTTGCTGGGAGCAGTGAATAATAAACAAGCAGCTCTGGATGCTCATGGTTTACTTTTAGCAGCCTCTGGCCTAATTCTTACATTTTTTGGTTTTGGTGCTTCAGTCCCACTACGAACACCCACCCTTTTATATATGGTTGAAGGCCCGCTGATGGATGTCCAAGGCCTCCACGGCTCTGCCACCTCCTCCGTCACCACCCAGTTAAGGTGCCAGACCGGGAGTTGGCCACAGGCTAAAAAAAAATATATTGGTGGGTGCCACAGTCCATGGTACCCAGCAGTCACAACAGCTCCCCCAGCCACCACTCTTCCTCAGGTGCCAGCCACGATTCAATGTGCTTCTGCCTGGTGGGAGCAGCTTTTCTTTCTTCTCTGAAAGACCATGAAACAATGAAAAAGAAAAGAAAAAAATAACTAACAGGTATCACGATATTCTTACTCTTCCCGCTTATAATCTTTCTTCAAAATATTTTCAGGACAGAGGATGAAGCCCCAGAGTCCAGCAATGGCTGCCGCAGCATTTCAAATGATGTTGCGGACAATTAGTGTGCTCGCTCCAAATAAGTCTCCTCAGCTAACAAGAAGGCTTACATTTTTTAACTTTAGCCCTCCTGTCAATACATCTATAAATTTTGAATCTTAATTTCTCTGCAATGAGATACTCATTAATAGTCCTAAGCACGCATCAACAAATGAAAAAGTACAAAGCCAACTGCAAAGCAAGAACTCTAGAGAGCTGAGTGAAAGCTGCAACGATGTTCAAAATATATTCCCAACTGAAATCAGCCCCGAGGGGAACCATACTTTCGGTCCAGGAGAAAGAACCCGGAATGGAGACCCAAATATGAGGATTGGAGAGACAAGGCCATCCATAGAAGCGGATACAATGATAACTAATCAAAGAGAGCAATCTGATCAAAAAAAGTTGAATCAGAAAACAGAGCTTCTACACCCCGCTCTCAACATGCAAACTTTTCCAGCTGGGAAAGAATCACACTCAGCTAATCACTCACTCTCCGACGAAGACTCCGAATCAGAAATATATGAAACAGGGATGTCTATCTCAAGTGACTCAAGTGAACTAAGCGAATCAAGCTAATCAAGTCCTGGTGTGCAATAGGGCTCTGTACCTCTGGAGATCTCTGGCTCCAATGACTCAAGATTACACAGCGAAACTAACATCAGGGGGGAAAAAAGGAGCGGGTGGGAAAAAAAGGATGAACCACAAAAGGGGGAAAAAAATTGATGAACGAAGAGACCACAGACCCCGGTAACAATACAGACTATGGCAAAAGCAGAGCTAATCCTACCCGAAAAAGCCCAATGATTAAATCACCGGGAGAAACTTCACGTAAAAAAAAAACTGAGCCATCATTGAGCGAGGTGCTAAATTCAATAAAGAATTTCCACGAGGATGTGAAGAAAGATAGCCTAAAGAATCGCATGGCCATTGAAAAACTACAAGGCGCAGTGAAAAAATAGGCAGTATTTGCTCTGAGATGTGTGAGAGAATGGTCATGGTCGAAACTCGCACTGAGAACCTCAAAACTGATGTCGTGAAGCTCCAAAAAAACGAAAAAGTACAAGATGGAATAATAAAGGACCTCATGGCCAAAGTGGAAGATCATGAAAACAGAGCTAGAAGGAACAATGTAAGGTTCCTTGGAATTCCAGAAAAATTTGAGGGAGATGACGCTAGAGGGCAATGATTACCATTCTTAAAACAATTTCCGGAACTGGAAGCCTGGGATATGGAAAGGGAGATACAGTGGGCCCATCGCTTTCCCCTAACCCTATCAAAACATTCTAACAAGCAACATCAATATCCCAGGGCTAAGTTGGTCTACTTTGGCAATTTTCTTCTCCGTGAAGCAATTTATGATCTTGCAAGACCTACCACACAAAGAGAATATAAGGGGTTCACATTTTTTGCGAGACCGGATTTCGCTCACTCTACTGTGGAGCGTAGATGGAAAATGCGCCAGCTATTTGGACCCTTCGAAAAAATCGGAGCAAAAGTATTTTTGCAAAATCCAGCACGCCTAAAAATTATATTCAAGGGCTCAACAAGAAGCTTTAATAGCGAAGTGCAAGCGGAGGACTATTTAAGAGAAATCATAGAGACTGGATCACGAAACACAGGGAAATAATGTAAACCATATACAAGGACCTGTAGAAGGAATTGATAAGCTGAATTATCTATTTCACTTTGTATTCATAAGCATAGTTTGGGGTAGCACTGAGAACTAGTATTTATTTATTTCAAAGGTTTTATATAGCGCTGCTGGACCCGAGAGTATCAGAGCGCTTTACAAGGAAGGTAAAAACAAACAATGAACAGTGAGATCAAAAAAGTCAAGTGCGTCAGAGGAGTATGGACATATAAATTGAAATGTATACAAATAAAAAAGGAAGGAGAGATACGGAAGTGAAGCGAGGGTGAGATAGAGAGGGCAGGGGTATAGTGGAGGAGGGAGGGGAGAGCATAGTATGAGAGAGAGGAGTTATCAGGGATGGTGTCATACTACAAGTATCACAATACATTGGGCATGTAAAGTGTCCATGACATTAGATACCCCAGTATTTGTTGAGAAGCAGTATTTTGAGTTCTTTTTTGAAGAGATGGTAGGAAGGGTTGCAGCGGATATCCTTTGGGAGGGAATTCCAGATTGTGGGAGTGTTACCAGAGAACACACAGGATTGGGTCTTATGATGTTTCAGTCTGGGTGGGATCAGGATAAGTGAGTTAGTGCTTCTGAGGGATCTGGAACAACCTGCTTTCTGAAGTTTTGTTGCAAGGTAGAACGGGGTGTTTTGGTGAAGAGCTTTGTGAGTGATGCAGGCAATTTTGTATGTGGATCTTCCTTCTATTGGAAGCCACCTGAGATTTTTGAGGATGGGGGGAGATGTGATCAAATTTTCTGCAGTCGGAGATGAGTCTAGCCGCAAGGTGGAGGACAGATTTAATTGGGGCAAGATGGATTTTAGGAGTGCCAGCCAAAGTGACGTTGCCATAGTCGATCCTGGAGAGGACCAATGACAGGACAACAAGTTTGAAATCTGCTGGAATATAAGGTTTGAGTTTTTTTGAGGTGGAGAAGGGTTAGAAGAGTGCTTTTGGAGGCATTTTTGATGTGGGGGATGAGTTTGAGATTTTGGTCAATACTGATGCCAAGGGACTTAACAGTATTAGAGGTGGAGAGAGTGCAGTTTAGTGCTTTGATGTCCTTTACCCAGAGTTGGATGGGAAGAGGATTGTTTTTGGGGGAGAAGATTATGATTGCAGTTTTTTTGGTGTTTAGTTTGAGATGGTTCAGATGGAACCAGGTTTGAATTTTAGTCAGTGTCTCATTTAGGTGAAGGATGTCTTTGTGAGATTTGATCTTGTAGTATAGTTGCGTGTCATCAGCATAGAGATGGTAACTGATATTAGAGTGTTTGAGGATGAGGGTGAGTAGTTCCATGAACAGATTGAATAGGGTAGGGGAGAGGATGGAACCTTGAGGTACTCCAAGTGAAACAGGTATTACGCTATTATATTATCTAGGTTTTAGTTTAATTGAGATTAGATAAGTGTATAAAATACATTAATAAACCAGCCCAACCCGCAGGGCTCGCTTACACGGATGTCACACCCCTGGTCCCGACCGGGCCAGGTAACCTTCAAAGGTGGTGGTGGGTGGGGGGAGGGAAAGAGGGGGGGGGGAGGTTGGGCAGCTATTGGGTAAACTCCTTAAGGAATTGAAAGGAAAAAATTCACATTATCAATACAAAAATGGATAGATAGAAGGGTATGTTAAAAATATTGTCATTAAACATTTGTGGTTTAAATGATATCAAGAGACAAATGGTGGCAGTGGGCTTACAGACAATCGGTGCTAACATTGTATGCATGCAAGAAACCCACATTGAAGGGTCACAATCACACATGTTAAGATCATTAGGATACAATGTGATCAGCGCATCTACACAGGGTATTCGGGCCAGAGGGGTAGCACTTCTAGCCAAAGGTAGAGGGAATAATTTTATCTGAACCAAATCGGATAAACTAGGCAGGTGGGTGATTACAGAAGTTCACGCAGGGCAATCTTCACCAATGACCATCTGCTCAATTTATGGGAATAGCAGCGATGACCCCCTCGGTAATTAATCATGTCTCTAATGAACTCACTAATTGGCCGCTACCTGTTATAATCTGTGGAGACCTTAATATAAATCTTTCACATGACTGGTCAATAAATGATGACTGGCATTACCGCGGACGAAAAACTAAGGTCTTTAGGGCAATCAAGGAATTATGTATCACCCATGGGTTAGTGGATGGGTGGCAGACCTCGAATAGTAACCCCAATGATCCAGGGTACACATTTTATTCAAATCCGCATCATACACATGCCAGGCTGGATTACTTTCTAATCTCTAGTTTAGTGAAAACCTCCTCTAAATTAGAAAAGCTACCCCGTATCATGTCGGATCATAATCCTTTGCTACTTACAGTCGAGACAACATCATTGACACAGACACCACAAGTTTGGACATTTGAGAGATCTCTGCTCCTCTAGAACGAATATTGCAACCACATGAGAAGCTGGATATCTAACTTCTTAGCGGTGAATACCGGGAGCACAACAGTAGATTTTGTTTAGTATGTCCTAAAAGCAGGAATTAGGGGAGAAACTATAAAATAGTCACTCAGGACTAACAAGCGTGCAAGAGAATCTTTAAGATTGTTACAAGAAACTTTAAAGGGGGTTGAGGAAGATCTTATAAGGGTAACAAGAGGCTCTTTTACCACAGAAGAGATAACTAATGTTCAAATTCAGGTTGCAATAGCCAAAGCAGCAATTACAAATGTATATACAATCAAAGCAGTTAAAAAAGCTACTGTTCACCGCGAAAAAGGAATATGCTACTTAACAGTATGCATCTGTTCTTGGCATGTAGGGCCGCTAACATTCATATCTTGTGCATAGATCGCCGCCTAGTGTTGGGTCCGGATGATTGCACCTTGTTGTCCTGGAAGAGTCTTCGAAGTATCACGAGATAGGTGGCTCCTCCCCTGGACTACAGTGCGCATGGGCATCATCTTCATCCTCAGATTGTTTTTCGCCATTGTGGCAGAGATGGAGTCCAACAAGTTACCTGGTGAATATGCTAGAAATAATTCCGACTGCTACAGCTGCGACAGGCACCGGGGAGGATGGGTGGGCGATATGAATGTTAGCGGCCCTACATGCCAAGAACAGATGCATACTGGTAAGTAGTATATTCCGTTCGAGGCATGTGGGCCGCTAAACTCATATCTTGTGCATAGACTAAATAGCAGTTTCTCCCTTAGCGGTGGTTGCCCGAGCCAGCTGCAGCAGCCTGAAAGAGGGACTTTAGAACAGCCTGACCTAGAGCAGCCTGCTGCTTGGAATGTACATCAACACAGTAGTGTTTGGTGAATGTATGTATGTTATTCCATGTGGCTGCTCTACAAATGTCCTCCAATGGAATGTTACCCAAGAAAGCCATGGATGCCCCTAGCTTGCGTGTGGAATGGGCTCTTGGGGGGACTGTTAGTGTGTTTAGCCTTCTGATAACACATCTGAATACACTTAACAATCCACCTGGCTATACCTGATTTTGAAATGGGTTTGCCTTTGTGCTGTGGTGAGAAAGCAACAAAGAGTTGTTTAGTCTTCCTGAAATCCTTTGTCCTGTCTATATAGTACAGGAGGGCTCTTGTGATGTCCAATGTGTGCAGTGACCTTTCTGCCACTGAGTCAGGATTAGGAAAGAAAACTGGCAGTTCAATAGTTTGATTATTGTGGAACTGAGAAACCACCTTGGGCATGAATTTAGGGTTAGTGCGTAGTACTACCCTATTTGCGTGGACCTGTATAAAAGGTTCTTGAATGGTTAGGGCTTGCAGCTCGCTAACCCGTCTCAGCGACGTAATCGCTACTAAGAAGGCGACATTCCACGTTAGGAACTGTATCTCACATGAGTGGAGAGGCTTGAAAGGAGGTCCCATTAGTCTGGTCAAAACCACATTAAGATTCCAGAAAGGTGAAGGTGGCCTTCTGGGTGGAATGACTCGTTTGAGTCCCTCCATAAAAGCTTTTATCGCTGGCACTCTGAACAGTGAAAGGCATTGCCTGTTCTGTAAGTAAGCCGCCATATGAATACGTATAGAACTGTATGCCAGATTGCATCTGTATTAATGGAACAGGTAACAAATAATGTCCTGTGTCGATGCATCTAGCGGGTTTATGTCACGGCTGGAACAGTAAATGACAAATCGCTTCCATTTGGCAGCATAGCAGGCCCTAGTGGTAGGCCGTCGTGCCTCCTTAATGTTGTCCATACAATCAGGAGGCAGATTCAGATACCCAAATTCTATGACTTCAGGAGCCATATCGCAAGGTTTAACTGTTGCGGATCTGGGTGCTGAACTTCGATATGGCTCTGAGTGAGAAGACTGGGTGTAAGGCGCAGTCTTTGATGAGGCACCACGGAAAGTTCTAGGAACGTGGTGTACCATGCTTGCCTCGCCCACGTTGGAGCAACCAGGATGAGAGTCATAGAGTGCTGTCTGAGTTTCCGTGCCACCAGAGGTATGAGTGGGGCTGGCGGGAAAGCATACGCAAATCTGCCTGACCAGTTTATCCATATCGCATTGCCCTGAGACCGCGGGTGTGGGAACCAGGCGGCGAAGTTTGGGCATTTTGCGTTCTCGTTTGTGGCGAACAGGTCGATGTCTGGATGCCCCCACTGCTGGAAGTATGGTTGCAGCACCGATGGATGAATCTCCCACTCGTGCACCTGATGACTGTGCCGGCTGAGCAGATCCGCCATCTGGTTGTCCTGGCCCGGGAGGTGCTCCGCCATGAGGAAAATGTTCCTCTGAATGGCCCACTTCCACATAATCTGTGCCAAGTGGGACAACTGTGGAGAGTGAGTACCTCCCTGCTTCTGGATGTAATACATGGCCGTCATGTTGTCCGTCCGATCAACACGACCTAGTTGCACAGATGTATCTTGAAAGCCTTCATTGCCATGAAGATAGCCATCAATTCCAGCAGATTGATGTGCATCTTCTTCTGTTGATCCGACCATAGTCCCTGCACAGTGTAATGAAGGAGATGCGCCCCCCCACCCCAGGAGGGATGCGTCCGTCGTGAGCACTATTTGTGGGACAGGCTCTTGGAACGGTCGTCCCTTGCAAAGGTTGCATGGATTCCACCAATACAGAGAGTTGTACGCATGACCGGTCACCAACACTAGGTCTTTCAATTGTCCTTGAGCCTGATTCCACTGTCGTGCCAAAAACTCTTGGAGCGGACGCATGTGCAGTCTCGTGTGCGGGACTATGAATATGCAGGAGGCCATCATGCCTATCAACTGCAGAAACACTCGCGCTTGTAGCGAGTGTTGTGGTCTGAATCTGCGAATCAGCAGCTGCATGCAGTTGATTCGCACAGAGTTTGGCTGGGTTGTGGCCGTCACAGTGTCCAATGTTGCTCCCAGGTACTGCTGTACCTGAGCGGGTTCAAGATGCGACTTGGGATAGTTCAGAGAGAATCCTAAACTGTGCAGGAGATGAATTGTGCGGGACACGTGGCTGGCGCACTGCTGGGCCGACTTTGCTTGCACAAGCCAGTCGTCCAGGTAGGGGTAGACATGAATGTGTTGTCTCCTAAGGTGTGCCGCCACTGTAGCCAAGCATTTGGTGAACATTCTGGGAGCGGTTGTCACCCCAAAAGGTAGCACCTTGAACTGGTAGTGCTTGTTTTGTATGGTGAACCTGAGGTATTTCCTGTGTGCCTGATGTATGGGTATATGGAAATAGGCATCCTTCAGATCCAGAGTTGCCAGAAAATCCCCCTGACGGAGCAATGGCAGGACCTGCTGCAGAGTCAGCATGTGGAAATGTTCTGAAAGGATGTATAGGTTCAAGGGCCTCAGATCCAGAAAGGGTCTGAGAGACCCGTCCTTCTTTGGGACTAAGAAATAGAGCGAGTACACCCCTGTTTCTTGCTCCTCTAGAGGCACCAGTTCTATGGCCCCTTTTTGCAGCATGCTGGCCACTTCCTGCTGCAATAAGTTTATGTGCTCTGCGGACATAGGATGGTGTCTTGGGGGTATGTCGGGTGGAGTGGATGTCAGTTCTAAACAATACCCGTACTGGATAAGTTGCCTCACCCACCAGTCTGTGGTAATGCCTTCCCAGACCGGCAGGAACTGCTGGAGTCATCCCCCGACCGGTGTTACATGGTCCGGGGGCAGTGACAAGACGTCACGGTTTGGTATTTGCTGAGGACCTGGTGTTAGTATTTCCACGTCCTCTGCCTTTGGCGCTGTTACCACGGTATCCACCTCTATTGTTCTTGTTAAAGGTGGTCTGCGCACTACCTTTATTGTATTGTGTTTGCTGGGATGCTTGCCCTTTTGACGGCCCTCTGCTACCTGAGCGACGAAAAGAACCCCCTCTGAACTGTTGAGACTGCAAGGCCCCCATGGACTTAGCCGTCTCGGTGTCTTTCTTGATCTTTTCAAGAATTGTGTCAACGTCAGGCCCAAACAAAAATTCAGGGTTAACGGGGTGATTGAGCAAACTTGTTTGTACTTCAGGCTTCAACCCTGAAATTCGTAACCATGCCTGCCTCCTTAGCATTACACTAGTGTTAATGGCCCTGGCTGCAGTGTCAGCTGAATCTAGTGCACACTTAATAGAAGCGTTTGATATCAGTTTCCCCTCCTGAATCAACATTTTCGCCCCCTCTCTATATTCGTTAGGCAGGTGTTGCAACAATTGCTCTAGGGTGTCGTAGTGAGCCCTATCGTATCTAGCCAGTAGAGCCTGTGTATTGGCTATTCTCCAAATATTTGCTGCCTGTGCAGCAACCCGCTTCCCAGAAGCTTCTAACACTTCAGATTCTTTGTCTGGGGGAGGAGCATCACCACTTGTTTGTGAGTTCACCCTCTTCCGGGCATTGGAGACCACCAAAGAGTCCAATGGCAATTGACCCCTTATATACGTAAGGTCCACAGGAGCAGGCCGGTATTTCTTCTCAATACGCGGGCTCACCACCCGAGCTCTGGTTGTGTCCTTGAAAATTTCATTGGCGTGCTTAAGGACATCCTTCAGCATCGGCAGCGTCTTCACTGATCTGTCCGACGTAGAGAAGGTATCAAACAGAAAGTCCTCCTGAACTGGTTCTGCATGCATGACCACATTGTGGTTCAACGCCGCCCTTTCAATCAGAGCGTTGAAGGCCGCGGTATCCTCTGCGGGGGCGGTCTTTACTTGGTAAGACTGGGCGTCCGCCGTGCCTTGATCGTCCAGCACATCCTGCGAATCGTCCTGGTTAGATGCATCAGGATAATTACATTTTTCGTCATTCTGGTCATCCCCCCCATCATCCTCAGTGCGTGTGGGGGAATGTGTAAATGCTTGTCCATAAGGCCTGATGGGCTCGAAAAGAACCGGCGAGGAAGCAGAGTCTCTTTTCCTTTTAAGTGGAATTTAATAGGATTCCATTGGATTCTCCGGCAAGATCTCCCGTTTGAAAAGGGTGAGTCTTCCGGTTGCAGTGTAAATGTACAACTTCTTTGATTTTTCAGAAGAAGGTGGAGTGGAACCGACGCCTTCAGGAGTGGCGGTCATTCCTTTAACTTTTTACATCAGTTTACCAGGGTCGGTGCCCTGTGCCGGCTTAGAAGTTTTAGGTCGTGCAGTCGGAGGCAGCCCAATAACTATAGGTGGAGGTCCCGATGGCTGTTTGGCCATTGCCAACTTCGAGCCAGGAGTTGCACTGGGATTCCCAAAATGGCCGCGGCTTGATGCGTCACGTTCCAAAGCGGCCATTTTGTGCTCGTCTTCGAGAACCTTCACCAGCATCAACTTGTATGAATTCGGGCTGAGGGGCGGCTGCGACTCAAGTCCGTCTTCATTGTCCACGCCCCCGAGGGCAGCCTTAGATGACGCCTTTCAGTCTTCTTGGGCGTTTGGCACCGTTTTAGATGTGCCGATCTTTGGGTTGGCACCCGTTTGTGACCCCGAAGGGACGATGACACTCCGAGCCTTCTTATGATCTGATGGAGCAAGGCTTTGCGAAACGAATCCTGGTTTGACCAGTTTCAGTTTCGATTTGTCTTCAGTCAGTTTCGTTTTCGAAGGCGTAACCACCGAAGGCTCTGAAATATTCTTATCCGGGCCAGTTTGCGGGGCTGTAGAATAAGCAGAAAGATCTTGGCTAAGGCCTTCCGGCGATGCTTCGACCTGAGCCTTTGACAAGACAGTCACTTTCGGCCCCGAAGGTTCGGCCGGGTCGTGCTCATCGCTGGAGCCGCCCTCTGCGGCTCCCATTACCATACCGTCGTCTCTTACCTCGACGGCCCCATCGTCTTCGATGTACTCATCGTCTACATCTTCTCCGTAGTAAGATTCTTGACCGGAGGCCGGGTCGGAGAAGTGCTCCGGTTCCTCCTCTAGAAGGCCCCCGTCGTCCCCAGCATCGAAGATATCCTCCACATCCGACGTTCTCCGCGCCGGTAGCCTCGCCTCACGTCGAAGAGCGAGCGCCTCTTCCGACCTGAATCTCAAACAGGCCAAGCAACTCCCCTCGTCGTGGTCTGGAGACAGACATTTGTTGCACACCGGGTGCACGTCTGAGAGAGGATACTTCACATTACAGACTGGGCAACGTTTAAACGGGGCCTGGAATTCCATCGTCGATGTCAATCTTCGAACGGGCCTAAAAAGCTGGGAGCACACGTGCTCAAGTATCCGGGAACTGGATAAGTCAACTCAGAACCGAACGAAGTACAATACAGACGCTTTAAAAGGCCTTTTGGCCTGAAGAAAACAAGTTTTTCCTATAGGATCCGAACTAGAGTCTCAGAACACATCCGAACCCAATGGCGGAAAAAAACAATCTGAGGATGGAGATGATGCCCATGCGCACTGTAGTCCAGGGGAGGAGCCACCTATCTCGTGATACTTCGAAGACTCTTCAGGGACAACAAGGTGCAATCATCCGGACCCAACACTAGGCGGCGATCTAAGCACAAGATATGAATTTAGCGGCCCACATGCCTCGAACATATATGAGGTTAGTGAATCAGTTGGTCAGCAATTAGCCATCCGGATGAGACAGCAGACCTCACAGAATGTTATACAGGAAATCCAGGACCCTATAGGTGGCAGGGTATCCGACTCAAGGAAGATTAAAGAAGCATTTTGGCGCTTTTATAGTGCTCTATATACAGAAGAGGGAGAAATAGATCAAGAGAAGATTACCGAATATTTAGATACAGATGCTTGTAATAAATTTAACACAGAAGATCAGGAAAGCTTGGAAAAGGCCCCCGACAGAGGAAATAGTAAAAACAGTAAAAGATCTCTCCCGTGGGAAGGCCACTGGACTAGATGCTATTCCATTGGAATTTTATATAGTATTCCTAGATCAGCTTCAAGAAATATTGTTAAACTTATGCCTACACTTATTTAGAGGAGGGCCACCCCCTAACTCCTGGTCAAGGGCAAAAATTGTTATATTCCCTAAGAAAAATAAACCACCGGACCAGTTGGGCTCTTATCGTCCCATTATTTTAATAAACGCAGATTCCAAAATATACTCTAAACTGCTTGATAATCGTATCTCATTAATTGTTCATAAAGTTATATCTAAATTTCAACATGGCTTTATCCCCGGGAGAGACACCACTAATCACACACGGAGGGTAATCAGCTTATTTGACAGTACCCAGGTAACAGGAGACCCGATGGCGTTAATACTACTAGACGCCGAGAAGTCTTTTGATAGGGTCTCCTGGTCATTCCTCTGGCAGGCTATGTCCCGGGTGGGATTCAAGCAGGTTTTCATACAGGCAATTCAAAAACTCTACATTTGCCCTCGGGCTATGGTGATGGTCAACGGCTGCATCTTGAAAGAACTAATAATTTCGAGAGGAACTAGGCAGGGATGTCCGTGTTCCCCGCTGCTGTTCGCTATTTACATAGATCCGTTTATCTGGAGATTGGAATGTAATAGGAATATAACCGCTATCTCGACACATGGATATTCAACAAAGACTCTTGCATATGCCGATGATATCGCCATTGTCACTGCTAATCCAAACTTGGCTATGCCTATCATTGAGTTAGAGGCTGTAAGATTTGGGAAAGTTTCAGGGTATGTTCTGAACCAAGGGAAAACCCAAATAATTATCAATAACATCGTACACACAGCCCGCCGCGCCTACAAACTGCTGACGCTTCCCAAAGAAAGAGGAGGATTATCCCTTCTAAATCTTAAGGTATATTACTGGGCAACAGTTTTGTTATATAATCATGAGCTCTTTCATCTTGATGGGATAGGGACAGCTGTGGATAATGACGCCCCTTCAATTCACCAAATAATACTGGGCGATAAAAGCACTGGCTATCTCTGGAGATATCTCTTCGATAGCTACCACAAAAAAGTTAGATTAAAAACACTCATGGGATCATTCAAGGTTTGGAAATCTGTGAGGAAAATGATGGGTTTGGGACTTTTATCTTTTTACACACCTATACAAAATAATCCATCCCTACCAGAAATATTTAAAGATACCAACATCAATAGGTGGAATACAGCCGGAATCACCCATATAGGATGTTTTTTTTCCTCAGAGGGGCTATATTCGTTTGAATTCTTGAAAGATAAGTATCATTTGGAATGGAGAGACTTCTTCAAATATCTCCAAATAAGAGATTTTCTGTCACGACATACAAGGGGAGAGGGCACCCTGATTAAAAACGCCATAGCCGACATTCTAAGCCACTCTCAGGAAAAATTCAGGATTGGGGGGTTATATCAGTTATTGATGCATTTTACGGATTATATGCAGAAAATTACTCAGAAATGGCAAAGTAAAATCACCATTTCCACAGAAGAATTTGATTATATATATGGGCTATCGCAAACCGTTCTTATGTCAACTAAACTACAAGCACAATTTCATAAAATATGTTTCTTTATGTATTATACTCCGGACAGAATCTCCAAATGGGGCAGTGGGAGAGGCACATGCTGCTTTCAATGTAATTTAGAAAAAGCGGACCGCATACACATTTTTTCATCTTGTCCCGGTTTAACTCATCTTAAATTAAAAAAATTTCCTCTCATTGATTCTCAAAATAGTGGTTACCCTACCTGATCAAACAGTTGTCCTGGGCGTAACAAATCGTACCAACCAGAATATCGGTTATGAATTGATTTTTATCTCGATGGCCGTATTAAGAATTTGCATAGCATCAGCCTGGCTAGATCCTATGGGCCCCTCATATCAACAGTGGTTTTCAAGACTTCGCAATCTTTAACCTAGAAAGGGCAATATATATAACACTAAAGGTAGGAAGCGTAGGATAAAAGGATTAAAAATCTGGTCACCTTTAATAGAATGGTCTCAATCTCAGTGACATGTATAGTAACAATCGGGTTGTAATGATTTAACTATCACGTGTACCTCTGTAACCTGATGTTCATCTGTCTTTGAATGATTATCTGATAATTCATTAGTTTACTTTTATTATATATATACTTTATGGCTTCCTTTTCTTCCATATATAACCTGCCCGGCCAATGGGGGCAGGGGGTTGTATCTTGTCTCTTTGGTATAAAATCTAATAAAGATATAAAAAAAAAATATTCCCAAGCACTGAAATGTAGTAATGCAGATAGTGTAAAGTGAAAAGAGGAAAAAAAAGTATTTGCAATGCAACATGTCTTGCATTTACGGGAGTTTGAGCTATTGGCATAGTAAAGGACTATAGCTTAAATTCTCGCAAATGCGTGACCTACTGCATTGCAAATATTTGTTGTTTACAAGCGCCCCATGCTGCTCTTTCACGTTAATAGAGGCCGTGCCACCTTTAGATGAGCTGTCTAAAGAAAGGGGTGCGGCTGCCATTAAAGTGAAAGCACAGCATGGGGTGTTTGTAAACAACAAAAAAGTGAATAGTAAAAAAACAAAAAAAAACAGCAGCGTTCCGCGCCGCAAAAAAACCTCCAAAAATGACAAGGCAGATCCTCCACTGGCATGCCAGGTTATAAAAAAAAAAAAAAGAAGTTAGGATAGAGCGTGTCTTGGCTGCAACAGCAGGTAGATTAAAGAAATGTACACAATGGTGCTCGGAGGCTGTAATTAAAGCCCAGAGTACCAACGTACGCAAGAGGGCCAGTTCCTATGGGAGGTTACAAGATGAGACAGGGCCGTATTAAAGAGGGACTACTATGCTTGTTGACCAATGAAAAGGTACAGTTTACAAAGGCGAATGACAAGCCAATGGAAAATAAGGGCAGAGAGTGGGCGGAGCTCAAAGTCCATTCCTGAAAACAGCCTGCCTCACAGAGCAGCATATGCGCTGCCCAGGCTCGACCTAATGATCACAAACCTTTTTTTTAAATGGAAAAATTAATGATAATGTAAAGAAATGCTAGCACATAGGTAGCACTGCTAGAGCAGTAAACGGGCACTGTCTTCAAGGCCTCGCCCTTGCTTGCTCAAGTGTCCCATCATGCACTATGGGCGACAGTTAGGCCAGTTCATTTTAGCAGCTGCTGTTAACAAGGCCCTGGAGCAGCGAGCTCAACATTTTTGGCTTTACATTTAAAAAAATCTTTTTTGAAAGCTGGTTTAACTAACCTCACTCTAAGTAGGATATTTCTGACAGGAATTTGGTATTTTTCCTGTCAGAAAGCCCTTACTCTTTGTGAAGTCCCCTGCTTCTACCACGAAAAAAGCCCATACAGTTCCACAAGCTCTGCATAGTATATCTTACAGAGGATCAAACTGCTTGAGCTACAAGAGAAGCTCTTCAGGAGACAGCCTCAGGACAGGTGGGGGCGTGAGGTCATTTGTCACTTACCTTTGTGAACTCTTTGTGCTCCAAAGACTACCCACGATGTAGCTCCAAAGAGCAGCAAATCTCTTAAAAAGCATCATTGCCGATCAATGTCAAGACATGTGGCAATTAATACATGTACTACAGCCACATACTCACTATGGAGACAAGGTAATTCCTCATTAAACGTCGAGAAGACATAAGTGGACATCGAGACAACCACTCATGTGGAGCCAAAGACCTCCATCCACGTCAAGACATTCATCGATGTCCAGACCATCACCATTGAGACAACCGCCATCCTGTCCCGAAAAAAAATCTAATTGAATGTCAAGACATTCAACCTCTGCTTCTGCATCGCAGAGACATACAGCTCTAGCTCGGTCGCCTAAAAAGAAGACCAGTACCAGATCCTTCAGACTGAGTACTCCAGGGTGTATGGACCAATAAGGAATGTGACGTCAGTAGTCAGTCTATCTGCTACTCCTTTGTCAAGATCAGAGTCTCTGCCTTTTTCTCCAGTGCAACAAACTACACATATTTTGCTATGAGGACCAACATCCAGTGTACATTTGGGTGAAGGATCTACATGAAAAAGGGAACATCGCAAATGAAGATCTCAAAGAAAATCTGGAACCCCTAGAAGATGTAGAAAACCAAGAACATCAAGATGCCCGTCAAGACACCATAAGTATTACAGTAAATGATAGTCATTGCACATGACCGCCAGACAGTATTAATGGCCATCGACAGCCTCCACACATTCTTTGATGAGAAATTTTCTAACACTATCAGATTCTCCACCAGCCAGTGTCTCCAATAAATTACATCAATACTTTTAATGAAGTTTTGATAAGAGGAGCTGCCAAACTAAACATCCCAATCACGGCTTGAAAAATCCATTTGCCTGCTCGCATTTCGAGCCAGATTTAATTAGGGCAAGCTATTTTTAGGTTATACTCGCCCTTTCTGGTGAGCAGATAGACAAACTGATTTTGACCAATGACTCTGAAAGCAGAGCAAATGTGACAATATAGCAAGATTTAACTGCATCTTTATTACTCACAAAGTGAATGAGCAATAAAAATGCCTTCAAATCTTAACTGGTCCCGATTCTTCTCAGAGGTCAAGTGCATTACAGTTAGGTCGAGTAGATTTTTAAAGTTACTAGATCTACAGGTCTAGTAACGATCTTTAGATTTTTCGAGCCCTGCCAATGCCTACTACCTCTACGCCGATCTTACAGAGCTGTGTTACTCTTGGTAGCAGGACTGTTGGAACCTGCCATCACCTATTCAAGTCACCAGCTTCTGCGAAGTCAGCATTTTTCAGATTGCAAAAGAAGAACAAGTTACTTACCTTCGGTAACGCTTTTTCTGGTAGATACAGTCTCTGCCAGTGGATTCCTCACCTTGTGAGTATCCAATCGGAAACTTTTGTAGCTCTCCAAGCCGGCGAGGTCATGGACGACATCACAGAGGGTACGACTCCGCTCACGACACCGCTGACGTCACTGGATCCATAATAGGGCCTCGTCGGCGCGATGACGTCAGTTCCGCCCTTTTTTCCGTGCCCCCGAAGCACACGGACGAACCGACATAAACAGTAATAGTATACATAGTACACAGTATTCAAAACAACACACAGTGTGAAATCAATGCAATATGCATGAACATATAAATATACATCCATGAATTTTTTTTTCCAAATATACACTTGGCAGGTATAGAAGAGCGGACAACGGGGAGGCGGTGGGTCAGGAGGAGGGAGGAGGATGTCCACTCTGCTTTACCAAGAAATCCTGGAGGACAGAGCGCGCAAAGTGGCCGTCCCTCCTCACCTCGGTATCCAAGCAGTAATGCTTCGCAAAAGTGTGGAGGGAGGCCCAAGTCGCTGCTCTACAAATATCCTCTACAGGCACACCTCTAGCCAAAGTAGATATTGAAGACTTTGCTCTAGTAGAAAGAGCCCTTATACCCTCTGGAGGTTCCTTACCAGCCAGGGTGTAGCAGATCTTTATACACAGGATAATCCATCTCGACAGCATGCGCTTGTGCACCGCTTTTCCTTTTTTACAGCCAGCAAATCCAACAAAAAGCTGGTCGTCCACACAATAGTCTTTAGTCCTATTGAGGTAGAAACTCACCGCCCTCTTAAGGTCTAGACGGTGAAGCCGCTCCTCCTCCTTGGAAGGGTGAGGGGGAGGATAGAAGGTAGGAAGGGTAATAGACTGCCCCAGATGGAAAGGAGTTACCACCTTAGGCAAAAAAGCAGCCCTGGTCCGAAGTACCATTCTATCAGCATAATTGGTCAGGAATGGGGGTTTCGAACTAAGAGCTTGAAGCTCACTTACCATCCTTGCCGAGGTTATTGCTACAAGAAAAACAGTCTTAAAAGACAGAAGCCTCATGGGACACTTGCATAAGGGTTCAAAGGGTGAACCCATCAAATAGGTTAAAACAAGATTCAAGTCCCATTGAGGTACAATAAATGGAGTTGGAGGGAATTTGTTGGTAAGACCTTTTATAAAACGTAATACAATAGGTGACAAATAAAGATGGCTGGTCCGGCAAACAAATGAATGCCAACAAGGCCGATAAATAACATTTTACAGTCGCCACAGCAAAACCCTGCTGGGCCAAAGAAAGAGCAAACTGAAGTATGTTGGACAACGAGCTCTCAAGGGGTCAATAGATTTCTCTCCACACCAGGAAACAAATTTGGACCACCTGTAGGAATGGATTGACTAGGTGGAAAGACGCCTGGCCGAAAGAATTACGTCCACCACATCAGGCAGGAGAGAAAAAGAATTCAGGTTGCCCCGTTCAATCTCCAGGAATGAAGGTGTAAGGTCTGGAGGTGGGGGTGTAGAACCTGCCCCTCCATCTGAGAGAGGAGATCTGCCCCGAGAGGGAGACGGAGCGGCGGGCACGAGGAGAGGTGGAGAAGATCTGTGTACCACACCCTTCTTGGCCAATCCGGGGCGACCAATATAACTTGGGACCGGTCTTGGCGAATCTTCCTCAGAACCAGAGGAATCAAGGGTATGGGAGGAAACGCGTAAAGGAGTTTCGAGTCCTAACTCAACTGAAACGCGTCCCCCAAAGCTCCCTGCGACGGATACTGGAGACTGCAGAATGACAGGCAGTGAGCGTTCTCGTGAGTGGCGAACAGGTCCACCTGAGGAGTTCCCCACGTCCGGAAGACGTGACGAACCACCTCTGGGTGAAGCCTCCACTCGTGGTCGGCTGAGAACTGCCGGCTGAGACTGTCTGCGCGAACGTTCAGAACTCCGGCCAGATGATTTGCCATCAGAGAAATCTGGTGATCCTGAACCAAGGGCCAGAGACGCAAGCTTCTCTGCAGAGAAGATGCGACCCCACTCCTCTCTGCTTGTTGACATACCACATCGCGGTCGTGTGGTCAGTCAGGACCTGAACCGACTGACAGCGAAGGGAAGAGAAAGGCCTTGAGTGCCCTCAATTCCAGAAGGTTGATGTGAAGCAGCCTTTCCTCTGGAGACCAAAGACCCTTGATTTCCAGATCCCCCAGATGAGCACCCCACCCTGGAGTGGAGGCATCCGTTATCACTGTGGCAACCGATGGAGGCAGATGAAAGGGCTTTCCTTGAGACAGATTTCCCTCCACGCTCTACCAAGACAGATCCGCTGCAGTGTCTCTGGAGATCCTCACAGACTCCCTGAGATCTCCGTTGTGCTGATACCACTGCCTGCGGAGGCACCACTAGAGCGCCCTCATGTGCCAGCGTGCATGGTTGACCAGCAGAATGCAGGAAGCAAACCGACCGAGCAGGCGAAGGACCTTCAGGACTGGAACGAACGCTCCATTGTAAAACAAAGGAATCATTTCCTGAATGTCGAGAATCCTTTGAGGTGGAGGGAACGCTGGACAAACAGTGTTTAGTACCGGCCCTATAAACAGTTTGCGCTGTGAGGGCACCAGGTGAGACTTGGGTACATTTATTGAAAAACCCAACCTGTACAACAACTGAGTTGTCTTGCAGATGATGGAGCACCTTCTCTGGAGACTCTGCTTTGATCAGCCAGTCGTCCAGATAGGGGAATACAGGAATCCCCACCCCCCTGAGATGGGCTGCCACCACTGCCATCACCTTGGTAAAAACTCTAGGTGCAGTAGTAATTCCAAACGGAAGGACCGCAAACTGATAATGTTGTGACCGCACCGTGAAACGGAGATACTTCCTGTGCGACTCCAGGATCGGGATATGAAAATACGCATCCTGCAAGTCGAGCGACACCATACAGTCTTCTTCCTGCAGCGCCCCAAGAACCTGCGCAAGGGTAAGCATCTTGAACTTCTCTTGTTTCAGATAAAGATTCAAGGTTCGGAGATCCAGGATTGGGCGAAGCCTGCCATCCTTCTTGGGAATCAGGAAATACCGGCGGGAGTAGCATCCCTGACCCCTTTCCTGCTCTGAAACCACCTCTATCGCGCCTTTCTTTAACAAGGTCAGAACTTCCTCCTGTAGGAGATGGAGATGTTCCTCTGAGCAAGCCCCTTGACAAGGAGGGTAATTTGGAGGGAATTCCCTGAAGGGAAGAGCATACTCATTTGCCACAAGATTGAGAACCCATTGGTCTGCAGTGACCGATACCCAATCCTGCAGAAAATGGGTAAGCGGACCCCCCCACAGGACCAACATGACTGGGAATGGGGAATCTAGGGCTGCTTTGCTGCGGCGATAGGAGGAGAGGTAGAGGAAGAGGAGGAGGGTTGATGACCTCATGGACGAACTCTGTTTCTTCCTCTATAAGATTTATACAGCGTATTTTGTTACTGCTGCTGCTGCGGACGAGGCTGCCCTTGCGAGCGAAAGAATGACCTCCCAAATCCTCTGTATCTACAAAAGAAACCTCTGGATTGAGTTTGTAAGCCAAGTGATCTCGCTGTGGCCTTACTATCCTTAAATCTTTCAATTGCGGCATCAGCCTTCTTACCAAACAGACCTGTACCATCAAATGGTAAGTCCAACAAAGTAGCCTGCACATCCTGAGAAAAGTCTGAAAACTTCAACCAAGCTCCCCTTCTCGTAGCCACTGCAGAGCCCATAATTCTAGCCACCGAGTCAGCCGTATCCAGACCACTTTGAATGACGTTGCGCGCAGCAGCTTGGGTATCATCCAAAACCTCCTGAAAGTTCTTCCTGTCTTCATCAGACAGTTTTTGGAGAAACGGCTTAGAGGAATCCATCAGGGCATGGATATACCTTCCCATCAAGCAAGTTGCATTTGTAGATTTCAGTGCCATGCTCGCGGATGAAAACACCTTCTTAGCAGACTGGTCAATCCGTTTTGACTCCCTGTCAGCTGGAACCTGAGGGAAAGCCCCATAAGACTTCTTCGAACAAGCCGCCTGAACTACAAGGCTCTCAGGCGAAGGGTGAGCTGACAAAAATTCTGGATCCTCAGGTGCCACCCTTTATCTCCATGCTACAGTCCTGGAGACTGCAGGTGCAGACAAAGGCTTCTTCCAAACCTCCAACACTGGCTCCAGAATAGCCTCATTAAATGGTAACATAGGCTCAGTCACAGAGGACGGAGAATGCAACACTTCAGTCAATAAATTGGACTTAAACTCGGTGGAAGGAAGATTAATGTCCAATAATTCAGCAGCCTCACAACTGTATGATACGGGGCTACCTCCTTCGAAGGAGCATCTGACCCAGGAGAAAAATCACACTCAGGGGAAACATCAAGACCACTTGCATCTTTTAATTCTGCAAAATAGTCCTCAGAATCAGGAAGTTCACCTTCTTCCATTTCCTGCCGATAGCGTGGCTCTTCCACAGCTCTTTGGGCCTCCCTCCTGGAGCGGATCCTCGGGACTGGAGTAGATGGATCCACAACCGACTCCATCGGATTCGGAACCGGCGCCGAACGTGAATCAGACGGCACCGCTTGCTCCGAACGAGGGCGAACAGACGGCGCCGGAGAATCTCGGTACGGCACCGGAAAATCCAGGACGGCGTCGCTGGAAGAAAGGGCATAAATGGAGCCTGGGCGTATGCCTGAGGAACACCCAAATTGTAGGCAAAAGTACCCGTGGGGCCCGCAGGCGCACCAGAGGGGTAAATGGCCCTTGCGAAGACACCATAAATAGCGTTAACATAGTGTGATGGGTCTTGACCTGGAGCCGGGAAAGGAGGATAATTTCCCGGCGCCGCCTCTGAAGCCGGTGTACATGGAGTCAGGCCCGTCGGCGCCGACAAAGGAACCTCTTCAGGCTGCTCCTGATCTTCTTGATCTGGCTCGGCTTCACCCGGATCCGAAGAATGGACCGAATCCGAAGGAGCCGGCGTCGGTGATCGAGAGACTTCGACTTCAGGAGACACTTCCTTCTCTGGCGAGTTCGGTTTTGAATGAGATGGATCAATCTCACCTCTGTGACGTCGAGGAGAAGATGACTTTGGCGGCAGTTCCTTATCCGAGTGACGCCTCGAAGAGTGCTTCTTTCTCTTAGGTCTCTTCGACTTCGAATGTCCCGACGCCGACTTTGAACCCGATCTGGATTCGGAACGAGACCTCGACCTACTTTTACTCGCCTTCTTATTCATCTTCATCTTGGCTATAAATAACTTCGCCTCCCTTTCCTTCAATGACTTAGAGGTCATCTTCCTGCAACACGCACATCCATCGACGTCGAGATAGGAAGACAAGCACCATACGCAATCCTCGTGCGGGTCAGTGATGGATATCTGCTTACCGCACTCCCTGCAGGGCTTGAAACCAGATTTTCTCCCAGACATCTTCGAAAGGAAACGAGAAGAACAGACAAGAACAACTATAATAACAATGTTACTACAGAGAGTCCCAAGAAACCGTTGGCGTCGACGGCGCGGAAAAAAGGGAACTGACGTCATCACGCCGACGAGGCCCTATTATGGATCCAGTGACGTCAGCGGGGTCGCGAGCAGAGTCGTACCCTCTGTGACGTCGTCCATGACCTCGTAGGCGTGGAGAGCTACAAAAGTTTCCGATTGGCTGCTGCGCAGGGGATATTCACAAGGTGAGGAATTCACTGGCAGATGTATCTATCAGAAATAAGGCCACAGACCAAGTTCCCCTCTTTTCAATATCAGATCATCCTCCAGATTGGGTAATTATCTCCGCTTATAATAATTCGCATACAGTTGCACCTTCAGTCACTGTTCCCCCTGAAAAGGAGAGTAAACATGAATTCAGCGGGAAGTAAGATGTGTGGCATGTGTAACTCTTCAGAGATTAAAAGAAAAGCTGTCAAAAGAAGAGGAACAAGATTTTCAAGAAATCATGTAGGAGGGCACAACAGCTTCAAACTAAGAAATAAGTGTAGCAGCTGATGCCTTTGGCCTGTTTTATGATGTAAGGGTAACAGGATTGAAAACGGATCCTTTTTCGGGAAAATGTACTCTTCAGATCCCATGCAGATGAGATATCCAAATGAAAGCAGAGCTAGATACTGAATACTGAAGGTCTAGAGAAAAAAATAGAGAAGACGCTACAAGGTCTAGGACAGAAGATTATTTCCAAAGAGGGTTCAATCACCTCATTGAGAGTCTCAACAGCACCCATATTAAATGCTTCCCTATCAGCCCAGGAGGATCTCTAGAGGAAGAGGCAGCGAACAAATTTCAGCTGCTGCAAGAAAACTTTAAAAAAGTAATGGAGGTTTTTCTTCTCTCCTCTACAATAATCATGGGGGGAGAAGTAGGATTGCAAACCACATAGAACAGTGGCACAATATAAAGACAAGCGAGTATTAAGTATGGATTCAAGAATGGATTTCTATCTCAAGTCGAACCTCCACCTCCTTTGACTAAATCCTTTAATTTTCATCAAGATGTGATTTGTGAGGAAGTGAACAGCCTGTAACTAAATGATCTGGTGGAGGAAGTACCTTTTTACCAAAGAGGAATAGAAATGTATTTGTTACTGCTGGTGCGAAAGAAGGGTCCAAAATGAGAATTCAGACCCCTTATCGATCGAAGGGTAACAAACAAATGGATAAAGAAAGGGAGGTTCAAACGTTGGTTTCATACCAAATCTATTCACAATTACATCAAGGCGATTGGCTGTGCGTAGCAGATTTACAGGATGCTCATTTCCATATTCAAATCAAATAACATAAGGAATTTCTTAACATTCTTATTATGAAATATCACTACCAATTCAAAGTTCTTCCCTTCGGTCTCAAGTCAGCTTCTCCCACTTTATTAAAGCTGCCCATCAACAAAAACAAAATAATTTAGTCTACCCATATCAGGAGATAATGCCTTTATCAGCCAATCATACAGCTATAGTGAGGAAGCATTTCAAACAGCAAACATCTTACGGAAACTGGGTTTGAAGAAAAAGTTACTTACCTTCTGTAATGCATTATCTGGTAGAGACTATCTAGCTGCAGATTCCATGCCTTTGAATTTACCAGGCGCCAGAATGAATCCGGAAACTTTTGGTGATCAATACCCCTTGCGCTCGATATTGGGTGGCTCCATGTGATGTCGTCTGCATTGGTTATGACATTGTGGTGCCTATATAGGCACCACCCAGGCACAAAGACGTCAGTATTTTTTGTTTTACCCACGTCAGAAGCGCAGAGCCAAGAAGTAACCTGACGTAGTTGTGTGCAAAGCTAGGGCCCGAATGGGGCAAACAACCCTAGTCCTACAATATCAGTCCACAAAGCAGGTAGGCATGGGTGGGGCTATAAGGAATCTGCAGTTACATAGTCTCTCTACCAGATAATGCATTATCGAAGGTCAGTAACTTGTTAATCTGATAGTGACTTCTAGCGGCAGATTCCATACCTTTGAATCAGATACCCGAGCCACACCATCCCGGCAGTGGGTTGTGGACTCACATCCTAAACTAAGAAGTCTTGCAGCAATGAACAGGTAAAATGTCAGTCCCTGCGCACCCGACCATCAAGGCAGTAATGTTTTGCGATCGTATTCAAAGAAGCCCACGTCGCTGCCTGACCGATGTCTTGGACTGGGACAGCACGAGCCAAGGCCGTAGTTGCAGCCTTTCCCATGGTGGAATGGGCTCTTAATCCGTCAGGGGGCTGCTTCTTTGCCAAGGCATAACAAATCTTGATACAGAGAACAACCCAGTGAGAGATGGTCCTTTTCTGCTTTGCCCTTCCCTTCTTCGCTCCCACATCCCTCACAAAGAGTTGGTCATCCAAACAGAACGTCCATCCGGTGTAGATTCTCCTCTTCCTTAGAGGGATGTTGGGGAGCAAAGTATTGCTGACACTGTGTTCTCTTCGGAGGCAAACAAATCTAACCAAGGTTCTTCCCACTGCTGAGAAAGACCATGCGCCACCTCAGACTGTAGATGCGGCTTGTGATCCACTAGGCATCGACAGCTGAGTTTGTCCACCCAGGCGTTGAGGGTTCTGCTCTGCTGTTCCAGCAATGTTTAGAGACGAAAATCCCCTCGACAAATGGACCCGCCTTGATTATTGCAGTACCACATGGCACTGGATTTCTTTCTGAACACCTGCACCAACTTCCCCTTGACAGAGGGAAGAAATGCTTTCAATGCCAACCGAATCGCTTGGAGCTCTAACAGATTTATGTGGAGCCTGGTCTCCGCCAGAAACCAGTGTCCCTTGATCTCCACCTCTCCCAGGTGACCGCCCCTTCCCAGAAGTGACGCATCAGTCACGACAGTGAGAACTGGTTGGGGAAGGGAGAGGTGTCTGCCATTGACCCAATCACTGTTTGTTAACCACTACCACAGATCTTTTGCAGTCCCTTCCGAGATCTGAACCACGTCTGAGATTTCCCTGATGCTGTGCTACGACCAGCACCATCAACTTGGTGAGCAGCCGAGGGGTGCTGGTTAAGCCGAAGGGGAGCACGGTAAACTGAAAGTGCTCGTGGCCTACCTTGAACCGCAGGTAACGTTTGTGGCTCGGCAGGATGGAAATGTGAAAATACACGCCCTGCAGGTCTAGAGCTACCATCCAGTCTGCCTGTTCTAGGGCAGACAAGACCTGAGTTAGAGTGAGCATTTTGAATTTCTCCTCTTTGAGGAACAGATTGACTGTCTTTAGATGCAAAATGGGCCATCGCCCTATGTTCTTCTTCGGAATCAGAAAGTGGCGGGATTAAAAGCCACTGCCTACTTCTGAAACTGGGACCCTTTTCATAGCTCCCTTGGTCAGAGAGCCGTAACTTCCTCTTGCAGCATCTTTAAATGATCCTGTCAGCCTTTCATTATTTGGCAGAATAGGGGGAGGAAAAGAAAGAAAAGGTAGTAAAGTGCAGAAGTGTGGCTCAATGGTTAGAGCGGCAGAGTGGAGAAGTGTGGCTCAATGGTTAGAGCCGCAGACCCTGATGCAGAGGTCTAGCCCGGGACCAGGGTTCAATTCCCCGCCTCGGCGGGTCTTGGATTCAAAATTTACACGGACCTGATAATTCTCGCCTCGGTGCCTATTCTAATCATAGAGTCCAACTCTGCAACTCTGGGCAATAGCTTGCTTAATCTCCACAACGGCCCCCACAACGCTAAGGATGCCTGGCCTTCACCCTGGGGTGCCCAGGAGTGGCCGCCTCACAGAGAAAGCCAGGACGGGTTCCACAGCGGCATTCGTACAAGCGCCTTGAGATCCTTGCGGGCGAGTAGTGCGCTATACAAGTATCAATTTACATTACATTTACAATTTACATTTAAATAGCCCTTCCAGACGATGTGAAAGACCCACTTGTCTGATGTTATGGATCTCCAGTGGTGGTGATGACAATTTCTCCCACCAACTAGAGTAGTGTTGTCCTGCAGAATCAGCCTAGGATTGGTTGGAGGCTTCAGCTGCTGAGGACAGTGTGGCAGACTACCTCTGGCCTCCATTCTGAGCTCAGAATGCACTGCGTCCACGTCCTCACATGGCTTGGGCAGTCTGTGCTGGAAAAGGGCCAACGCTGCTGGAAACCCCTTCCGTTGCCACAAAAGGAAGACTCAGCTGGGGGTTGGTGTCAGAGAGGCCCAAGGACCTGGCCGTAGCTCGAGATTCCTTGAACCTGACCTGGGCTTAGTCTGCCTTTTCCCCAAAAAGGTGGGTACCATCAAAGGACATGTCCATCAAATTGCCTTGGACATGGCCAGAGAAGCCAGTTGTTCTAAGCCAGGTGCGGCACCTCAAGGCCACCGTCGTTCAAATTATCTGCAAAGCGAATCGGTTGTATCTAGACCACACTTTTTTGTGAATTTTGCTGTTCTTTCCCATCTTTACTACCTTGGGAGTGCACAGCCCAGGCCTCCTCCGGAACTTGTGGCAGCACTTGCGCAACCACCTCCTAGAGGGAATGAGAGAAACGGCCCAATAAGCGTGTGGTATTCAGACTGCAATGCCAGGCTGGAGGAAGAAAACAACTTCTTCCCGAATGAATCCAGCCTCCTGGATTCCCTATCCGGAGAGGCGGAAGGGAATGCGCATTGGGACGTAGAGGCAAGCACCACCAAACTCTCTGGGGAGGGGGTGGGGGGTTGGCTGAGGAACGTTGGGTCGCCTGGAGCATGGTGATGGTGGCATGCAATCGTCCTTGTCACAGGAGCGCCTTGTGCTAGGTTTGGACCATGTCCCTAGAAGAGAGTCTTGTAAGTGCCTCAGTAAAGGAGTCTGTGAGTGCCTTATTAAAGGGAAATAGGGGTTCAGAAGTGGAAGCCCCAGATTGAAGCACCTCAGTCAGGAGATTAGTCCTGACCTGCACCAAGGGCAGCTCCAGTCCAAGGACCTCACTGCCCTCTTAATCACCATGGCATAGGATGCCCCGGCCTCCGTAGCCACTATTGGCTGAGAGAGCATACCAGTATCTGGAAGAGTATCGAGTCCACTGGCCTCCCCAAGTTCCCCATAACAGTACACGTTCTCATAAGAGACTTCCTGGGTTTCAAGAGGGTCCCCAGACCCCCTCCCAATCCTCTCCTGAGCCTAGCACTTCCTCAAAGTGCTCAGGCAACAACATAGAACCTCAGCGTTCTGTCGACGTCTGAATCGACAGACGTCGTACTGGCTCGGTGTCATCCGGGATGAGGATGGGGCTTGCACAACCGACTGGCATTAGTGACAGTTTAGGCACAGACTTTGGGGTAGGTCGCGACGGCATGACCGGTGTTGAACCATAAACGATCCCTGTGGCCCCACCAGCACCGTTGCCACCAATGTCAAACCCAATGGGGCCCCTTCCGACCCTGCAAGGCCTGATGGCTCACTAGCGGGGTCATCCAGCTCAAATAAGCAGGGCATGGCTCGTAAAACTTTAATTTTAAAGGGAGTCGCTCTGACTCACGGACATGGGGGGGGAGGGGGAGACACGAAGTCGACTCTGGCTCAGTGGAATCGTGCCTAGAGTATCAGTGCTCCTTACCTCTCTCAACGAAGGACGCCAGTTGAGGTGAAGATGAAGTCCGCTTCGACGACTTCTTCCAATGCCTCTTTCCCGAGTGTCCTGAGGACCTCCAAAGGGAGGAAGAGAACTTAGGGTTCCGGGAGCGGCCTTGCAACCTCCTCTTCTTCGATAGGGACCGTGACTTCCTCGGAGTCTCACTGGACGGTGTAGACTGCTGGGCTGTGAGCAACTACATCGCCCACTCCCTCAAGGTCTTTGGAGCCATAGCCCGACTGTCCGAGCACAAGGAAAATGCTACTTACCAGTATGCATCTGTTCTTGGCATGTAGGGCTGCTGACATTCATATCTTAGCATAGATCCCCGCCTAGTGTTGGGACCGGATGTTTGCACTTTGTTGTCCTGGAATAGTCTTTGAAGTATCACAAGATAGGTGACTCCTCCCCTGGACTACAGTGCGCATGGGCATCTTTTCCATCTTCAGATTGTTTTTCGCCATTGTGGCAAAGATGGAGTATAGAAATGTAAGAGATGACCATGTAAATTTATGTAGAAAGAATTACTGCAGCTGTGACCGGCACCGGGGAGGGTGGGCGATATGAATGTCAGCAGCCCTACATGCCAAGAACAGATGCATACTGGTAAGTTGCATTTTCCGTTCGAGGCATGTGGGCTGCTGAATTCATATCTTAGCATAGACTGTATAGCAGTATCTCCTCTAGCGGTGGTCACCTATACCAGCTGCAGCAGTTTGAAAAAGAGTTCTGAGGACAGCCTGGCCTACAGCAGCTTGCTATTTGCTTGCACGTCTACACAGTAATGTTTAGTGAAAGTGTGTATGATAGAACATGTAGCTGCCCTACATATGTCTTCAAGTGGAATATTTCTTAGGAAAGCTATGGATGCCCCCATTTTGCGCGTTGAGTGGGCTTTTGGGGGGACTGTTAGCGAGTGCGCTTAGCCTTTTGATAGCATATCTGAATGCCTTTAACTATCCATCTGGCTATCCCGGTTTTTGAAATGGGGTTACCCTTATGTTGTGGTGAAAAAGCAACAAATAGTTGCTTTGTCTTTCTGAATGATTTAGTTCTGTCAACGTAATATAGCAGAGCCCTTTTTACATCTAGTGAGTGTAGGGCTCTTTCAGCCACTGACTGTTTTGGAAGAAAACTGGCAATTCTATTGACTGATTGATATGGAAAGGGGATATAACTTTTGGCATAAATTTGGGGTTAGTACGGAGCACTACCTTATTGTGGTGTATTTGCATGAAAGGTTCTTGAATGGTTAGTGCTTGTAGCTCACTCACTCGCCTGAGGGAGGTAATGGCTATTAAAAATGCTACCTTCCATGTTAAGAATTGTAATTCACATGAATGGAGTGGTTCGAAAGGTAGCCCCATAAGTCTGGTAAGTACTATGTTTAATTTCCAGACTGGCAAAGGTGGATGTTTTGGAGGGATAATTCTTATTAGTCCTTCCATAAAAGCTTTGATAGGTGGGATTCTGAACAGGGACATGTGTTGTCTGTTTTGGAGATATGCTGCTATAGCAGCAAGGTGTAGCCTTATGGAAGAGTATGCTAGATTGCATCTTTGCAGATGTTACAAGTAACAGATTATGTTTTGGATGGAGGCATCTAATGGATTGATTTGGTTATTATTGCAATGAATTACAAATCTTTTCCATTTAGCTGCGTAGCATGCTCTAGTAGTGGGGCGTCTTGCTTCCTTGATAATGTTCATACAGTCTGGAGGCAAGTTAAGATATCTGAACTCGAAGACTTCAGGAGCCAGATCGCTAGGTTCATCCAATTGGGATCTGGGTGCCTGATTTCTCCATGGTTCTGAGTTAGTAGCTGTGGCGATAGTCGCAGTCTTTGGTGGGGAACTACTGAGAGCTCTAGGAGCGTCGTGTACCATGTCTGTCTTGCCCATGTGGGAGCAACCAGGATCATTGTGAGTGATTGTTGCTTTAGTTTGCGTGCCACTAATGGAATCAGTGGTGTTGGTGGAAAAGCGTACGCAAATCTGCCTGACCAGTTCATCCAGATCGCATTGCCTTGTGACAACGGGAGTGGGAACCTGGCGGCAAAGGACTGGCATTTTGAGTTTTCTTTTGTGGCAAACAGATCTATCTCTGGATGTCCCCACTTTTGGAAGAATGGTCAGAACTTGAGGGTGAATCTCCCATTAGTGTATCTGTTGGCTGTGTATGCTTAGTAGATCTGCGATCGGATTGTCTATTCCTGGGAGGTGTTCTGCCATGAGAAAGATGTTTTTTGGAATTGCCCACCTCCATATGCTCTGTGCTAGGTGAGACAGCTGCGGAGAGTGTGTCCCTTCTTGTTTCTGGATGTAGTACATGGCTGTCATGTTGTCCGTCCGGATTAACACAGTCTTGTTGTACAATTATTTCTTGAAGGCTTTCATTGCTAGAAAAACTGCTAGCAACTCTAAGTGGTTTATATGCAGTGTCTTTTGCTTGACTGTCCAGAGCCCTTGGACTGTGTATTAAAGTAGGTGGGCTCCCCAACCTGTTAGTGATGCGTCCGCTATTAATATTACTTGTGGAACTGGCTTTTGGAACAGTCTCCCCTTGTAAAGGTTTTGTGGGTTCCACCACTGCAGAGAGTTGTAAGTGCGACTGTCTACCAACACTAGGTCTTTTAGTTGTCCTTGAGCCTGGTTCCACTGCCGTGCTAGGCATTCCTGCAATGGACGCATTTGAAGTCGGGCATGAGGGACAATGAATATGCAGGAGGCCATCATGCCTATAAGCTGCATGAACACTCGAGCTGGCAAGGAGTGTTGTGGCTGAAATCTTTGAATCAGAGACTGCATGTTGGCTATCATGGCTGGATTTGGAAATGCCTTTGCCAATGAGGTATCTATTGTTGCTCCCAGATATTGTTGTATGCGGGAGGGCTTGAGATGTGATTTTGGGTAATTTATGAAAAATCCCAGACTGTGCAGTAGCTGGATTGTCTGAGATGTATGGTTTGCACACTGTGCGTATGAGTTGGCTTTTATGAGCCAATCGTCCAGGTAGGGGAACACATGGATGTGTTGCCTTCTTAGGTGTGCTGCTACTACTGCTAGGCATTTTGTAAAAGCTCTTGGTGCTGTAGTAACCCCGAAGGGGAGAACTTTGAATTGATAGTGGTGACCTATTGTGAACCTGAGGTATGTCCTGTGAGCTGGATGTATAGGTATGTGGAAATATGCATATTTGAGGTCTAATGTAGCGATGAAGTCGCATTGCTGGAGTAACGGGAGTGATCATATGGAAATGCTCTGAGAGTATGTATTGGTTCAGGGGTCTGAGGTCCAATATTGGTCTGAGGGACCCGTCTTTTTAGGGAATAAGGAAGTATAGGGAGAATACTCCTGTCCCCTGATGTTGAAAAGGGACTGGCTCTATGGCTCCCTTCTCCAGCATGGATGTCACCTCTTGTTGTAACAGCGTGATGTGTTCTTTGGATATTGGATGGTGTTTTTTGTGGTATGTTGGGTGGAGTAGAAGTGAGTTCCAGGCAATAACCATACTGGATTATTTGTCTCACCCACCTGTCTGTGGTAATTGCATTCCAGACTGGTAGGAAATGTGTTATTCTGCCTCCGACTGGTGTTGAGTGGTCTGGAGGGAGTGTGAACAAGTCACTATTTGGTGGCGGTGGAGGCTCTGGTGTTGTTACCGCCACATCCTCTGCCCTTGTTATTGTTGCCTCTATAACCTTCTCTATTGGAGCCCTTATTAAAGGTGCTCTGAGTATTACTTTTGAATGTAGAGGAAGTTTGGGAGGTGTTTCCTCTACCTGAGCCTTGAAAGGAGGAGCGGCGAAAGGAACTCCTAGATTGTTGAAACTGAAGTGCGCCCAAAGACTCAGCAGTATCAGTATCTATTTTCATCTTTTCTAAGATGGTGTCTACTGCAGGACCAAACAAGAAATCTTGGTTAACTGGCTGGTTGAGGATGGTTAACTGCACTTCATTCTTAAATCCGGAAATGTGTTGCCACGCATGCCGGCCTAGTAACACGCTAGCTTTGATGGACCTGGCTGCTGTGTCAGCTGTGTCAAGTGCACATTTAATGGAAGCGTTTGTGATAAACTTGCCTTCCTGTATGAGGTCGTTAGCTTTAGCTTTAAAAGGTTCTGGCAGGTGTTGTAGTAAACCCTCCAGTTGGTCATAATGCGCTCTATCGTAGCGTGCTAATAGAGCTTGTGTGTTTGCAATTCTCCAAGTGTTTGCTGCTTGGGATGCCACTCTTTTGCCTGAGGTTTCTAATATCTTTGACTCCTTGTCAGGAGGGGGAGCATCTCCTGTTTGTGAATTAGCTCGCTTTCGAGCGTTTGATACAACTAGTCAGTCGAAAGCCAACTGACTTAATATAAGAAGGGTCTGAAGGGGCTGTTTTATACCTCTTCTCAATTCTGGGATTGAGGACATGCGCTCTGGCTGGGTCTTTGAATATGTCTGGCACGTGTTTTAGTACCCCTTTTAACATAGGAAGTGTACGTACATTCTTTTCTGAAGTTGGAGAAGTATCAAATAGGAAGTCCTCTGCTATTGGGTCAGTGTGAATATCTACATTATGATATTTAGCTGCCCAATCTACTAGTTGGTTAAAGACAATGGTGTCGTCAGTAGGCGATGGCTTTGTAGGATATGTAGAGGTGTCAGGGATGGGTTATGGGTCGTATGTATCATAAGGATCATTCTGGTCATCCCATGTGTTGTCCTGTATATCTTGATCCTCAGGTTCTACAAAATTATCTTGAGGATCTTCTATGTTTTCTGCCTCATCATAAGGCACAAAAGGCATGTTAGGATAGAAGGGAGGAGGAGTAAAATGCCTTGAAGAGGATGTTCCAAAGTCTTTCTTTTTTGGAGGGCCAAGGGAAAAAGTGTCCGTGTCCAATGGTCTTTTCTTCCTGTGGTAAACTGTTATGCGTGCTGTTTCAGGGTCTATATACAGTTTAGGTTGTTCTGCGCTCACTGGATCAGGATGGAAAAGTTCTTCAACTGTCTGGTTTTGGCACCAATGATTTTGGCTTAGTCACTTGTTTGTGGTGAGTCTTTGGCTCGAGGGCCTTCGGCTGTGGAGCTTTTTTCGGCTCGACTGCTGTTTTCAGGCCGGCGACTCCCTTTTGTTCGACGTCCTTTGTTAGCTTAACTGCCTTTTTTGGTTCGGCGACCTTCTTTGGTTCGACAACCTTTTTCGGATCGACCGTTTCTTTCGGGTCGATAACCTTTTTTGAATCGACTGGTGTTTTCGGTTGGATAACCTTTTTCGGATCGACCTTTTTTTTCGTAGACTCAACTGCCTTCTTCGAGTCAACAGGATTTTTAGTGTGACCTGTTTTTTGGAGGTCGACACTTTCGGCTCGACGGCCTTTGTCGGGTCGACTATTCTTTTGGGATCAACTACCCTTTTTGTTTCGACCCCCTTTTTTTGTGGTGACGATTTTCTTCGGCTTGACAACCTTTTTCGGTTCGGCAGCTTTTTTGGGAAGAGTGTAGCTTGTTCCCGGGGTATCAGAAGGCTTGGGTTTGGTCTTCGGAGCCGAGCCAGAAGACGGGGCCTCCGGAGCCTTGTCTTGAGATGGAAGAGGGGTTGGGGGCTTGGTACTCACGGTTTGCCACGGTGTGATCTGGTCAATGGTGACAATTTCTTGGTCGGAGTCCGCTGCTTCTGGGAGGTCATGTTTGTCTTCGAAAATGTTCTCCGGTGAATTAACGATCATTGCATTACAAAGGATTCAATACTTGGGAACAACATTAGACATCACTTTATCAAAAGTGTTTCTTTGGAGAAGAGACTTCTATATCCAGCAGGAATGTCAGTCTGACGCGACCAATCAATCCAACAGTGCAACGAATCTCATACTAGCATCAATGCCATCATGCAACTTCACATGAGGACGCTACAGTACCTTGTGGAAGAACAGTGAACTCAGGAACATGGGAAAACATTTTAATACTTACCCAGCAAGCTATCCAATCATTACCTTGGAGGTGCAAAGCAACAAACCTTGTGAAGGAAGTTTTGTTTCATAACGACATGATTCACAAACTATAATAACAGATGCATCCCTGCTAGGATGGGGGCTCATATGGACCACCTACAAGTACAATGAGCACGGTCAGAGAGAGATCCTATCACATCAATATGTTGAAGTTCAGAGTGGTCCATCAAGTTCTGGAAGTTTCCTCCTTCATTCAAAACAAATGTGCTTCTTGTTGAGACAGACAATACAACTTCAATACATTACCTGAACAAGCAAGGGGGAACCGATTCAAGGCAGTTGTCTCTAGAAGCTATGGCCATATGAAAATGGCAGCTAGTGAAGAATGTAAAAATTACAGCAGTCCATCTGTCAGGCAATTCACAAAGAGCATGAAGGGTCCCCAAGATGTGTGATCCAAGAAAATCACGACTGGATCCTAAACAATGAAGTGCTACAAGCGGTCTTTGATGAATCAATTGTGTTTTCCACAAATAGACCTTTTTTGCCAATGCAGAAAACAAAAAATTCACAAGCTTTGCCTTGAGATACATCCAACTAGGAACCACAGGGAATGCTCTTTTGATCAACTGGTCAGAGTACGGATTATTTTCTGATACCATTTGGCTAACAGATCCCTATCTAGTAGAGCCAAAGCTCATTAAGCTAGAGGAATGCAGCAACTTTGGAGCTATTAGAAACATCGATATTTAGATATATGTAATGCTGCGAAGTGTAGATTGAAGCATACCTTTACCAGGCACTTTTTTGGATTAAGCTAGAGGAATGCAGCAACTTTGGAGCTATTAGAAACATCGATATTTAGATATATGTAATGCTGCGAAGTGTAGATTGAAGCATACCTTTACCAGGCACTTTTTTGGATTCAGATTCAAGAGCCGATGCTCAAGTATGCCAGGCCTTTTGGAGGAATGGTTTTGAATTGAGTAGAAACTCTTCTGCCTTTTTACTTATTGCGTGCTGTATGTAGTGGAAAGAGCTTGCTATTCTATTCAGTGCTTAAAACTATTGATTAGGATCCCATGAAAGAGAATGTAACATTTCTCACTTGTAATCCTAGTTCTCTTCATAGTGAATTCTCAAAGCCTTAAGCAACCTTCCTACCTCCCTGGAAGAGTAAGAGATTTCTATTTGATGCTCATATTTGTGTCCGTAAAAACAGAAGTCACCTGTCACCACAGTGCATGAGGGGACACAGGAACAACGGTGGGGCCTTAAAGCAACAGTATCAGTTTCCTGCTCTAGCTGTGAAGTCTATGTGCGAGCACTGCCCTTCATTTCCTTTACATTTTCATTTTAAAAAGATTTGTTACATTTCTAGTCGTCTTACACTATCCGGATCACTACCATATTTTTACAATATGGCCATTTGTAGCCCTTTTTATGCTGATTATGTATAGAGGCTCTTTTGTCTCTTAAAACAGTATATATATCTATATCTATATTTATATATCTATATCCATACCCCCCACCCGTCCTGGCAACTTTAATTCGATTCGCATTAACACCAAGATATGCCAAACACAAAGGTCATGTAGATTTCTTGCACACTAAAACAGCTTGAATATGTCGAAATCTTGTATCACAGCACATCCAACAGCAGACAGAGAATCTTCAATTTGTCTGGATAAACAAATAAACCCCTCAAATTCAACAGATCATGTTGGAAAGACCTTCCAGCACTGTCGACCACCAGACAAAGAACACCACAAAGAGCTAAAAGGGAGCCATCGTAAAGCAATACATTGCAATTACCAATCTTCACAAAACACAATAATGCCACACAACCATGACTCCGGTTATTGAAAATTATTTGCAGTGTGTTCAAACCCTGGAAGCGCCATAATGTCATTGAAATTTACAGAAGTGTGCAACACAAATGTTTGTAAAAAAAAAAAAGTAAATGAGAGTTGATTGATTACGTATCAAATTATGAATGACTGGACCACACGCATTAAAGCCAGAACACTTGTAAAATCATAAAGTCTTAAACTGTAATATCAGTGGTCTAAAAATGGTATAATTAGCGTTCATATAACTGATTTGCAATACTGAGCACATATTGAAGTAAAATAAAGGCAGGAGAAAAACGTCTTGAAAGATGCAAACGCTAAACTCAATAGATAAAATGTACGGTTGCAATCTCATTTACTTCTAAGTATTTCATTCAAACTTATTCATTCTGCATAATATGGAAATCAACAATTAATCAAGAACTCCATAAAGGTGTTTGTTTTAAACAATTTTGTAGATTTTTTTTAATAAGAAATAAAAAGATATCTAGGACATGCCCTTTTGATAAGAAATGGAAAAAAGAACAAAAAGGAAATCAGACAATGGGAGTGGGAGAAAAATAATGTACATTAGAGACATGGGGAAGGAGCAAAAGAGGAGGCAGGTGGCTTCCTTTGTGCGCGTTTTCCTTCTATATTAAAAAGGCAACAATTCCACCATTCCCAAAGGAAAATATGCTTGCTCTGTTTTTCTTGTCCCCATAGTTTTTTTTCCGCTGCTTATTCTGGTACAACCAGGGCACTGCTTCATCTCTGAAACAGTGATTAAAACTCCTCCCAGCTCCTCTAAATAATATATATATATTAAAGATTCAATAAGAAGTTTAAGCAAATGACATTATTCTTGCTTTCAGTCTCTCAAACATGCACCTAAATAAGTCCACTGTTGGCTAGCAAAGGTAAATCAGAGGCAAGTGTTATTGTTACTGGGAGAAAGGGGGTAAAATCAACAGGTGATCATGATAAATGCAGGGTCGAAAGGAATGGCAGAGCCTTTCAGGGGTACGTTGGTTTGTCTTCATGTATTCCTGGAGCTTGCTATCAACTGTTGTCTGGTGGGGATTCTCTGCGCATGGTGCCCTTCTTCACGGTCTCCAGATATTCCTGTTGTGAAGCAGCCAACACGGAGGCCAAGATCTCATCATCGTCCCAATCATTCAAACCTACGAGGACATGGAAAACTGCATTAGATAGAAATGAACATTAAAACGGGCAAAAAGGAAAGGTTTAAGAAGTGAGGGAAGAATGTCTAAGAATACAAGTCCAAACCAGATGTGATGCGATGCAGGGTAGTAATCAACAAGTAAAACAAGCATTTGCAATGCAATAGGTCTCGCATTAGGAAAGTGTCAGCTATTGGTATTCTAAATTACTTTTTTAATGTGTTGGCTTTGAAAATATCTAAATTAATAGCATTGTTATTCACAAAGCCAATAGCTTACACTTTCCTAATGCGAGTCCTATTGGCTATGGCAATGCTTATTGGTAGCAAGCAAGGACAGTGCTGTTGTGGTGCTGAGTGATGATGTGGCGGTGCCCCCAGAGTCATGTGGCGGTGCCCCCAGAGTCATGTGGCGGTGCCCCCAGAGTCATGTGGCGGTGCCCCCAGAGTCATGTGGCGGTGCCCCCAGAGTCATGTGGCGGAGTCCCAGAGTCATGTGGCGGAGTCCCAGAGTCATGTGGCGGAGTCCCAGAGTCATGTGGCGGAGTCCCAGAGTCATGTGGCGGAGTCCCAGAGTCATGTGGCGGAGTCCCAGAGTCATGTGGCGGAGTCCCAGAGTCATGTGGCGGAGTCCCAGAGTCATATGGCGGTGGCCCCGAGTCATGTGTTGGTGCTGTCCCAGAGTCATGTGGTGGTGCCCGTGAGTGGTGCCCCGGAGTGATGTGGTGGTGCCCCAGAGTGATGTGGTGGTGCCCCGGAGTGATGTGGGGGTGCCCCGGAGTGATGTGGGGGTGCCCGGAGTGATGTGGGGGTGCCCCGGAGTGATGTGGGGGTGCCCCGGAGTGATGTGGGGGTGCCCCGGAGTGATGTGGGGGTGCCCCGGAGTGATGTGGGGGTGCCCCGGAGTGATGTGGGGGTGCCCCGGAGTGATGTGGGGGTGCCCCGGAGTGATGTGGGGGTGCCCCGGAGTGATGTGGGGGTGCCCCGGAGTGATGTGGGGGTGCCCCGGAGGGATGTGGGGGTGCCCCGGAGGGATGTGGGGGTGCCCCGGAGGGATGTGGGGGTGCCCCGGAGTGATGTGGTGGTGCCCCGGAGTGATGTGGTGGTGCCCCGGAGTGATGTGGTGGTGCCCCGGAGTGATGTGGTGGTGCCCCGGAGTGATGTGGTGGTGCCCCGGAGTGATGTGGTGGTGCCCCGGAGTGATGTGGTGGTGCCCTGGAGTGATGTGGTGCAGCAGCACAGAGACTGAAGCTAAGAACACGCAGGGTTGAGTGCTACAAAGCGCGTTCAGTTTCAAAGCACAGAATGATGGAGCCGGGAAAAAGCAAGGGGAAACAGGAAAACACAGGGAGAGTGTCTAATGATAGAGGCATCGAGGGCTGGGGCTTGGACAGCAATGAAGTACAGGGTCAAGAAGGCACTGAATTCGAGAACACGGAAAACACCTAGACCAAGGAAGGAAGATGCACGCACACAAGCAAAACAAGCTCTCTGCATTGCTGTGGCGGGGGAGCGCATTCCTTTGAAGTCTGATGCAGGGGCGGGGGAGCGGCAGCCTTTGAAGTCTGATGGGTGGGGGGGGGGGCCGAGGAGCAGCCTTTGAAGTCTGATGCGAGGGACAGACAAATGGTGGTGTGTGACTTGGCTGGTTTGTGCACGCGCATAGATCACATGAACTGTGTCTTATCTGCCGTTTTGGTAGACTGGTCTTTTCCCCTTACTATAATCTCGCCGGAGCAATGCGCAAGCGCATTGGCTCAGGCGAGACCTAAAAAGGGTAAAGGAAGCTGGATTGGACTCCACATACTGACCTGTCACAATGATCTCCAGCATTGGTGAATTTCAAATACTTCTATGCTCTTTTTGTTCTACTCCCCACTGTATATTCAAGGATTCCAATAAAGTAAACATTTTGTAGCCCCTTTGTGTTACCAGGATTTAACCTCAAACTATCCTTACATCATAAAGGAGTATAGAAGTCCAAGTACCACCTTGACAGAATATTTCGTATAAGTATTTGCAAGACAAATGCAACCTATGACATGAGGGTGTGGACAGAACAGTCATGTTTGGCTCTACAGAAGAAACTAATAGTGAAGAAGAAATTGTTACTTGTAGCCTTGGTTCTGCATGATAGCAATGTTCAACAAAGTTCCTAGAAGTAATTCCCAACTGCATTTGGGGGCCCACAGAAATCTACAACATCGAGTTTTTAACACTGTTCCTAATTCAGAAAGGGAGAAATAACTAATGTGTTCCTATGCAAAATTTGTAAACATGAGTAGGGGAACCTTCTATGATAAACTCTGCTATGACAGCAATAACCATTAATAAAAATAAACAGACTTTATTGGCTTATATTAGGAGAGTTGAAAATATGTACTGCCCCTTTAAGGCTCCAGAGATCTTGCAACCCATGAGGGTCTTGTACTGGCAGTTGGCATTAGAGTATGTTCTTTTTTCTGCTATCAAAACGTTTTCTGTAGAAAAATGTAACAGAACGTGATCTTTCTGGTTTTGACTACGTCTTGAGAATCAGTAGAATGCAAAACATTTTCAGCTGAGGTGTTTTTCAATTCAAAACACCATCTGTTTGTCAAACACCCCTCAGGTGAGAAGAAAGCTGCTTTGCTCCCACATAAGGTCTATGTGGTGCTCCTCCTCAGTCAAAGTGTACATTTTGACCAAAATATGTCAAAAAGAATACTTATGGATAGGGAAGGCGTTAATTTCAGAGGCAGCCTGAATACTTACGAACCCAAAAAGAAAAGAGCAACCCAATTTCTACTGGCAATGTGGCAAGTTCTCCTAAGGCCAATCCTTGGGCATGAATGGTGAAAAAAACTTATAAAGTATCACCGCTATCACTCTCACCACGAACTGACACATTCACCGTCAAAACAATCAGCACAGATGTGCTTGCAGTTGAAAAGATACACGCTGGCATTAAGATGACAGCACTGCCACCATTCTTCAGTCATCAAGGTTCAGGCACTAGAGACAGCT